>NW_026068001.1:1956667-2163205 GCF_014885135.2 Alexandromys fortis
CTTGAGCAGGCCAAACCTCGAGAAGATTTCTTCTTTGATCTTCTTAGTCCTGGTAAGAAAAAGCTTCTCTGCCATCCAGGTGATGTCCCTTTAAGTAGGCTGCTCAGCTCATTTACCATTGCTGCCCTGCCTTCTTACCAGCATGCGCCATCAAAACCGGCTCTCCTTGGCATTGCCGAACCCCAAACTTCCCACAGCTGCGGTCTGGGAGCTGGGGGCAGTTGTTCTCTGTGAAACTTGCAAGCAGCTCGGGAAGGCTGTTTGGAATTGGGCTCCGGAACCTCCCGGGCCCCTCCTCGCTTCAGTCAGTTGCTACCTGCGGGGGCAGGTGGCTGTAAGCAGAGTTCCCAGGCTTGGGCTGTGACCAAGGCAGCTGGGAGGATTCAGCCGGCAGTGGCTGCAAAGCCTTCCTCAGCAAGGTGGGCATGGCGAAGGCAGAGAGCAGCCTGCTTTTCTTTACAGTCCTGGAGAACAGTAGGGGAAATCAAAGTCTCCAACAGGTCTTTTTTTAATAAAAGCGTGGGACATTCAGGAATAATCAGCAGTTTTTGTGTCCATAGTCAATGCTTTAGACATAGGGAGGGGGAACCCCTCCCCTTTTTTCTCCGTACACCCCAGAATCGAACACCTGGGTGCACAGCATAAGCAAGGGGGGGAGGGGATTTTAGTACTATCACTGTGGCTGCTGCGTTGGCCTCTCAGGTGGGCAGAGTGCCGCTTCAGTAGCCGACTGTGTTTGGCGCTGTTCTCCGACCTGCTTCTACTCAGCAGCTGCTTTGGGAAGTTAAGTGTCTCGAGCCCAAAGTCCTGTAGGGCCATTCCTCCTCACTGAAGTCCGCGTTTGGCCACTCAGGGGTGCTCTGTCTGAGGTATGCAGTCTCTGCAGCTGTCGTCTTCTGTTGCCTCCCTATCTGTCTTTTTTTTTTTTCTCTATTAAGTCCTGGAGGGAGCATCTCTGCAGTCCCTCCATTCTCTGCAACTTGCTCTCTGATGCTGACTGGCCAGCTGAAGTATTGAAGTCCCATCCTCTTTCTTGTCTGGTGATTGGGTTAGCCTGCTGTCAGCTCCTGGGACATTCTTTTTTCCTCTGTGGTTAGGAGCACCTGTAAGAGCTGCTGGCAATCATCCCAAGTGGGCTGATGAATAACCAGAACAGATTCTATAAGCCCGGTCACAGCCTGAGGGTCCCGAGAAAAGGAAGGGTTGTAAGTAAAGATTAGAAGCAGAAAAAGGCAGTATTGCAATTGGCCTGGTACTGAGTGAAGGGGAAATGTTTGGGAAGTCATTATCATTCTTCCCCTGTCCCAGTGTGGATGCTGAGTACCGAAGTTTTGGGGCTAGGGCCCGACCAGCGGGGCTCCTCAGGAACAAAGTGCTTCCTCCGGGGGAGAGGGAGGGAGAAGTCTGTCATGCACGGCTGGACATCAGGAAGAACCAGAGGTGCCTGGATTCTGGGTTTCTTTTGCTCCTGTACAGGAAAGAGAGAAGACAAAGGGCTTGGGGAGGGGCAGCCATCATCTCCTCCAGCAGTGGGGCTGCTTTCGGAATCAGGGAAACTGATGATGGCCAGGGGGCCGGTGCCAGGTTCTGAATTCCTGCAGGTGGATTTTAACAAAGACAAGCCGACATACAAAAACAAAAAATATAAAGAGACAGACATAAACTCAAAACCAGAAGCTGGTGCTCTCACCACCACTCTGGTGTAGAACTGAAAATACACAAGAACAAAAAGACAGACATAGACTCAAAATCAGAAGCCGCGCGGCAACAAACTGATACGAACCTGGAAGGGAGTGGGCGATAAGGGCCACACTCCCTAGAAACTAAGATGACCTAGTCGCTCCTAGTTTCACAAATTGCCAGTGAAGCGTCCTCCACGGCTGGGCCAGGGAGTGTTCCCGGACACGTCTGTCCCACTGCCTGGTCCCCTTCAAATTTTAGCCCTGCGCAGGTACAATTCTCAGATTACTAATTCACAATTACACAGAAACAGACAAACAGACAGACATAAAAATGAGCTCGTTTCTTTATACCTCCAACTGGGTCTAGAGTGTGTCTGGGAGCGACTCGATTCCCGGTCAGGGAACCAAATGTTGGACTCTGGCGTCCAAACACCGAGAAGGAGTCGCCCCCAGAGACCATCTCACACACTACAGCCGATGCAAAAGCATGAGGATTTTATTAATTCTGTCATGACAGGGTCCCCCAGCATTCGGGAAGCCGAGGGACCTCGAATAGCGGGTACAGTCTACTTTTAAAGGGGCCACAGAAGCAAGGGGGGTTGTTCTTTGACTATTCTGATTGGCTTATTTGAAAGGGCTATTACCAATAATTGACTGGAGAGCTGTTGCCAGATCAGATGAGGTAAGAGGTCATTTTGACCTCGTTTCCCAGGGGACAGAACCAAAGCATACGTATATGGGTAATTGTTCAGGAACTGAGTACGTGCAAGTGTAGCTGTTAGGTCCTTGGTTCCCAGGGGAGGAGGGGAAGCACTATGGCACAGAGGCTGAGAGGATTCAGAATTGTCAAAAATGGCTTCAGGATTGTCTTAAAGTCTTACACATAACATTCCTCTATTTCCCTTACAAGAACTATATAGTAAGACCCCTTGTCCAATTTGTGATGTTAGCGACTGTGTCTTATCTCTCTATCTTAGTCAAATTTTAAAACTTTTTGAGATTATAATTACATCATTTCTCCCTTCCTTTCCTTCCTCAAGACCTTGTTATATTCCCCACTCCCTTGTTCTCTTTCAAATTCATAGTATCTTTTAACTTAATGGTTGTAATTTTGAAAAATATTTTCTTGTAGATAACATATAGTAATATTTAAAACTTATTTTGTGCATCTCTCTTAATTTACTTAGAAAATTCAAGTTGACCACTGTTATTGATACTTAGCATTTTATAAGCTGCTTAAATTTTTTCTCTGATTCTCATTTCTCTCTTTTCCTTTTCTTGCCTTACTGTAGATTGCCCAAATAATTTTTAGAACTCCATTTTGCATAGTTTTCTTAATATTTGTTCTAGATATTAAAATATATATGTAATGTGTCACGGGCTACCATTCTCAACATTTTACCACTTCTAATATAGTGTAGAAAATTTATTTTTATATTCTTTGAGGCTAGTCTCACTTTGTAGTCATGGCTGGCCTGAAGCGCTGCTCCTGCCTCTCCCTTCCAAGTGCTGGGATTACAGGTGTGAGCCACCACACTTGGCTAGAAAATCTTGATTTGCTAGCTCTTTTTACCATTCTACTTTTAAAATACAAGTTTCTTATTTGTCTTCTGTATATAAAATAGACTTTTCTTATTATATCTTTTAGATTAGCCCTACTGTCAGGTTGTAAAATTTTGCTTGATTTTTGTATAGAAAAACATACAAGGAAAAAGGTAGTATATTATATTTATTCTGAGTGTTAGGTAAGTCATTGTTTTCCTTCCTTTCTAAAGTTCCAAGACTCTTTCTGGTATCATTCCTCTTTGTTTGGAGAGCTTCCTTTAGCCACTCCTTTATGATACATCTGCTAGTGAAACTTCTATAAATTTCCTCTGTCATCTGAGACTGTCTTTATTTCCCTTTCATTCCTGAAGGATATTTTCCCTGAACATGGAATTAAGAGTTGACAGTTCTTTTCTTTCATCATTTGAAAAATGTACCACTTCCTTCTGGCCTTTCTGGTTTTGGATGAAAAATCTGCTATCATTTAAATCAGCATTCCTTTATAGGTAATGTATAGTTTTCTCACTAGCTTCTTTCAAGAGGTTTCTCCTGACACTTTGTCTTTCGTTTTAAAAGGTTCTTTATGCTGTGTTTTGGTGTGGGTATTTTTGTTGTTTTCTGGTCTAAATTTGTGGGCTGCGGTACCAATGACAATTTAATTTTTAGGGCCCTACCAGTGCCATTGTGGTCTGCTTGTGTGTTAATCAGACACCATCTTGAAAACCTGAATCCCAGTGTGCCACACTGCTAGTTCAGTTCCAGATCTGCAGGTGTGGTGAGCTAGGCAGTATCACATTTGGGCCAGGCAGGTGCCTTCCAGGCACTTCCCCTACAGATTTAAAGAATCCCTTTCTCAGTCTCCTGCTCTAAGAGAGCTTTCCTTTACTCTAATTGAGAGGGTGCGGGGCACCAGCTGCTGCTGGCAGACAGGGTGAAAGTCCAGACTTCGCACTCAGTTTCCACTGGCATGGAAACAGCAGTGGGGAGGGGGAGCACCTGTCTGCATCCTCCGCTGGTGCCGGATGGTGGGAGGGGAGCGGCAGATGTCCTGACTCCCCATGAGCTCTCTGCTGATGCCACAAGCGATAGGGAGGAAAGTGTCTCCCCAGCAGCCTGCCTTGTGGTGGGGTTAAGGGATCTGATTTTCACTTGGTCCCCTGAAGTGCCAGTAGACTTGGGGGTTGGAGAGTGTCTGCTAGGGCCGTCCACTACCACTGCTTGGGTTCAGACTCAATATGTTAACTCTGGTTTCCCTGCGGCTGTGGTGCAGTGGGGGTGGAGGTCTTTGCTACTGGGTAGGTATCCACCAAAGCTGCCAGTTGGGCAGAGCACGCCTCTGCCAGCTGCCTTGTGTGTTTGGAGGATTGGAGCCCCTGCTGACTCTTGGCTGATGCTGCCAGCCAGCAGCAGGGAGGAAAGTACTTCCCCAAGCTCCCTGGTGCCTTTGGGACTCCTGCTTAATCTCAGCTGGTGTTCTCTTATGGGAGGAGTGCTTTTCCTCCAGCTGTCTAGGGCCACCAAAGCAAGTTGACAAGCTGTAGGCCCCACTGACACCAGGGCACGACTGGTGTTGTCAGTTAAAGTTTTTCTTTACTGGGCTAGCTTTTTCTCCTTTCCCAGTGATTTGGCCACAAAGAACAGGTTTTTCTTTAGTTTGCTTTGCTTTAATTGAGGTTCTTGGTTACAGGTCTCTTTAGTACCTTTTCTAAACTATGTGGAAGATAAAAGGAAAAGTCAAGGAGCATACCCAAAGCCATCCCTAGAACCCTAAGGTCCCTGTCAAGTTGGCTTTTGGCTTTCCACCCTGCAGAGTCCCTTCTGACGAACCTTTGCATAGTTTTTCAGGGATTTTAGTTGTGTATAGAAGGGAACGGCAAGGAGAATTGAGTATCTACTGTCTTATAAAGCAAGCTTTGTAGTGCTAGGGATTAAACCTAGGGCCTTGCATACGCTGGGCAAATGTACTATTTATCTATATCCCCTGCTCTCTTTTTTGTTGTTTTATTGCAAGATTTTCACACTGTAGCCTGGAATATCATGAAATTCAGTATGTAACCCACACTGACCTCAAATTCACAGCAATCCTCCTGCCTTAGCCTCCTGAGTGCTGGCATTTATAGAAATGAGTGCCACCTAGCTCAATCTCATATTTTAAAACAAGTAAATGAAGAGCTTTTCAGTGTCCATTGGAAGACAAAATTTGACATTGAGGGTAACGACTTCAGTTTGCACTTTAGGGAATTATTTTTCTTAGTGGAGATACTTTCAGTTGCATAAGGAATGGTTTATCTATACTTCTTGAACCACTAGTACTAGTGACTAGTTGATGAAACAGAGTGCAAGATCTTGAAATCGCTTAGGCTGTGATACACACTATATGGTGGTGCTACTTGCCATAAATATGCTCAGGGGACCCAAAGTAAAAAGACCAAAGAAATCCAGAGGATCACTCTTGGCAAAATCTCCTGTTCTTTTTCTTACTATTGTTTTTCTTGACCATCACACCACAAATCTGCCATGATAAGAATCAGCAGCAGGCATTTTCCCTAGACAAGTAAATACCTGCTTTCCACATGGGTTCCTCTGCCTGCGCACTGCACTGTGCATGTAAATGTGTAGATAAGTGCTCTGAAGAGACACTGGCCAAAGAGATAATGGTAGTTACCAGTGGTGAGTGGGGAGTGAAGAGCTTTGTAGATTTAGCTCTTGTTTTTCTCCAGGGAAAATCAACCTCTATTTATAGTTAACAATTAATAAAGCAAAGCAATTGTGTGTGTGCCAAGCCACATGAGTCTGATTCTGAAAAGCCCGTAAGTTATGCTAACTTTCCGTTGGGTAAAATGTTATTTCACACTTGTGAAAGCCAGTGACACCTTATATTTGCCCAGAGCATTACTACCGTGACTTGCAAGAACATTTTTAGATAAAATAGGAAAATAGCTGACACTTCAAATAAAGAAACAATTCTAAACACATAAGTTTATCTTCACTCAGGGTTGAAATGATAATGCGTACAAAGACCTTTGTGTGTTATGGTTTCAAAATGAAATGCCCCCATGGGTTCATGTTTTGAAAGCTTGGTCTCTATTTGGTGGTACTGTTTTGGGAGGTGCTAGAAACTTCAGGAGGTAAGGCCTAGCTCAGGGAAGTCGGTTACTAGGAGTGTCTCTTTGCCTTCTTTGTACTATGACGTGATTTGCCCAGATCACAAGTCCCATTGCCGTGTGGACTCCAAGCGTCTGGAGTTAACAGAGCCAGGGGCTATAGACGGAAATCGTCACTGATAAGGAAACTAATACAATGCGTACAGAAGGAAAAACAAAAGAACAGCAGTAAGAAGATTTTTCTGGTGATGGTAGTAACATTTTGCTTTCTTTCATTTTTATTTTAAAAATTTAGGAGGCTGGGGGGATGGCTTAGTGCTGACAAGCACCTGCTACCAAGCCTGATGACCTGAGTGAGTTCAATCCCTACAACTAACATGGTGGAAGGAGAGAAACCAAGTTGTCCTCTGACCCCCGCATGTGCATCATGGCATGTGTACACATATTTAATAAACCTAAGAAAATGTTTATTTAAGTTTTTATTACGCTTCAAAGTAATGAGTTTCGTTATGATATTTTCATACACACATTACTGTCTCTTACTCATTTCATGCCTGCACTACCTGCCCCTGTCCATCTCCTAAACTGACCTCCTTTCTTCTCTCACATAGTTCTGCTTCTGCTTTCATATATTACACACAGACACACACAGACTCACTTCCCTTCCTTCCTTCCCACCCCCTTCTTTCTCACTTTCTCCTCTTTCTTGATTGTTCTCTTGATTATGTATGAGAGAAAATATGCAATACTTTCATTTTATTTTTCTATTACCCTCTTGCTCTGCAGTTCTCCTTCCACCCTTTAGACGTTTTCCTTTGCCCTAGTAGTCTTCCTTCTACTTTCATCTACCCCTCTCTTTCTTACACACACACACACACACACACTCACACACACTCACACACCCTAAATTCTGCTTATGATAAAAAACATTTGTCTTTCTGAGTCTGGATGAGAAACTGGTTTTATAGTCAATGTGATAAATTAATGAGCACTAGAAATCTCAGTTCGTTCGTTGCTGCTGCTAGTGTGTGTGTGTGTGTGTGTGTGTGTGTGCTGGTGAAAAAACTCAGTTCTACAGGTACTAGAAATGTGCTATACCACTGACTACAGCCCAACCATTAGTTTTTGAGACAGGGTCTCCCTATGTAGCCCTCATGACTTTCAACTCCTAATCTTCCTGCCTCTTTCTCCAGGGTGCTTTAGAGAACTTTTAACTCACAAGACTTCATATGAAAACTGTATTTGTTTTTTGTACAGTATATACTATGTATTTAACTTATATTTCTTTATCTAGTCCTCCCCAAGTCCTCATGATAGTAATAATTATTTATATTTTATAGGTAAATAAATGAGCCTAAAGAGAAAACAACTTACCCAACATCATTAATGGGCAATAGGTACACTTCAAAATAAGAGTGCTTTTCAACTTACATGTAGGTTTGCATATTTTACAGTACTCACAGTCTCTATCTTAAGGAAAAGTGGAAAGAACCAACTAAGCCAACCCAGTCCTCTTTTAACATGTGTGGTAGGAGAAAATAATTTATGAAAGAAATCCTTCTTTTTTAGGTATTCACTTCAATTGAAGAACAATATTTTGTACCAGTTAACAGAGAGAAGTTTATGGAATATAGCAATAGCATAAGCCCAGAGATAGTTTTAGTTACTATAGTTTCCTCTTGCCAGGTGGCTAGTGAACTTTATAGACCAAGCCACATTAGCAATATCAGTTCTCTTTCCTTGGAAACCTGTCTGGGATTGTGATTTATTTTCACAAAAAAAAAAAAAAAAATGAGTGTCCACAATGGGATTTAAAACTAAGCACAAGTTAGGCCTTTGTTAGCCTTAGTTAGGCCACAGTCCCAAGTTATCTAGGAGATGCTGTGAAAGTGTTTTATAGACATGATTCAAATATCTAATCAGTAAGGAATTTTTTTTTATTTGTTTTTTGAGATAGGGTTTCTCTGTGTATCTCTGACTGTCCTGGAACTCACTCTGTAGACCAGGCTGGATTCTAACTCACAGAGATCCACCTGCCTCTGCCTCCAGAGTTCTTGGATTTAAAGGCGTGCGCCACCACCACCAGGCAATCAGTAAGGAATTTTGTTTGTTTGTTTTTAAGACTGGGTTTCTCTGGTTGCCCTAGCTATCCTGGGACTTGCTCAGTAGACCAGAGATCCACTTGCCTCTGCCTCTGCTGGTATTAACAGTGTATGCCCCCACTGCCTGACTCAGTAATGGATTTTTAAGGAAGATTATCGTAGATATTAATTCAGTCAGCTGGAGACCTTTGCAGAATTGGGCTTCCAAAGAATTCTTCCCGTGAATGACAGCGTCAGCATGTACCCAATAGCTTTGCCTGTCTTTTCTGATGGTCTGCCCTAAAGATGGAAAATGTCACCAGAGTTGCCAAGCCAACTTCCATAACGTCTTCCAAACCCACACTGTCTCTCTATGTAAGTGAGTCTCTTTAGTGGAGTTTTGACTGATAGAGTCACTCACTTTACATTTGTTTTGCAAGTCAAGATCTATATGCATTTTAAAAACTATTTCCCCCCAAACTTTCATGTTCTTTCTTTAGACTATTTTTATAAATCAAAAGTTTCCAAAAAAGAGTCTAGAGAATGTTCAACTTTAGAGATGAACCATCCTTGTTCATATTTAAAACAGTCCATTTGTCCACAGTAAACTGTGCTCTGTGTGCCTTAGGAAAGACTTATTCCTCTTGGGAACTATTATCTAAGTGAGTTCTCAGAAGGCTCTATAGTCAGCTTTCTTCTGAAGATAGAAGCACCAAGGCCTTATGGGACAGAAGCCCATGAAAAATGTTCTAGGCCTCCTCTATGTATGCATTCTCTAAGTCCGTCCAGAAATATTGTGTACTGGATGCGATAAAACAACAACAACAAATAGTCCTGCAAAAATCACAACAGCAGTGTTTTTGATCCTTATGTTCTCCAGAAATTTCTTGGAGATTTTTTACTTTTCTGGAATATAGTATCCAAGTGTTTTTATTCCACTGCTTCCTTGAAGGAAATTCTGGGTTAATTTCAGAAATTTTCTTAAATCTTTTCCTTCCTACTTTTAACGTATTTTTTTTTAAAAAAATATCCATGTTACAAAAAGCTGATCCTTTTCAGAAATTACTTAATATGAATGACAAATATGCATTAAATAAAGCAAAACATAAATAAAAATTGGTAGAAGAAAGAGAAATAGCAAAGAAGAGAAAGAAAGGAGACAGTAGAGAATAAAAGGGAACCAGAGATCAGAAAAAAGAGTATAATTATCTATAAAATTTTATGATTTAAATTTTTTAGCAAAAGTTTGGGCGAGAGGAGGCCACCAGTGGGATGGGGATGAGAAACAAGAGGGGGTAGTGGGAGTAAAGACCCTGCTATGCATGTGCAAACATGCCATAAGGACGTCCATTATTTTGTTCATTTGCTTAAAAACTCCTCTAGTAGACTGGAAGTATACACTTCAAAAGGTTCAAGAGAGGAAACCAAACCAACTTTTAAAGAGAATTACAAGTATTTTAAATGTAAAGGAAGGCATTGCCCCCAGGGATATGCTATTGTATATTTAACCTTTTGCTTTCTTTAAAAAAACACACAAAGCAATACCTCTAACCCCAAGCACCATGAGAATGGTTTTAAAAAGTATTTTCAAGTAACAACATTTTCTAATTTTGTGTTTTATTTTATCACCCTAATTTGGGAAGAACTTAGCTGTAACTAAACAAAAAGTAATGAATTCTTTGTATTTTTCACTCAATGTTTTCCCCAAGGACCTCCTTTGTCTTGTGGAGGCAGCTCGGTGGAGGGTCAGAGACCAAGGATCCTCCTAAAGTATTTGTTGACCTGGTGTGGATGTCAAAGAGCAAACAGAAGAGGTTGCTTCCCGACCTGGGGCCTTGGTGGTTGACATTCAACTGTCTGATGTGTTCTAAAAAGTTTTCCAGATTAATGTGACAAATAGTGATATTTGCTTACCCAGTGGCCATTGTTTTCATCTTTTTTTTTTTTTTGTTAGAATCTCAGTTTTCAAGACAACAGTGGACCTAGTGTAATTATCTCCTTGGCTTCCTTGAAGCTAGGATAGCTGTGTAACCCAGCTCTGGGTTACAGTGAGATACAAGTCTACTGAGAGACTTTTGGCAAAGTTAATGTCTTCTTGATGAAAGCAGACAGCACTCACTCACTCACTCACCTGCTCTAGTCTTTCGCTTAGAATTCAGTCACAGGATTTAGAGGTATGAGAGCCACTCTATCTGCAGAAAGCAAAGCCACGTTTAAGATATCAGAGCAGAGAGATGGAAAGGGTTAGGACTTTAAAGATACTGTGGAGATTCTGGGTTGCTGACCTCAGAGTTTTGAGCTGTGTAATTCCTAGTGTGTTACTGTTCCCCCTACGCCTTGGAACCTTGCTTAATCGTTTCCCCCACTTTTCTAGTCCACTTCTTACTGGTAGCTCATGTGAGGTATTCAATGAGTTACTGATTCAGTGGTATTATTGTCCCAGAGTCTCCTCAAACAAGTCCATATTTGCATTCATCTGGCTTCAGGCAGTTTCAGGCTGCCTGAGCCTGGAGGAGATGTGTACAGAGGTCTTAGAATAGGTCCACAGAGAGCTTGTGTCATTTCGGAAAAACAAGACAAAAGAAAAAAATATGTTTAGAGAGGGAAACTAAGACCAAAGGCTAGAATTTTTACCTTATTTTGTAGAATGCCCCCAAATAACTGTCAAACTGGTCAGGATTCTTGTTTTGCAGATGCAGAAATTAAAGGTATTGTTTAGGTGACAGGGATTTTCACAGTAGTATGTAGCAGGAAGTATGTCACTCTCAGATCTGAGGGTTTTCCACTCCACCTTTTTTGGGGAGGAGTGCAACTCTGACCTGACTTGTTTGGAAAAAGCATAGGCATCAGTGGTTTCCTGAAGCAAAGAGAGCTCGGACCTGTGCTGAATGCTGGGCAGAATTTGAATATCTCCGATGCCAGGGAGAAAAGGGATTCTGATACAGAAAGGAACATAAGCAAACAAGAGTTTCCATTGATTGCCTCTGATCCAATAGTGACTATTGGCTAATGGCTAAAGCAGAGAATTGATTTCTTGAAGCCATTATCTGTTAACATCATGGCCTATGAGAGGGAGCACATGGGATATAATTGCTGTTCGGATTTCTTTCTTTTCCTTCTTCCATTCCCTTCTCTCTGCTCGTTTGAACTGGAAATCAATGGATTGCTAAGCATGCAGCCTCCTTCTGAGTTTCATTCTCAAGGTTTCTGTTCCATTTTTGATGGTTTTGGTCTTTAAAATATTGTTACCTATCTGGGAAGAGGAATTATTTAAGAGTTTCAAAGTAGAAAATGTCACACATTGATCCAAGACTACAGATTACAATCCCCAGAGCTATGCTTTTTTTTTCTGCTGTGATTTTACTCTCAGTGTAGGGAGGCAGCAAGCAAGGAGACGAGCTCTCAAGTAAGGAGTCTAGTTAGGAGACTGATGAAACCATTGCAGGGTCAGTAGCACCCATCAGAATTTTGAGGTTGAGCACAAAAAGGAAAACATGACCAAAAGAAACATTGTCCAAACCATCTTAGTTAAGAGCTACTTAACAAGATGCAAATCCACTCTGACCTAATCCTAAAATGTGAGCAGCAGAACTGGGAAAAGTGCAGACTACCAATGGAAAGAGATGCGAGGATGGCGAGACTGTCTGGAAGGACAGAAGTGATACTTTCAGTTTATTACATGGAAGACCAGGAGGTCTACTATTTTGTTATTATTTAAATGCACATATTGGGTAGAAAGTTGGAACTCAGAAAATGGAATCAGATGAACAGCCAGCCATGCTTGGTAGGGTCCTTGTAGCTGTGAGAAAGGTTTGTGTATCTCGAGGAAAAGAATGTAAGCACCACAGCCATCCTTCACACACCTCAACCTTCCATCAATATCATGTCCCACTTACTACTTGGATATGCTTTGACAATGTTGCTAGAATGTTTTTTGTCTGGAACTTACTAAACCTGACGAAAAATGCGTTGTGTAAATTTTAAAGGAATTGAATTCTAACATGAAGTCAACTCCAGCATGGCTTTCTGGATATACTGATTTTGCTAGTTTTGAAAGCCTCCTTTACAACTGGAAGCAGGATCTCCAGATTTAATCCCCAGCCTCAGGAATTTTCTCCTTTGCTACATCTTGCATTGACTTCAAACAAAAAATGTGATCACAAATGAGAAACTACCTTTGCTTTTTCAAACAGTTTCATCTCTTCCTACCCTTCCATCCACCTAGGAGGTTCTAATATGGCACTTTTGGTGCTGTATGAGAAAATATGATGCTTAATAATTGTCTCCCTACTTGTTTCTATTTCTAACATCTTTTATTGAAAGGAAAATTGAATTTTGTATAGGTGGTTAGATACAAATACTGCCCATTTCCTAATTTAGATATTATAATGAGTTCTTGTTAAACATTTGGTATTAAATTATGTTTCTCAAAATAGTATCTAGATTAGCCAGGCATGATGGTGTGCACCTTTAACCTCAGTAGGTTGATCTCTGTGAGTGTATAGCCAGCGTGATCTCCATAGTAAATTGCAGGCCTGCTAGGACTACATAGTGAGATCCTGTCTCAAATATCTAGAAGACAAAAATAGAGATAAAAGTAGAGGACTTTATACTCTTTTGCTGTTCATTTGTTGGTTTGTAGGGTCTCATTTTATAGTCCACAGTAACCTTAAACTCATGGTCATCCATCTTGCTCAAAAGTATCAAAAGTAGACAAACACTGTACACCTGAGCATGATCGAATCTTCTACCTTGATGACAAATGAGGTAGAGAGGGTAAAGGCAAGAGGATCTAGATAAAGAGACAAAGTCCCAGGGCTGGAGAGATGGCTCAGAGGTTAAGAGCACTGGCTGCTCTTCCACAGGTCCTGAGTTCAATTCCCAGCAACCACATGGTGGCTCACAACCATCTGTAATGAGATCTGGTGCCCTCTTCTGGCCTGAAGGGATATACATGCAGACATAACACTGTATATATAATAAATAAATAAATCTTAAAAAAAGAGAGACTAAGTCCCCAAATTGGAAAATTCAATTCTATCAAAGTACTTGGCAAAAACAACTGTTATCCATGGAAGGAATCAATCTAGGGAGACATTTTAAACAGTAAGGGAGAAGGACCTGGTGAGAATAGCACAGTGGTTAAGAGCACTAGTTCTTCTAGAAGACCTGGATTCAGTTCCTAATGTCCATATTGTGGCTACCAAACATCTGTAATTCCAGCTCAGGGGATCCAGTGCCCTCTTCTGACCTCTGCAGGCACCCAGCATGAAAGTGCATGCAGGCAAAATACCCATATGCATAAATTTTTAAAAAATAATTTTAAAATTAAAAAAAACAGAGTAAGGGACTGTTATACAGTGAAAACTGATACCTGGGACTGTGACAAGATTAAGTGGCATGAACAGCGGTAACTGTCATTCTTATGAGGTATAGAGGAGCAACAATACAAGTTCTGTTAGTTGAGTTGCTATGTAGCTGCTCACTTCTTATCTACTGATCAAGTTAGAAGTTCTTCTTCAACTCCATTGCTCCATTGGTCATTAAGCAACAAAATTCCTCTCTGGGCCCCAGGGCCAGTCTTTGGTATGGAGCCAAAGGTCACCTCTTTCCAGCTGTCTCTGAGCACTAATCCTTGCTGTCCCTGAGCTCCATTTCAGAAATTAAAAACAGAAACCTTGCCTAACTGGTTTTTGAAGAAGCAGTTCCACTTGCTGTTTCTTTTTATCTTTTGTTTTCTAACACTTTCATTTTTAAATTCAACTTTTATTTAGTAGTAGATAATCCATTTACAAAGTTTAAAGATCAAAACTGTAAGAGGTATAAAGTTCCATTCCATTTTTTTGATGTTGGAGGGTTTCATTGTTGTTAGTCATAATTCTGGCCCCCATCACTTTCATCTACTTTCTTCCTGTATAGTTCCCTTTCCTCTTCAGTGGGTCTCATAAGAATGGGTTTCATCCTGACTTTTCCATACATAAATACAAGGAGTTTGATCAGATTCACCATTATCTTCTCTTGTGCCCACCCTACTTCTGTTCACCTTTCCTCTTCCAAACTAATTCCCATCTGCTTTTTTTTTGGTGTGTGCGTGTAAAGTGTGTGTATGTCAGGTGACTTTAATAAGGATTATTTACAGGAACATGCGTAACTTAGCAGTGGTTCTTTAGGTGAAGCACACAGACACAAACTTACCATCACCCTGTTTTTTTAACATAAAGGAGCACACAATGGGCACCCTATTTCAGGTCTTGGTTTTCTAACCTAACAGTGAGATTTCTTCTCAGTAAAAAGAGATTTTTTTTTTTTTTGAGATGGGATCACCCTATCTTTGATCCACACTTTCACCTTTAATGTTTTGCACACTCAACATGTGTATAGGCTTTATAAGTGGAGGGTCATATATACTTTGAAAAATACTCTTAAGTTATTTTGGCACATGCCTCTCTCTGGAATAGGGGCAAAGAGACACACATTGGTTTGTACCCCAGCACAAACAAATGATTATTTCCTCTGGTAATGCTGGTCTTTAGAGGAAAAGTAGCTCAGGATTTGTCTTCTCTTTGCCCCAGGCTCTCTGCCTAATGGGGATGTACCACTGGATTGGAGGGGGGTTCTTTGGCAGCAGGCTAAATAGTCACAGAAAGTGGAATTTCCAAAGGATTAAAGTTAGGTGGCCATTTTCATCTGTCTGGATGTACCCTTTTGCTCAGGCCTCCCTTTGAAGTAGCTATGCCTAGAATCAGAGGCTCTCAGCTTCAAGACAATGTTCTTTCCTGTCACGTCCACCCTCGACCAGCAAGGAAAAGGAAAAACACAACACCCGGAGCTCTTCTTGCAGCAGTTTTCAGGACTTTATTCACAGCAATCTATCTCCTTCTCCTTCTCTCTCTTTCTCTCTCTTTCTCTCTCCGACCAGCAAGGAAAAGGAAAAACACAACACCCGGAGCTCTTCTTGCAGCAGTTTTCAGGACTTTATTCACAGCAATCTATCTCCTTCTCCTTCTCTCTCTTTCTCTCTCTTTCTCTCTCTCTCCTCTCTCTCTTCCCCTCTCTCTCCTTCCTCTCTCTCCTCGGGCAAGCCTCTCCCAGCCCTTAAGTAGGCATGAGCTGCCAATCCCGGATTGCCAGGTGGGCACTGCCCATAGGCCCACGCATATGCAAGCAGCTGATGATCATTGCGTGATCAGGCATAAGTCAGACTTTAGCCATAGGAGTTGATTATACATCTCCATCAGGTGTGATTCCATGCAGCTCGCTACAGTTCCCATTTTTTTTTCCCTCTAGCACTCATAGGATAAGACTTTGTTACATCAGTGTAAGACCCAAACATAGAATATGGGTTTTGACCTTACATCTTAATAGACCCCTATTATCCAATTTCAAATATGTGAAACTAAACAAAGAGGGTATTTGATCTAAGTTTCAATTTCTTCATTTGTCAAAATCATACAGACTTTACACAGTTGATGTAAAGGTTAAGTGACAATGTGTGCAAAACACTAACACAGTGCCTAGCTACCATACAGGTACTCAATAAAAAGGTTATGTTACCGCTATTGCTGAGTACAGTATAATGTTTGAAAGTAGAGGCTTTGGAGTTAGACTGTTCCCTCTCTGACCTTGGTCCAGAATTGGTTGCGCATTTTTGTTTTGCCACAGGTAAGTTAACTAACCCCAATTTCCTTAATCATAAATACATGTTTAAGTAGAACATCTCTTATTTATGCAGATTTCATTTGTAAGGTGCTTACCACTAAGCCTAATGTCCTGTACCTTAAATGCACTTTAAAACCCAAAGCCAACTACACTTAGATGATTTCTGCTCCTTCAGCTAAAGTAGGTGGTACCTCTTCAGATATTTTCTTATAACAACTTACCTATAAAAGTAAATCTCATGTTGTATTTTTTCCTCAAAATTTAAACTATGTACTCATGGAAGAGTTCTTAATAAGGTATCATTCTGAGCATGACATGTCCCGAGGCTTATATTTTTACTTGTCTTTAACATTAACATAGAAATCAGAACAGCACCTATACATAGTGCTGTCTACCAGATGCAGTGTGAGCAATACCATATTGGACTCAAATGCTGCCCTATCGAGACAGCACTGCTCTAACCTTTGATCATATATTTCCTCTATGAATACATGTGAACACCAAAAGATTTACTATGCGCCTGACTAAAGACGCGTAAAGGATGGTAAGCATTTTTTCTTTTTGAACAGCTGAGCCCTAGCTCAAGTCAGAAGCATCTGACTCCAGATATAACCACTGCATTTATGCACATGGTTCTTTCTTTCTGTATTATGCTGTTTTTAAAATAGTAACCAGAAAAGGGTGATCATATGCCTTGTGGATTCTGGTCTGTTACCACTGACTAAATGTAAGTACTTTTAAATAAAGTCCAAGACTCAGATAAAGACATAAATGTATTTATACTAAGTAATGGGAAGAAAAACTATCAAAATAAATAAAAGTAAATTATAAATTTGGGATTTTAGTTTTCTTCTAATGTTTAGACTTACAGCTAAACCTTCACTCTAAGGAAAAAAATAAGGCCACAAATCTGGAAACATTGAGCTTTGCTGGACAATCATACATATTTTACAAATGCCTAAGCTCCTATTTGAACATCTGAAGTGGAAAGATGTCAAAAGATACAGAGGGTGACAGACCTGAGGGTACCAAGTAATTAACTCCTCCCTAAGCCCAAAGCCAATAGCTGTTCTTTAATTCAGCCCAGCATCAAAAAATCACCTAAGCTTCAACATAGAAACACATCAGATAAAAATTTAAGTGAGAGAAATGTCCATGATCTTGTTTCTAGTGAACATCACTGATATTCTTGAAGCTTCCCAGGAACCTCTGTGGGCAGAGATGGTAGTTACTACTTCAACACAAAACAAACAAAACAAGTTTAATATTGAAAAGTGTTTTTAATTTTCAAGCCAAGGAGAGTACATGAAGAGAAGAATTAATTACACAAGAAACTAAAAATTGCATAATAGATGGTGGATAATCTGATCAAAAACACTTATTAAGCACAGATGACATTATTGGACACTAATGTACTCCCTATGAACATAATGACTTCTGAGCTTTGATTCTAGAGCTTGGGGTCAAATAATACAGAATTAGTTTCTCATATATTAGCATAAATGCACATAAACACCTGAATTGCCTGATAATATATTCATAGATGTTTAGTCAACAGATCTAGAGTGGGGCTTATTTTAACCAGTTCCTAGGTGATGGAGATGCTAGACTAGAAATACAAATAGCCATACAGGCATAGAAATGGGTTCTTGGAAATCTGAATGGAGCATTGTATGAGCATCAAGCAGGGACCAGGCCTTTCTGGGTGTGATTGTTGGAAAAGGCTTCACATAGGAGGTTGGAGAGAGTCTAGTTTCTCAAGTAACCACAAGAGGACAGCAAAGAGGGTTACACTGCAGTTCAGTGATTGAGCTGCTATGAGCTGGATAGGCCATCCAAACTTTCTGACCCTGTTTCCTTTTTCACGTGTAAAATAAAAAATTGAGAACATTAGATTCTTCACAGCCCTGAAACTAAGACTAATGAGAAATAAGGATGGCATGTAGCTCAGTGGTAGAGCACTTGTCTAACATATGCAAGGTCCTGGGCTTCATCCTCAACACTTAAAACTATCTGTAAATCACTATCTGCTTATAAGTTAAAAAAATAGTATAAAGGGGGCTGGAGAGATGGCTCAGAGGTTAAGAGCATCGCCTGCTCTTCCAAAGGTCCCGAGTTCAATTCCCAGCAACCGCATGGTGGCTCACAGCCATCTGTAAGGAGGTCTGGCGCCCTCTTCTGGCCTGCGGGCACACACACAGCAGAATATTGTATACATAATAAATAAATAAATATTTTTAAAAAAATAGTATAAAATGTTCTATTAATGAGCCTAACAAAGCAGACTACACTTTACAATTGAAAGTGTGACATGCTGTAACAAAACAGCACTTAGGTCCTGAGTGCCACTTTATCTTTTGTTCCCTACTCAACTGCCTAGTTATGGTGAGGTGTATGGCCCTTAGCACTAAACTATTTTAAAAAGCATTACATCCACTTTGTTCAGCACAATGATACTTAACATTTATAAATTACTTTTCACTCCCAATGGACACAACCAGCATCAGTTAATTAGTTGTCACACAACTGAAGTTATTTTCCATTAGTCTAATTATAAGTGGACCAGATTAAACTGAAGCAGCAAAGGCAGGTGACAGGAGGATCAGAGCCGGCTGAGAATGCTGAGGGCTCTACCAATTATGTTCACCAAAGTACAAAAGCACGAAAAAAGAAAAAAATTCAGTTTCTGAACATCTTCCTACTAAGAGCCACAGTGTCATATAAGGAAAGGGATGAACTACAATGGCTTATCTCTACTCCTCCCCAACGTTCTGCATATACCAAATAACAGAAACAAGTCAGTAAACAGTGAAGCAAATACTTCACTTATCAAAAAGGTTTTCACTATTGAGATTTATGGTGCTGTTCCAAATACCTGAGAAAAACCAACTTTTAAGAAGGAAACTTTATTTCAGTCCGCGTTCTCAAAGGTTTCAGTACATGGTCAACAGATTCATTGCTTCCAGGCCTGTGGCGAGACATCTTGGCACGGAATTGGAAATATAGCAAAGCTGTTTACCTAATAGTGCTTGGGAAGCATAAAGAGAGGGGCAAGTGTTGCTGCTCCAAATATCCTTTTGAAGGGCATACCAGTAATGACCTTCACTAGACCCTGTTTCCTCAAAGTTCCACCATCTCCTGGCAGCACCATGGGCTGTTGACCAAACACATGGACTTTAAAAAATTATGTATAGCTGGGAGGTGGAGGTGTACACCTTTAATCCTAGCACGCAGCAGGCAGAGACTGGTGGATCTCTGAAAGTTCGAGGCCAGCCTGATCTACAAAGTGAGCTCTAGGACAGCCAGGGCTGTCACACAGAGAAACCCTGTCTCAGAAAACAAACAAACAAAATATTCTTTTGTAATTGTATTAATACAATATATTTAGATCATATTCACCTCCCAATTCCTCCCAGGTCTTCCACCATATTCCCCTTTCAACAGTTAGGGGTAGAGTCTCATAAGCCTTACCTTTATCTATGTTGGAGTGTTGACCGACTTGGCTGATCTTGTGCAAGTATCAGGCAGGCAATCACAGTGTGGAGAGTTGATTGGCTTGATCTTGTGCAAATGCTGGGCAGGCAACTACAGTTGCTCAGTTTAGGAGTGTAAGGACTCTGTTATGTTCAGAAGACACTACTTCATAGTAGTCTTCCCTGACTTCTGGTTCTTACAATCTTTCTGCCCCCTTCCTCAATGTTCCCTAAGCCTTGGGGGAAAAATACAATACAGATGTTCCAAATATGGACCTTCTAAAACTTTTATTATTGTCGACATGTGAGAGGCCTCACATGTCATGGCACATGTGTGGAGGTTAGAGGACAACTATGTGTAACTGATTCTTTACTTCTACCTTTATATGGGTTCAAACATAGGTTGCCAGTCTTGTACAGCAAACCCCTTTATCTGCTGAGCCTAACACATGGACCTTTGAAAGATACTTCAGAGTGAAGTTATAATACATGACCATCATCCACACGACGGCTGGCTTTTTCGGTGTTGTACTTTAAACAAAACTGTTTTAAGGATCTTGTGCTGTTTTTGAAGTAGTACAGTATTTATGGACACAACACAGAAATAAGAAGATTGCAGGAACCCAATACCAATTCATACATTTACACCATACCTCCTGCACCTGTCTTTCAAACATCCATTCTCTGGGAATTTCATGTGACACATTTTGAACATATTTACCTTTTCACCCAACTCCTCCCATAACTACCTTCACTATCTTCTCATTCCTTCTCATGAAGTTTTGAGATTGTTTTTCTTCCATCAAGTACAGTTTGTGTTGCTAGTTAGTTTGGAAGTGTGGCCTGTCAGAGCCTATGGTCAACCTACCAAGGGTCATGTCATTAAAGAATCCTGATTCTCTCTCTCTCAGCAGTTATTAAATGCCAGTACCATCTTAGCTAGTGGTGGGATTTTTGTGCCTCCTTTCCCCTTCTGTGCTGTGATTTTTTTTTTATCTGACTGGAGCTTGCACAAGTCTTGTGCATGGGGTTACAATCACTCTAGGTTCATGTGTACAACTGCCTGTTTGTATCCAGAATATAGTTCCCTTGATGTGATCCACCACCTCTGGATCTTTCTAAGTCCTATTCCAAGAAGATCCCCGAGCTTTGTAGGGATTAGTGTGATGCAGATGTCCCATTTAGGGCAGAGAACTCACCAGTCTATACTCTGCACATTAATTGCCATCGACTGCAAAGGAGGTGCTTTTCAAAGATATGTTTTCTAGAGTGGGTTTTTAAAAAAGATTTATTTATTATATATACAGTGCTCTGCCTGCATGTATGCCTGCATACCAGAAGAGGGCACCAGATCTCATTATAAATGGTTGTGGGTCACCATGTGGTTCCTGGGAATTGAACTCAGATCTTCTGGAAGAGCAGTCAATGCTCTTAACCTCTGATCCATCTCTCCAGTACTACAATGGGTTTTGAAGGCATCTTGATTCTAGAGCTTGGAAAACTAACAGTATGGAATGAGCTTCCCAAATTTTAATGTGCATCAAAATCACATTCCCTTTTACATAGAAAACTTAATATATCTTTTATGAGGAAAACAAAGTTTAGACATGAAGAAGTATCCAACAGGAAGTAATTTTATTATTGTGTTGTCATTTCTGCTTGTTCCCAATGCTCCAAATGTTCTTATTATGCTTGCAGAACCTTTATAAGTGGAAATAAACATAATGTTATATCTTTTAAAACTAACTTGCACTTTCAGTATTTGTTTTATGAGCTAGGAAAGGAGTATAAAAACTGGTAAATTTGACAATTAAAAATATCATCTACTTTTACAAATCTGAAAGAAAGTTTATCACAATTCTTTATTTTTTGAGAGGCTCTCACTATGTAGCCCAGGCCTACCTGGAACTCAATGCATAACCTACGCTGGCCTTGAATTTCCAAGTGCTGGGATTATAACTGTATATGCTACACACAGCTTTTTTTTAATATGGAAGAGAAAGATGCCTAATCTTAGCAAATATTCAGTCATAATAAAATGTGACTTATTTTACCAAAGAAAACATTATGATAGAAATTCCTTATATTAAAATAGGTTGCTTCCTTTTCATTTCTTCAGAGTACCTTGCATATATAAACATGCACATATATACATCAAACACACATACACTCACTCAGCATACCGTTCGTTTCTCATTAATATGACACATAGATGAGACCACTTTAGTTTGTTTTTAAAATTAAAAATTGTATAACAAAACACACAAAAGGAAAATAAAAACTGTATCAAATTTTGGTACATGTATAAAAAAATATAGAAGTACTCTTCAAAAAGTTAGTGTTGAACCATTTTCATTGTAACATTTATTGCAAAGCACATTTTATAAACACTAGATAAATTTACATATAAAAACTACACATATACAGACCCAAAAGAAAAATAGCAGTACTATTAATGCAAGTAAAATGATAAGATGTTTAAACAAATATGACAATAAAAATCATTTTCATTGCTATTTATTATTCATAAATTTAAAAACTACTCAGAAATGAAATGCATTTAGTTTATCATGAATACTATCAAAGTTTAGAATTACAGAAACAACACAAAACTACTTATTTTAAAAATCTTTCAAATATTCAATAGCCAACTGACAATTATTAATGTCAGTAAATAGTCAACATCAGTAAAAGTTCCTATCTAACTGAATAGAAAATTTTAGGCTTTGGTTAACAGGCTAAATTTGGTGGAAAAATCTTAATGTCTCCTTTACATTATATTCCTGAGTTTTTGCACAACGTTACAGATAAGATAAAAACTTAAGGTATAGCTTTGTATAACGCTGCATTTTAGTTCTGAAAAAACAAGTATTGAGATTATTTTAAATGTGAATAATAACATTTAATAACCAAGACAGAAAAGAATGCATTTACTTTAGCTTAGCTCAGGGAAATGTTAATGCCTCTAACCACAATTTGTAAAGATCATTTATAAAATATGACAGAAATTCCATTATACCTGCCAGAAGTTTTTATTTGTACCTCATGAGATCATATTGACTTTGTAGAACACAATGCTTTTATAAAAGAAATGCTCAAATGATGACAGTCAGCACAAGGCTAGGCACAGTGTAGGTGTTCCGTATTATTAATTTAGCATAACAAAGTATTATTTCTACACATTAACAGTTCAACAGGTAGTTATAAGTTGATTTAAAGCATTTTAAACATGAAAATACAGTTTTAGTAACAACCATAAGAGGAATTTTTACAAGTGGCCATTTTCAGTCTTAGTTTTATAAAAAATAGAGTTTCAGATTCCTTTAAATAGGCCTAAGAAAGCTGCCCCTGTTTGCTGCTAAATGTGATAAGACCAACCTATTAACACCTTCAGAACTGATTAGTTTGGATGACAACCCTCCCTAGAGCAGTTTCCCTTGAAAACAATCTATGCATCTGAAGACTGGATCCACCAATGTGTATTTCTGAACAATTCCCATACCTCCTGGAAAATTACTATGATTAAATGGATTTGAGAAATAATGATTTCAGGTTACCAAAATTTTTTATCATACTTGAACATTACTTTACATGAGTAAAAACATGTATGGAGATCTTGAATAACCTGCCTAGCTTATCATCAGACCTTACCCAAAAGTATTTCTTATCTAAAAGTCACAGGTTTTACTCTAGGTCTCTTGCTAGTCACAAGAGCTATCAGACAGTGATCACTTCTGTCAAATCTGCTGGTGATTGCTGTTCTATAGTTTTATATTGCATAGGCTTTTTCTTACTAGGAAACAGAAGAATCATCTGGCAGTTGTATTTTAAAAAGAGCAATACAACTCATCTAGAAGTTAGTTCTTAAAATGGCAATGTCAGCATCAGTATTCAGAAGTATTTGCAAAGCTGATTACCAAATATCTTAGTTTTTTTCTTTCTTTTAAAATAGGGTCTCACTATGTTGTCAAGGATAGTTTTGAACTCCTGAGTTCCAGAGCTTCTTCCACTTTAGCATCCCAAATAGCCTGGGACTACAGATGGCACTACCACATTCAGCTTTCAAATTCTTATTTTTTTTAAACATTTTCAATTTACAAAATAGTATGTCAACTCCATGTACAAAATCTCATTAGCCATATAATGCAAGAAGAAAATAATTATTTAACTGGATATGCATTTAAAAAGTACATAAGTTTATTTAATTATTACCTAGTAACAAATTCTTCTAAATAAAAAGAGAAAATAAGTAACAAAATACACTATCAAATGAATGCCATAGAGTACTAAGGAAAGTTTAAATTATCAAAGATTTGAAAGAATTTTTAATTAGTATTAAAATTGTTAACCGGTAGGAACTTCTGTTTTCTAATAAGAGTATTATATAAAAAGAAAACTGAAAGCTCACTGAAGGGGTTAAATAGTTTATAAGATGACTAAAATTACTTAATTTAAATGAACTATTTTAGATCTTCAAGTAAATGATATGGTATTCAAAGAATTATTTAAAAATAGCCTTTAACAATTTTAGAATTAGTAAAAATTACTAATGGCTTAAGACTAATATACATAAGTATTTTATCAAACTCTCTATATAAAGATTAGAAAGGGCTTAATACCACAGTCTGCTTCAAATCGCCATCTGTATCTCAGCAAAGTTATAGAAGCTGTCAACATCTCCAGATGCTGTCTCCTTCTTTTCTGATACAAACATCTATTTAAAATACAAAACAAACACAAGATTAGTTCTGTGGCCCTTAAATACCAAAGGCCACATATTTATAGAACAAAATCATAAGCTTAGGGTTTTCTTTTTAAGATTTATTTATTGTTTACACAGTGTTTGGCCTCCTTGTATGCCTGCAGGCCAGAAGAGGGCACCAGACCCCATTACAGACGGTTGTGAGCCACCATGTGGTTGCTGGGAATTGAACTCAGGACCTCTGGAAGAGCAGCCAGTGCTCTTAACCGCTGAGCCATCTCTCCAGCCCAAGCTTAGGGTTTTATCTTTAAGAAGTTTTTAGATTTACTTTTTATATGTATGAATGTTTTGCCTGCATGTATGTATGTGTACCATTTACATGCTTGGTTTCTTCAGAGGTCAGAAGAGGATATTGGACCTCTGAAGCTGGAGTTACATATGGTTGTGAGCCTATGGGTTAAAGAATATACTATAGAAACAAGTACTATTTGGTTGTAAGGGGAAGGAGATAAAATGGAAAATTAGATTAAGATAAGTAAGATCTATACCTTTGTCCCGTTGAATATCTCGTTTACGATAAGGTGACATCCTTCTACAACACCATCTCCATTAAATTCCAGGGCAATCACAGGACCTAAAATAAACCCCAAGAAGTTTTTTCTCACCACGAATATAAATATATTGTAAAGCTTATTCTTGAATTTCTTTGTTTTAGATTTTTGACATAGTTCACTATGTAGCTCTGAAAGACACTATGTAGACTAGTCTGCCCTTGAAGACACTATGTAGACTAGTCTGCCCTTGAACTTTTCTCCATCCTTCTGCCTTTACAGGTATGTAGTAAACCCAGCATTCATTTTTTGATTCTTCTCTGAGAAATTTCCAGTATCTTCATCAGGTGGGAAAGAAGGATGGAGATAAAAAGGCACATCATTTTAACTTTTCCCTATCCCTATGATAAAACAAATAAGCACTGAGTCTCATCTTAGGATGCACAGCTCCCGTACTATTACACAACTGTATCACATTTTTAAAAATTATGTATGTGTGTGGGTATGTGTGCATGTGGAGTGCAAGTGCCTTGTGGAGGACAGACGAGGTCATTGGACTCCCTGTAGCTGGAGTTATGGACAGTTGTTCCTGAGCTTCCAGATTTGGGTCCTGGTATCTGAATTCCAGTCCTTTGCAAGAACAGCAAGCATTCTTTAACTGCTAAGCCATCTTTCCAACCCTTACTGTCACGCTTTCAACTGTTGAAAATTGTCTGGTTTCTTTGGTTTTTATTTTTCTTTTTAAAACAAAACAAACAAACAAAATAAAAGAATCTCCACTAATTTAGCAGTACAAAGACTAGTGGGCAAAATACCGAACAAGATAAAAACAATCCAAGTCAACACACAAGTCTTACCAGGCAGCCTGCCCTCCTTCCAGCTCCCCTACTTAACCAGCCAAGTTCTAGTTCACCAACTATGGAAATAAATCAAACGGGAATTGAGGCCAGGCACCAAAGCAATGCCTCTTTGAAAGAATTTTCCTTGAGTGTGTTTTAAAGTTACATTCTAAAAGTAAATATCAAACTTTTATTTTTAATCCTCTGAATAGAAAGATTTGTGCCCTCTTTCCCACCTGTTAATTTGAATGCTTTTAAGACCCCCTCTGACTTACATTTTGAGTTAAATATTCATGATTTAATTTTTGGCAAACCTGGAATGTAGCATAGATTTGTTGGCAAGCATGACCAAAGCCAATCAGACCAAGAAAATGTGTGCTTCAATTAATGTGTATTCAGCTATCACTATATTCCAAACAGATCAGCATTTTATTTCCTATGGTGATGGAGAAGTTTTGACCTCAAGGAGTTTACAAATGTGTCTCAAAAACAGATATAAACTGATTAAACAAACAAAACAATATAGAATAATGGAGTACTACATCTGAAAAACCAAGGTAAACAAAATATGAATGCTAAGTTTAATGTAGTTCTGAGACCTGGACAAAGCACAAGAATGAGATAGATCTCATTATATTTGGCACCGAAATAACTGGAGGGTTGAAATTTAATACAGAAACAAACAGGAAAGGCAAGTAATAAAACAGTTAACTGTACCCTCACACAGACCTAGTGAACAAGCTAAACTAGGAGTTTACAGCACATAGTATCTATAGATTATGATAAGTACTGAGTCAAAGAAGAGGCAACTTCTTACATTTTCTTACTCTTGGCAAAAAGGCTCTGTGGAAAATGTGGCTGATAAGAAGAGGAAAGAGAGGGTCATGTAGTAGCATGGATGCAGGTGAAAATTGTCTCAATGTACCGTTTTATATAACTTGATATTGGAAAGCATGTCAGTATTTCAAAACCAAAAGTAAATGTGGGGGAAAAAGCAGTTCTAAAAGTTAAAAGCAAACTAAAATAAATGAGTCTATCAAGTTAGTGATATGACCATACAAAGACTTATTCTAAGCAACCTTAGAAGGCAATGCCTTGTCTGGATACCTTCAGTGGTATGTGGCCTAAGTATAAAAATATAGAAGGTGATTGAAAGCCAGTAAGCTAGGCCAAAGTAGGCCTGAGGCAACGAACGCCACCTTGGGCCAGAGCAGGATTGAGGCAACAAATTCCACAGGAGTGAGATGGAACCAGCTACCTAGGCTGTAGTGAACCTGAGGAAGCAAGCTCTATGGGAGCAGGAGCTGTGAGCCAATCCAGTCCTGGGTCACTGGTGGACCAGGACTGAACCAGGGTCCTGGTCCAGAGACAGTGAACTCCACTGGAACAGGTACAGGAGAGTAACTGCTGAGTGAGTGAGCCAGAGTCAGAGACTATTGAGGGTCCAGATGTAATTTGGAGCCTTCAAGGGAGTATACCTAAGCCAGGACTCCTGTGGGTCTGGAATTGAGTCTAGGACCTCTCAGGAACTAGGCCTGAGCCAGGACCTCTGCCAGTCTGGGCGTGAATCTGGGACCTCCGAGAGGGGAAAGGCAGGAACCAGAGATCTCTGTGGGGCCAGGTGTGAGTCTGGTACCTCAGAGGGAGTAGGCCTGAGCCAGGTCCTCTGTAGGTCCTGGCATTGGTGTGGGACATCGAAGGGAATAGGCAGGAACCTGGAACCTCTGTGGGTCCTAGAGTGAGTCTGGGACCTCTGAGGGAGTAAGCCTCTGCGGTTCTGGGGGCTCCTGAGCCTGGGACCTCCAAGATCAGAGCCAGAGACCTTTGCAGGACCAACTCCATGCCAAGGACCTTTGCAGGAGTGGATCCAGACCAGGGTTTACAGAAATAGGTCAAAGCCAGTAACCTAGGCCAAAGTAGGCCTGAGGCAACAAACTCCACCTTGGGCCAAGCAGGATTGAGGCAACAAATTCCACAGGAGTGGGACTCAACCTCTCTTAAGATTGGAGGGTGTCTGTGGGAGGGGGTAAGGGGGAGGGTGTGTGGAGGGAGTGGTAGGGAAGTGGGAGGAGGGGAGGAAGTGGAAATTTGGATTGATATTTTTTAAAGTAATAAAAATAATAAAAAATTAACAAAAATACAGAATGAAATATTAACCAAATTAAAAAACAGTAACCTTATTAATTAATTTCAGATAAAATTGATTTTAAAACAGGGAAGATAATCAGAGCTAGATGGTGTTATTATATAAGCAAGGGTTTTCCAAAGAAAAATCTATCAATTCTAATGCATATGCAATTAATAGACCTTCAAAGTACACAAGGTGAAGCCTCAATAATTAGAAAAGAGAAATACACAAATCCTCAGTGACACCTGTAGAGTTCAACATTTCTCTCATTAATATATCAAATAAGTAGGCAGAAAATAAAGGAGAGATGACTTGCACATTATCAATTAAGTTGGTATAACAGATATTTATATAGCATTTTACCAAGCAACAGATTTTACATTATTATCACATGAGCATGAAATATAAACAAAACAGACTGAAGCCTGTGTCATAAAACAAGTTTAACTAACTGTAGAAAACAGCAAGTTTGTCTTTTTTTAGGGTATGTGCACTTGAGTGTAAGTGACCATGGAAGTCACCAGAGGATGCACTAAGAGCTTGAGTTATAGGCATTTCTGAGCCACCCAACCTGGGGTACTGGGAATTGAACTCTGGTTCTCTGGAAAAGTAGCAAGTGATCCTAATGACTGAGCCATCTCTCTAATCTCCAATTTTTTGTTTTTCTTTTTTTTTTTTTTGAGACAGTATTCTAATAGGTAACCCAAGTTGATCTTGAACTAACATATAGCCTATGTTGGCCTGATACTCATGATCGTGTCTCAGGAATGTGCCACTATACTGGCTTTAAAAATACTTTTCACTAAATTAAATATTAAGTTACTTTCTCTATAAAGAGCTGGATAGAAAGTATTTTAGCCCTTGTGGACTATACATTGCCTGCCATGAAACAAATCTTTGGTTGTGGTTAAAAAAAAAAAAAAAAAGAAAACCCAGCAGAAGAGATAGAAGAATGAATATGACCATAATCCCATAAAACTTCATTTTGTTTTGTTGGTTTTAGGAGACAGGGTTTCTCTGTGTGGCTTTGGAGCCTGTCCTGGAATTAGCTCTTGTATATCAGGCTGGCTCCAAACTCACAGAGATCCACCTTCTTCTGTCTCCCGATTAAAGACATGTGCCACTACCACCCAGTCAAAAACTTCATTTTCTAATGCAGGCTGTGGGCTGTATTTTGCAAAATCTTGAATTGAATAAATATGAAAACACAATGTGTTGAAAGTTGCATGATACAGCTAAAGTCATACGTATAGGGAAAAAATCAGTATTAAATATATATGCAGTAGATCCTTATTTGCATACTTGTTTAAATTCTCCTGTAACTACCTCTACACTTAGGTGTGTACTACCCCCATCAATACTTGACTCTACTTTTGTAGCTATTCTCAGACATGCTTGTTGTTCATGTTCCTAGCTAAGTGAAGTTAGCGTTCTTGTTTTATTCCTCTTATATATGCAAATATCCTTTTCACCATCTGAATTGTGCCTTATTTTTCATATTTCTGAGATCCCTATTGATTGTGGTATTGACATAGCCCCCAAACTTGGTGTCCACTGTACCTAACTGAGGAAGGCTATTCTGTGCTTCATGAGAACATGTGTGTACATATGCTTCACGCAGGCATGCTGTTAGCTGTAGTTCTTAGATCAATGTCAAAAAATCATACTTAAATCTGTAACTTATGCTCAAACTTTAAGAAACTAGAGAATGAACAAATCATACCTAATGTTTGTGAAAGTAAGGAAATAATAAATATGAGAACAGAAACCTAATGGAATTGAAAAGAGAATTGAAATGCAAAGCACTTCTTTGAAACTATCAGTAAAATTAGAAACATCACACGAAAAGGTACTGAATGTCACTAATCAAGAAAATGCAAATCAAACTCATGATGAGATATCAACTTCACATACATGTTAGGCTATTATCACAAAGAGAAATGCATTGCTGAGGATGTGAAGCAAGAAGAACAAGAACTCTTGTGCATCGCTAGTGGTAATTTAAATTGTTATATATAGTCATTGTGATAATACTTCTTCAAAAAAATTAAAAATAGAGCTGCCATATAATCCAGCAATCCCACTTCTGGGTATATATTCAAAAGAAATCAAATCACTACCCAGAAAGAATTCCTACATTACTGAGGCATTATTCACCCTAACCAAGAAATGGAATCAAATTTAGGGGTCTTGTTGACAACTGAGTGGACAAAAAAAGTATGGTATGGACTACTCTTGGTGGCATATGTCTTTAATCCTAGAATGTGGAAGGCAGAGACAGGCAGATCTCTGTGAGTTCTGGGTCAGCCAGGGTTATGTAGTAAAGCCTTATCTCAAAAAAATCTCACTCTCCTCTCTCTCTCTCTCTGTATCTCTGTCTCTCTCTTTCTGTCTGCCTCTGTCTGTCTGTCTGTCTGTCTCTCACACACACACACACACACTGACGTCTATTCTGTCAAAAAAAGATCTTGCCATTTGCAACAACATGGATGAGCCACAGGGCAGCATGATTAGTAAAATAAAGATAGATACTGTATAATTTCACTTATATGTGGAATCTTGAAAATTTGAATCCACACAAATAAGATAACATGGTGGATCCCAGGGCCGAGAGGCTGGAGAAACTGCAAGATGCTGGTTACATCATATAAATTTGTGTAGTTATATGATTAGTATGTTGAGGCTGCATATATAGACTGAGCTATCTCCTGTCTAAAATGCATGGGGTTTAATCTACAACACAACCCCCAACACAAATCCTAAGTAAGTTCTTAGGATTTAATGTATAATATGATGGCTATAGTTAGTACCATATTGTATACTGGAAAATTGCTGAGACTTTAAATGCTTTTATCACAAAACAACAATTATGGGCCATTGAGATGACTCAGTGGGTAAAGTTTGCTGCACAACACGGAAACCTGAGTTCAACCCTCAGAATCCAGTAAAAGCAGAAACAGAGAAGTAACTTAACAGAGTTGTCCCTAACCTCCATGGCTGTGCCACAGAACATACACCCACAAACATACATATAATAATAGATTTTAAACAAAAAATTTGAAGACGTAACTGTTTGTTGTAATCATTTATAATATATGGATAGGTCAGGTCACTAGATTATATACTTTAAAATGTAGTATCTGGCAATTATATATAAATAAATCTGAAAAAATTTAAAAAGTTACCAAACAAAACATAAATTTCTAGACTGGTGGAAAAATGAGAATAAAAGCCTGACACCCTGCGTTTGATCTGTGGGACCCACATGGTAGAAGAAGGGAATCAGCTCCTACAACTTATCCTCTGACTTCTACATTTGCCCTGTAGCACAAATGTATCCCTACCCTGCCACGATGGAAGGTAAACACAGCAGATACTATTTCAACTTCACCTCTTCTACAAAACCTATAACCTTTTCTAACCTGAGAAAAGAGCAGATGATCCCCAACACAACAACATTCTTCAGACTAACTGGAGGTGATTAAAAACAAAAGTAGGTTGACAACTGTCACAGAGTTGGCGAGATCCAGGAACCACAGCAACTAAAGTCAACGTGGGATCTAGAAATGAATTTTGGACCTGAAACTTGCTGGCAAACATCTGGTGAAATGAGAACAGACTGTACAAGGAAACATTTTACCAATGTCAATTTCTTGCTTTTGACAAATGTGCCTTGGCTACTTTAACATTTGGAGAAGCAGGAAGAAGATATACAGAAACTCTTGGTACTGTCTTCGCAAAGTTTCTGTAAATTTAAATTATTCTAGAGATTTATGAAAAATAAAAAGCATAAAAATTTAGACTAAACTAGCAAACCTGGCATGGCCTACAAAGCACCATTTTGTCCACTACTGCTCATAGCTCATCTACTGTTTTTGTTGAAGAAGATGAGCCTTTCAAACAAAGAAAAACAAGTCTAATTAGTGCCCAAGACCATCTGAGAAACTACCAAAATGTTGATTCCAAGGACATATAATAGACTTCTGAGAGAGTAGTTTGAAATTTATATTTTTAAAAACATCCTACATAGTTTTGAGGATTAGTATGGTTTGGAAGTTCTAGGATAGAAAACAACAGATTCTCTTACTAATAGTCAAATAGTTGATGTGGGAGTGTCATATCAATCTGTTGATTTCATTGGCTGAGCAATAAAGAAACTGCTTGGCCCTGATAGGCTAAAGCATTGGTGGGAGGAATAAACAGAATAGGATGCTGGGCGGAAGAGGAAGTGAGGTCAGACTCTGCTCTGCTCTCCCGAGCAGAGACACCAGGATGGACGGAGGCTAGAATCTTCCTGGTAAGCGCACCTTGGGGTGCTTACACACATCATTAGAAATGGGCTAGTCCAGGTGCGAGAATTAGCCTATAAGGGCTAGAGTATGGGCCAAGCAGATCATTAAATGAATACAGTTTGTGTGTTGTTATTTCGGGCATAAGCTAGCCAAGCGGCCGGGGTGTTGGGGACGCAGCCCCACCGCTCTTATTTCAACAAATAGTAATATTTATTAACTAAAGAAGATAATTGTAATTAAAGACTATTTAGATTCAGCTATGAATTACAATAATGGTAAATTTCCAAGAGTAAGACTATTATTTTAAAAAAATAGTTTTCAACTGACAACTATTTCAAAGGACATCAGGCAATGTCTAAAAACATTTTTGTTGTTTTTGCCACAACTGAAGAAATGTGTATCAAGAGGGCAGGAGCCAGAAATGATGTTCAACATTCTATAATGCACACAGCAGCCCTACTCAGGACAATTACCTGCCTGAGAATGACTATTGGTCACCTTATTCCACCCTGTTAGAATATTAGCATCAAGTCGGCTTGCTATTCCACATGACCTAATAAACTCACTATTGCGCAGACTAAATTATTTTATCCATTTTGGGTGGTTTTGAGAATAAGATATATAATTTTTTAAAGTTTTTATTTCACTTTTATTTTATGTGTTATGGGAGCTTTGCCTGCATATATGTGTGTGGACCATGTGCATGCAGTGCCTTTGGAGGCCAGAAGAGGGCATTGGATCCATAGGAACTGGAATTACAGCCAGTTGTCAGCCACCACTGAGACTAGAGAACCTGCGTGCTCTGGAGGAGCAGCCAGTGAGTGCTCTTAACTGCTGAGACATTGCTCAACTCCTCCAATGTTCAATTAAAACACACACACACACACACACACACACACACTAGAAATACTGAAAGAACAGCATAAATATCCACCTTACCTTTAACTATAGTCACCAAGAGTCAAAATTTAGCCACTTTTCGAGACAGGGTTTCTCTGTGGCTTTGGAGCCCATCCTGGAACTAGCTCTTGTAGACCAGGCTGGCCTCGAACTCCCAGAGATTCACCTGCCTCTGCCTCCCGAGTGCTGGGATTAAAGGCATGCGCCACCACTGCCCGGCTAGGTTTTTTTTTTTTTTTTTTAAAAAAAAAACAATTATTTGTTTGTATATTTACTTATTTTTATAGATGTAGAAGTGTGGGCACTCCTGCCATGGACACACTTATGGAAGTCAGAGGACAACGTGTGGGTGTAAGTTCTCTCCTTCTTCCACGAGGGACTGAACTCAAGGTCATCAAGCTTGGTGGCAAGTGCTTTTACTCATTGAGTCATTTTGCTGGCCCCTACATATTATACATTACTGCACACACATGCTTTATTCTTGTTTTGCTGACACCTGATACTCAGCATGCATTTCCTACCTAATCACAATGCTATTTCCATATCTAAGGAAATTAAACAACTCCTATCACCTTCAAACTCCTAGCTTAAAAACTATATCAATCCCATATCAAATCAGGGTTCTCTCTTTGCATTAATTGTTATATCCCTTTAGATTATTTTAATCTAAAAGAGTTCCCTCACCTGAAGAAAGCTAGCTAGTTATCTTATAGAACGTCTTGTATTTTGGGCTTGGTTCATTGTTTCTTTGTGGTGTCATATAACTTTCTTTCCTATCTTGGTTCAGTTATCAATAGATCGAAAGATTCCCTTTTTCCAGATTTAGAAAAGAAAGGAACAAAGACAGAAGAGGTTGGAGGCAGAAAGAAGGTAAGAGACGCAGCCTGTAATCATTAAATTCACCTGCTTTCTTTTTCTTTTCCTTTTCTTTTTTAAAAAATATTCATTTATTTGTTATGTATACAATAGTCTGTGTGTATGCCTGGAGGCCAGAAGAGGACACCAGACCTCATTACAGATGGTTGTGAGCCACCATGTGGTTGCTGGGAATTGAACTCGGGACCTCTGGAAGAGCAGGCAATGCTCTTAACCACTGAGACATCTCTCCAGCCCCTCTTTTTTTTTCCTTTTTTTTGAGACAGGGTTTTTCTATGTAGCCCTAGCTATCCTAGAACTCGCTCTGTGGACCAGATTGACAAACTCACTGAGATTGGCTTGTCTCTGCCTTCCAGTCCTGGGATTAAAGGAGTGTGCCACCATCGCCCCTTCCCTCTTTTTTTGAAATGGTCTCAAGCAGCCCAAGCTGGTCCTGAACTCCTTAAATAGCTGAGAATGTCCTTGAACTCCTAAACTCCTCTTGCCTCTACCTCCCAAGTACAGGGATTACAGGTGTGCAGTACTTTGCTCAGGCCTCTACTTTTCCAAAGGTGGATAACAGTTATTAAATGACCTGCACTATTTTTTTTTTTTTTGATACAGGGTTTCTTTGTCTTGGACTCGCTCTGTAGACCAGCCTGGCCTTGAACTCACAGAGATTCACCTACCTCTCCCTCCCAAGTGCTGTGATTAAAGGCATGAATCACTGCTGCCCACCCCCCCCTGCATTATTCTTTGTGAGGTTTATTTGTTTATTTATTTTGGTGCTAGAAATGGAACCAAGGTCCTCATGCTATTCAAGCACTCTTACTACTCTTACCCCAACCCCCATTATTCAATGGTCAAACTGCCCCCAAATTTTTCCAATGCAAATCAGCAGGTCAAGCTGATTCTTTTGACCTGACGTGAGTACTTCAGTCTTTAAGTACTTCCTGTAGACATGGTTTTTCAATTAATTAATTATTTTATTTTACTTATTTTTATTTTATGTGAATTGGTGTATTACCAAGGGATGTCAGGTGCCCTGAAACTGGAATATTAGACAAATGTAAGCTATCATGTGGATTCTGGGGATTAAACCTGGGTCCTCTGGAAGAACAGTCAGCGTTCTTAACCAGTGAGCCATCTCTCTAGCTCCAGAATCTCTTGTTTTTTTAAGACTTGATTGTATGACATTATTTCCTGAAATTCTGGTAACATCTGCTCATTGGTTTTAGTTCTACTTTTTCCAGAAACAAAACATTTTACTACTTCCACGTGAAATGTTGTATTATTGAAAGACATGTACTGTTTAGGTTGAAGCAATTCTATAAGACTTCTTTACTAATATTATACAAATACATAAACCCTTGATTCAGATTACTGAATTCAATACTAACTCTTACACTTTAGGATATCCATTAGACTTATTGCTTAATTCCATTCCTAGAAGTTGATGAGAGTTTCAAGGTTCATTTCCAAGATTTTATTTGAATGTTCCTATGTCAAAATATATTCTGAGGTAGACTCAAGCACTGGATTGAATAAGTCATTGCCACTACCACAGTAACTAAGAAAAAGATATGAAATATGCTAACACTTAACAGCCCAATTACATAGAGCATTATTGTTTAAAATTATCGTAACAGTCCTTCTATGCTTTTTTCATACAGTTTTAGAGTTCATTATATTTTATTTATACATAAAGAACACACATACAGATGTGCCCTGTCTGTAGAGTATACCCAATTAGCATTCCATATTGCTATTCATACTGGCTTGAAGCCTTAAGCAAACAATGTCCCTACTCCCAACAGAAAGATAGTACTTTGGCCTCCAGAGTCAATATGCCTTTAAGAAAATATAGGCAAGCAGCATCTTTTCAGCGGGGCAAGCAGATTCTAGCTCCTCTCTTTCGCACATTTCTTCACTATCTGAAACTTATTGCTGGTATTCACTTGCTAGGGAAAATTATAATTTTCACAAAAAGTTAATTATATGAAAACAGAAAATTAGTGACTATAATTCTTCTTTTTCAGTAGATACAACGCATATCCTTATTATGTGCTTCGTAACAGTACAAAGGCAAAATAGTAATAAAATGACAACTAAAATAATACAGAAATGTGACCATTTAAGTACTAAGAGAAAGAACAGGAGAAAAGTGAGTTCTACAGTGCTTCTTGGGTTTTGGGGAAAACCGAACAAAAGAGAAAGAGAAGGCAACATGAAAGAAGAGAAATGTTAAGAGAGTCAAAAAAGAAAATAACCACAAAAGTACCCCAGTCACCCAGAAAATACCTTTGTTTAGAAGAAGAAAAAAGTCAGATGCCTTTTCTCGGAAAACCCTTTGAGCATCTTCAGCTTTCATTGACACTTCCTTTGTCTGCACTAGGAGAAACCCTTTACCAACCATCTGTGGAGAATAAAACTTCATTCAGATTGGAAAATGAACTTTTGGGATGAAAACAAGGTTTTGTTATTTGAACATTTTCCCATATATAATGCAACCCAGCATTCTGATTTTTGTTTTAGTTCTGAGTAATTCAGACTCTGCTGTCACTACTTTACAACTACTAACCAGAAGCTTAATTTGAGATACAGAAAATGTTCAATGAAAAATACCACAGTTCACTACAATTAACATAATTTGTTAAATATAATAAAGATGTTAAAACAAAACAGAAAAATACCATGTAATGTTAATTTTAAAAGCCATCACATCAATTTGTATAGTATATTGCAAGAATGATTGACCACACATATGAGACCATTTGAAGTTTTCTGAATATTATACATATATACATACAAAATACATTTAACCTCTCATGAGATGGGTACCACCACCATCTTCCTTGTAGGGATGAGACAATTAAGATGTGACATGGTTAAGAACTTGCCCAAGGTCTATAAATTAACAGAGCTTTGATTTTAATTCAAGTTAATGAGATGGTGGATTAAAGAATTATTTTTTAGGATGGGTGATGGTGGCTTGTAGATGGAAGCTGTTTGTTCATTTTCCGGCCACCCAGACCCAAAATAATCACACAGAAACTATGTTAATTGCAATACTGTTTGGTCAATAACTTGTGTGTGTTTCTAGCTAACTCTTACATCTTAAAGTAATCCATTTTTATGGTTCTGTGTATTACCACGAGGTTGTGGTCTACTGACTACTGGCAAGGTTCTGGCAGGATCCTGCAGGAGTCTTTCTCCTGTGGAGGCTACATGGCATCTCTCTGACTCTGCCCACTCTCTCTATATATATATCTCTTCCAGCCTGGCTATATTCTGTTAAGCCACAGGCTGAAAGCAGCTTCTTTATTAACCAATGGCAATAAAACATATTAACAGCATACAGAGGGGAATACCACATCAGTGGCTCATGCATTTGATCCTAACACTCAGGAAGAGAGGCAGTGTGAGTTCGAGGAACTGGGAGATCAAGGCTAGCTTTGTCTAGAGTGAGTTCCAGGATAGCCAGACCTACACTGAGAAATCATGTCTCAAAAAAAAAAAAAAGAAAGAAAATACTTTTTTAAAAAAATCAGTTAACTAAATATTTTTATAAATTTTTATTCACTTGATTGCAAATATTTTCTAATTTAATCTATAAAATCAGTGACAACAGCTTATTATATTTCATGCTATAGTTCTATTATTGAATATCATACAATAAAATTGAATGAAACTCAAATCCTATTTCAGAACTTTCACTCAATGTGACCTCAGACAAGAAGATACATTAAAAATTACAAGAAACTGGAGCTGGAGAGATGTCTCAGAGGTTAAGAGCATTGACTGCTCTTCCAGAGGTCCTGAGTTCAATTCCCAGCAACCATAGGGTGACTCACAACCATCTGTAATGAGATCTGATGCACTATTCTGGTATGCAGGCATACATGCAGGCAGAACACTGAATACATAATAAATAAATCTTTAAAAAACTTACAAGAAAACCTATGGACATTATTGCTAGATGATAACTGTAAAGACTTAAGATATCAGAATCAATCTTATCACTGTTTCAAATTTTATAGACTATCTTCACCCATCATTCTATAATCAGATATATAAACTAAAAAATTATGATTAAATGGCCAACCATGTTGGTTCATGCCTATAATCCTAACACTCAAGAGGTGAAGGCCAGAGTATCAAGAATTCAAGACCATTGTTTGCTACATACCCACCTGCATAAGACATTTTCTTAAAAAAGAGATTAATTGAAAATGCCATTATCTAAAACAAAGCATGAACTACGAAGCTGTATCTTAATATTTTCACTGAAGATATTTAGAGACTCTTTTACATGAAAATCATATTTCTGAAGGCTTTTAAGTTGTGGTAACTAACTAACTTCAATTATAAAATATACTTAAATAACTAAAGCCTTTTTTACTCTAATTTATCCTGTAAATACATGTGATTCATATAAAAGCAAAAAGTAATTTTGGAGGTGAGAAAACAAAGTCTCAGTAACTTTCCTTAACTCCCTATGCAGTGTTTTTTTTCTACTTCAGCCAGCCCTCTAGAACATCCAATCCTCTCAAGTTTCATACTCCCTATATAAGAAAACAATTTGTTTGTGAAAACAATATAAAATGTGATTTTATGATGTTCCTCAGCAAATCAGAGCTGGTAACTGCATCTCCCAGTCTAAGCTGTCCTAATATAGCTGTGCTATGAAAATACTTAACTTTTATTTTTTTCAGAACTAGTTTCTTTGCTAACTCAAGTATAATTTAAATAATACATAACCTCTCAACATAACATTTAGGCCTTTCCCTTTTCTTAGCATCAGCTTTCTTTCAGCACTGGGACAGCACAACAGCTTTATGTTTAAGGGTTAATATACAGGAAGAGTATCTGCCTGCATGTATGAATCACAGCTCTGATGTTTACCAGCTTGCTGAGTGACTTTTGCCAAGTTATTTACCCTGTCTGTAGGTCACAGAGTTGTTTTGAACACTGAGTTAATTCATGTAACTCTCTTTACAAGTACCTGACTGGTAAAAGTATGTAAGAGTAAGTTACTATTATTATTAGTGTAGGATTGTTATTTTGCATTCCAGAAGGACATTTAAAGAACATCACTCTTCTAAGTCATATTCTTGCAAAGGCCATTTCACACATCATATACCAAAAGTCAAAAGGTTCAGAGCATTGATGACTCACAAATAGACTGTGTTGATGGCTTTTTTCTTTAAACATGTTAAAATATCCTAATTATCTAACAAAATGGAGTTTAACTTGAATGATTAATCTTTGAAAATTATATGTAGTAAAAACTCACAGACAAAAGAAATTTGCCATACACCATAATGAAGATATTTACTTCTCAGATGTGACTATATAGTGTAAAGCCTACAAGCATTTTTTTTTACATTTTACAAAACTTACAGCATGCTTCTTATCATACTGGCACAACAAAAGAAAATATCAACATCTTAAGCCAGGCACAATAGCCTAAGCCATTGAGATGCAGAGGCAGGAGGATTGCTGAAGTTCAAGACACGGGCCTGGTCTACATAGTAAGTTTTAGGCCAGGTAGGGCTACACAGAAAGACCCTGAATCAAAAAACAAAAAAGGAAGAAAATACCAAAGTCTAAAAATTATACTTTAGCTTCTATAGTTTTAAAAGCTATCCCTCAAATATACTTTGTAAATTCCAGACATGGGTTCTCTGCATTACAGATGTATAGCTATCAAGAGGTATTCATTTTTACTTTTTGTCAACACACTCACTCCTTTTGGTGTGCTTCAACTTTAAAACAGTCCCTTCAGAAAGACACTTACTTATTCACTTCTGGAAGCTTGTGTTTTAAACTTAAAACAGATTGCTATTGGCTAAATTTTGATCAATATATCTTCCTACCAACAAAGGAGCTACTGCTTCTGGAGCCTAACCTCTCCCTCCTCACGTGCTTTTCAAGGGGAAGCTGTTATGCATTAACTCTTCTCTACCTGATGAACTCACTGAAAGCCACCAGTCATGAGTCTTGGAGATTCTGCCATTCCAATTCCCATGTTATTCATATTATTTGTAGATCCCCACTTCCTATCAATGGCGACGGGACAAGAGAAAATAAGGAGCCCAATGTAGATGACACTGTCAAAATAGGGTTTAAAAGTTGTATTCTTAAACATCATTTCCAACCTCTAAACCAATTAAAACTCCAAAAAAAATTTCCTCATTAGAAAAATCATTAGCAAAGACTATGCTTCAATATGCAGTACTGTTGTGAGCGTGTGTGGAAACTGTTTATGATGAAAACTGGAAAATCTTTGAGGCAAAGAAATGTAACTGTATGCCTTAATTTCCAGTATCACCTAGGTTTTATTATTTCTAAGTTGCAACTAATTACAAGGTATTTAAGCAAAGATGTGGAAAACAAACTTGTATCATATAGTGAATGAAATATGATAACAGAATAACCTGCATATAATTGATGCTAACAAATGCTTACTAAATTAAATTAGATTTAAAAGTTGCATTGAGAAAGGATTTTGGCCGGGCGATGGTGGCGCACGCCTTTAATCCCAGCACTCGGGAGGCAGAGAGAGGCGGATCTCTGTGAGTTTGAGACCAGCCTGGTCTACAGAGCTAGTTCCAGGACAGGCTCCAAAGCCACAGAGAAACCCTGTCTCAAAAAACCAAAAAAAAAAAAAAAAGAGAGAGAGAGAGAGAGAGAAAGGATTTTGTAGACCAAGAGATCTGCTTCTAAGGTAAACTTTGTGGATCCAAGGAATTCGAGAACTATAACTTGAGGGTTGCTAGTATTTCTAATAATTAATTTGTAAATAATTGATGTAGGATTTCACTCTGTATGCTGTGAATACCACTGGTGAATAAAGAAATTGCCTTGGCCTGTTGATAGGGCAGAACTTACGTAGGCAGGGAAAACTAAACGGAATGCTGAGAGAAGGAAGGCGGAGTAGAGAGAAGCCATGTAGCTGCCAGAGACAGACACTGGAACTTTACCCAGTAAGCCACAGCCATGTGGTGACATACAGGTTAATAGAAATGGGTTAAATTAATATGTAAGAGTTAGCCAATAAGAAGCTAGAGCTAATGGGTCAAACAGTGATTTAAATAATATAGTTTCTGTGTGATTATTTTGGGGCTATGTGGCCAGGAACAAATAAGCGGCCTCCCTCCTACTACAAATAATAACAATAAATAAAACCTAGCAAGTCCTATCTATGTCTATTTCTCTTCTCTCTCTCTCTCCTTACCTCATCAATTAATTTTCTGGCATTTGCAGTTGTATAATCATCAGCAAATAATACCACTAGGCATGACTCATCGCTGTCCTTCTGTCTCTGACCCCGGGATATGGGAACAATGCTTCTATTGGCTTCTGTAGAAATTCGTACAGCTTTGAATTCTTCAGTAGTTGGAATAGGAACATAGTCTTGAACCACAGCATTTTCTGGAAGAAGGCTCCAGTTGAGTTCTCCTGACACAGGTGTAAAATCATGAACATGACTCCATATATTATTGAAGATACTGAGCCCTGCATCTTTAAATTGGGCTGCTAATTCAGGGTAGTACCACTGAAAACATCCAAACTTGATATTTGTGGAAGATTCAATAATGGGTTGAGTGGCACAGCACAGAAAGACTTCCAACTTTCTACAGTCCCTCACACGAAATTGTTGGCAAGCTAATGTACACTTGCAATCTCTACAATTTCGGAAAAATACACTGCCTTTCACTGGTCCCAAGAAAAGTATGCAGTTGGTGCAGTCATCAATGGTAATTGTAGCTGAGTGATCAAAAATATAGATGTTACAGTTTTCACAGTCTTGAATGACAAATTGTTGTCCTGCCACTTTTCCAGGTAAGCGACCTACTGTTTCATCCTTCAGTCCACTGAACATATAATCTTTTGGATCAACCTGCAGGGACAAAGCACAAGACCTTGAGTATTGTTAAGATATTCACCAAAAACAAATAAGTGCCTATGGGATGCCAGACACAGATGTTAATGCTAAAGCTTAAGTTTCCAATTTCATTGACTTTACAATAAATTAGAAACCAGTAAATAAAAGGAATGAGGAAGGAAAGGAGGAAGGAAACCAAAGTTCAAGGACACAATCAGCAAGTGCTTGGATCTTGTTCCAACCATTTCAGTTGTAAAATTTTTTAGGCAACTGGGGATATTCACACATATACACAAAGCCTATAACCTCAAGGACTTCTCTTTTTTTTCATTTTCTAAGTGTGATAACAATACTGCTGTTACAGAGAGGTGAACTTGGCCATTTTAATTAATATAAAGTTTATAACCTTGGTTAATATATATCTACCTCCCAAGAAATGGATCTGCTCTTTCTGCTATCAAATTTCATGCCTGGGCATGCAAAGCTAAAAGAAAGCCTGTGTGACTCTATGGTTTGGGTCTGCCTGTGAGTTAACCCAGGTGACATATCATCATTGCTACTATCAACAGCCTTTCAGCTTATTTGGAATCTGTGTGACCACAAAATTAGTATGGAGTGCAATGGTAAAGAATATATTCTAACAGAGTAGCTATGTAAGTCAGACATGAGAGTACACACCTGCAATCCCAGCATTTGGGAAGCTGAGGCAGGAAGATTACTAGGAATTCAAGTCCAGCCAGGGCTACAGAGCAAGAGTCTGCTGCAAAAACATTGCTAAGAAAGTAAAGCTTATATCCTCTGCATCTATCCTAATCAGAACATACTATTTCAGCTGGAATGTAGCTCAGTATTAAAATGTGTGTTTAGAATGTAAAAGGCCTCCCAACCAAAAAAAAAAAAAAAAAAAGCCCAGAACCAGATGACTTCAGCACAGAATTCTACCAGAATTTCAAAGAAAAACTCCTCAATACTTCTCAAATTGTTCCACACAATAGAAACAGAAGGAACATTACCAAATTCTTTTTACAAGGCTACAGTTACATTGATACCCAAAGCACACAAAGATGTGATTAAGAAAGAGAATTACAGACCAGTCTCCTTCATGAACATTGTGCAAAAATACTCATAACACACTGGCAAACTGAATCCAAGACACATCAGAAAAATCATCCACTATGATCATGCAGGGATGGTTCAACATACAAAAATCCATCAACGTAATCCACCACATAAACTGAAAGAAAAAAACCACATGATCATCTCATTAGATGTTGAAAGGCCTTTGACAAAATCCAACACCCTTCATGATAAAGGTCTTGTAGAGATCAGGGATACAAGGAACGTATATAAACAAAATAAAAAGCAAATACAGCAAGCCGACAGCCAACATCAAGTTAAATGGAGAGAAACTCAAAGTGACTTCTCTGAAATTAGGAACAAGACCAGGCTGTTCACTCTTTTATTCATTATATCTATTCAATATGGTACTCACGGTTCTAGCTAAAGCAATAAGGCAACAAAAGAAGATCAAGGGATACAAATTGGAAAAGACGAAGTCAAACTTTCACTATTGCAGGTGATATGATAGTATACATAAGTGACCCCAAAAATTCTATGAGGGAACTTCTAGGGCTGATAAACACCTTCAGTAATGTGGCAGGTTACAAAATCAACTCAAAAGAATCAGTAGCCCTCCTATATACAATTGATAAAGGGGCTGAGAAAGAAATCAGAGAAATATCCCACTTTATAATAGCCACAAATAACATAAAATATCTTGGGGTAACACTAACCAAAGAAGTGAAAGACTTGTACAAAGAGCTTTAAATCTTTGAAGAAAGAAACTAAAGAAGATATCAGAAAATGGAAAGATCTCCCGTGTTCTTGGATAGGTAGGATCAACATCATAAAAATGGCAATCTTACCAAAAGCAATCTATAGATTCAATGCAATCCCCATCAAAATCCCAGCACAATTCTTTTTTTTTAAAAAAAGATTTATTTGTTTATTATGTATACAACTTCTGCCTCCATGCATTCCAGAAGAAGGCACCAGATCTCATTATAGATGGTTGTGAGCCACCATGTGGTTGCTGGGAATTGAACTCAAGACCTCTGGAAGAGCAGCCAGTGCTCTTAACCGCTGAGCCATCTCTCCAGCCCCCAGCACATTTTTTCACAGACCTCAAAAGAACAATACTCAACTTCATATGGAAAAACAAAAACAAACAAAAAAAGAGGAATTGCCCAAACAATCCTGTACAAGAAAGGAACATCTGGAGGCATCATCATCCCTGACTCCAAGCTCTATTATAGAGCTAAACTTGGTATTGGCATAAAAACAGGTGGACCAACAGAATCAAATCGTAGACACTGATTGTTGACAAAGAAGCCAAAATTGTACAATGGGAAAAGAAAGTATCTTCAACAAATGGTGCTGGCATAACTGGATGTCAACATGTAGAAGAATGCAAATAGATCTATATCTATCACCATGAACAAAACTCAAGTCCAAATGGATAAAAGACCTCAATATAAATCCAGCAACAGTGAACCTGATAGAAGAGAAAGTGGGAAGTAGCCTTAAACACATTGACACAGGAGACCACTTCCTAAATATAACACCAGTAGCACAGACACTGAGAGAAACAATAAATAAATGGGACTTCCTGAAACCGAGAAGCTTCTGTAAGGCAAAGGATAGGCTGGAAAGATGGCTCAGTGGTTAAGAGTACTGACTGCTCTTCCAGAGGTCCTGAGTTCAATTCCAGCAACCACATGGTGGCTCACAACCATCTGTAATGAGATCTGACGTCCTCCTCTGGTGTGCGGGCATACAGGGAGGCAGAATGTTGTATACATAATAAATAAATAAATCTTTTAAAAAATTATTTAAAAAAAGGCAAAGGACACCGTCAATAAGACAAAACGGCAGTCTACTGAACAGGAAAAGATCTTTACCAACCCCACATCAGACAGAGGATTGATCTCTAAAATATATAAAGAACTCAATAAACTTGACATCAAAATACCAAATAATCCAATTATAAAATGGGGTATAGATCTAAACAGTGGATTTTCAACAGAAGAATCTCAAATGGTCAAAAGACACTTAAGGAAATGTTCAACATCTTAAGTCATCATAGAAATGCAAATCAAAACAACTCTGAGATAGCATCTTTTACCAGTCAGAATGGCTAAGATCAAAACCACCAACGATAGCTTATGCTGGAGAGGATATGGAGTAAGAAGAACACGCCTCCATTGCTGGTGGAAATGCAAACTTGTACAGCCACTTTGGAAGTTAGTATGGCGGTTTCTCAGAAAATTGGGAATCAACCTACCTCAGGATCCAGCAATACCACTCTTGGACATATACCCCAAAGATATCATACTACAAGGACATTTGCTCAACTGGGTTCATAACAGCATTATTTGTACATGCCTGAAGGCCAGAAGAGGGCACCAGACCTCATTACAGATGGTTGTGAGCCACCATGTGGTTGCTGGGAATTGAACTCAGGACCTTTGGAAGAGCAGGCAGTGCTCTTAACCACTGAGCCATCTCTCCAGCCCCTGCATAGCAGCATTATTTTTAATAGCCAGATCCTAGAAACAACCTAGATGCCCTTCAACTGAAGAATGGAAAAAGAAAATGTGGTACATTTACATAACGGAGTACTACGCAGCAGTAAAAAAAAAATGACATCTTGAAATTTGCTTGCAAATGAATGGAACTAGAAAAAACTATCCTGAGTGAGGTAACCCAGACCCAGAAAAAAACACAGTATGTACTCACTCATAAGTGGATATTAGACGTAAAGAAAAAAAAACTAGCCTATAGTCCACAACCCCAGAGAAGCTAGGTAACACAGAGAATCCTAAGAGAAACATAAATGGATCCCCTGGGAAGGGGAAATAGACAAGATCTCCTGAGAAAATTGAGAGCGTGGCGGCGGTGGAAAGGGAAGAGGAGGGGAAAAGGAGCGGGGGAAGGAGATCATGAGGGAATGTGATGCTCAAGAAGAGGGAAGGACAGAGAGGGAGAGCAAGAAAGCCGTTGTGGGGCTAGTGAGAAACATGGCACTAGGGAAATTACCAGTAATCCATTAAGATGACCCCAGCTGAGTAAGACCCTAAGCAACAGAGGAGAGGGTGCCTGAACTGGCCTTCCCCTGTAATCAGATTGATGACTATTTTAATTGTCACTATAGAACCTTCATCCAGAAACTGTTGAAGCAGATGCAGAGATCCACAGTGAAGCACTGGGCTGAGGTCCCAAAATTCAGTGGAAGAGAGGGAGGAGTGAGAATATGAGCAAAGGTGTCAAGACCATGATGGGAAAACCCGCAGAGACAGCTGACCTGAGCTAATGGGAGCTCGTCAACTCTGTATTGACAGAGGGGGAACTTTTATAGGACTAAACTAGCCCCTCTGAATGTGGGTGACAGTTGTGTGGCTGGGGCAGACTGTGGGTCATTGGCAGTGGGACCAGGATCTATCCCTCGTGCTTGAACGGGCTTTTTGGAACCCTTTTGATACCTTGCTCAGCCTAGATATAGTGGGGGAGAGTCTTGGTCCTGTCTCAAAATGAAGTGACAGACTTTGCTGACTCCCTATGGGAAGCCTCACTCTGAGGAATGGATGGGGGCTAGGGCTGAGGGAAAGGTGGAAGGAGCAGGAGGAGGGGAGGGAGTGGAAACTGGGATTGGTGTGTAAAATGAGAAAAGATTGTCTTAAAAATAAATAAATTTAAATAAAAAATAAAGATGCATATTATTTCAGCTTTCTGGTGCTTTGCTTTTCCTGGTGCTTTAATTTTTAAAACTTCCACTTCTTAAAAAACATTTTAAATTGAAAATCTTTACCCCACTACAAAATGATATTTAGGTGTAAATTTAGGCCTAAAATATGTCACATTGTTTTTTTAATTTTAACTGTGCTGTCAAAATATAGTCAGAGCTAGACATATAATTCAGTGATGGAGTGTGGTTAACACGCCTGAGTCTCAGAGTCTGATCTGCAGCACATAACCCCAACACACAGACACACACACACTAGACACACACACAAGAGGCAGGGGGAGGGAGGAGGAAAAGAAGGGAGTGTGTTAATAAAAGGCCAGTCTGACAGTTTAAAACAACAGCTGAAATGTATTACTTTTTAGTTTATTGAAACTATTTTACTATTTTAACTGTTTATAAATATAAATATTTCATGCAAAACTATATACTAGAAACAGGTTCCTTTATATACATTACACATATTGTTTACTTACAAAGTAACTTGTTAGCATGTGAATTGTTATTAAACTAGCTTAAAGTGAGTTATTCCATCATACACAATATTATATTTATCCAAGTTTACATAATATTCTAGGATGAGCACTGGTCTGTAGCATGAAGCAATAAGAGCTACTCATTTTCCAGCCTCAATTTTGTCACCTATGAACAACATGATCTTCAAAAAGTCACTTTACCTTTCGGTCACTCAACCAACATTTGAATACCCAAAATTAACTAGACACTCTTTTAGGCACTAAAAGGGAAGTAGTATATGCCTAAATAGACCATTTAAACAACCTGACTATGTAGTGAGAGGTGCTGAGAATAATTTAGAAATACAGAGGAGGGTCACATAGCAGGCAACACAAGACTTACTGTACAAAGTGAGTACGAATAAGTTGGAGTTTATTGGAAATACTGGGAAAGAAAGACCATTCCAGAAAAAGGTATCATATTGAACAAGATAAAATTCTTTAGTTATCAGGAAGAAAATGGAAGGGGGCTGGTATTACCAGAAATACTGAAGTAGTAGTAGATGAAACTAGAGGATTAGGCAGGGTCCTGGTATAAAGTTTGGAAGCTATGGACAACAGACGCTACAGAACAATTTAAACATGCTAAACATACATTCAGAAATATTAATAAGAATGTGGAAATATGAAGTGTGAATCTGAGAGGCTTAGGCAGAAAGGACTGAAGCAGTTAGAGGGGAAGAGAACGATGGGATAAACTGAAAAATGTTGAGGAAATAGAATCAGCAGATGTGCTGAGGCAGGAAATTGTCAGTGTGAGGTCAGCTAGGGCTATACAATGAGACCCCACCAAAACTAACCAACTAAACAAAAGACAAAACTATCTAGGAGAAGCGGCTGAGGCACTGCTCAGTTGTTGAGCACTCACCTAATGTTCACAAGGCCCTTGGTTGTATCCCTAGGACTTCCAAAGGAAGCCAACTAAAATAGAAAATTAAATCGAAGGAATATTTTCTAACACTACTACTCTCAATTACTTATAGGTAAAGAAGACCCTCAAATTAAAATCTAGACATACAGGATTGGGGGGTTGCATGCACATTCACGCACATATGAAATAAATAGGCTGTTGCAGGAAAATAGCTCAGATCCAGGCTCTATTAAATAGCAAGACCCTACCTCAAACAGGAAAAACAAAACAATCCATGTATGAGAACACAAAAGAGCCTCAGGGAAAAAAAAAGATAACTACCACAGAGACCTGAGTTCAATCCCCAGCAGTTATGTAAAAAGTTGGGTGTGGTGGCATAAGTTTATCACCCCCAGCACTGCAGTCAGTGACTGGCAGCTCACTGGCCCATGGCCTAGCATACATGGAGAATTCCAGGGCACCTGTTTCAAAAGAGGGTGCATGTGTGGAGGATGTCTGAGGGATGACACCCAAGGATGTTCTCTGGCTTCCATAGGCACATGTATGTGTATGTGTACCCCCCATACGTACAAAAAGTATATAAAATTAAAAATACAGAAAACCTGTGTGTGTAAGTTCACCCATACACATGTACCCATACATATATACATATATATACAAAAAAGATAAAACTAGAAATACAGAAGAATTGAACTCATAACAAATAAGCTTGAAGTGTACATCTAATAAGAGTAAAATTACTTTGTATATAAGCACACACACTGCAAGAAATTATAAGTGAAATTAGGGGACTGGAGAGATGGTTTTGTAGTTAAAAGCACTTGTTGCTCCTGAAAAGGAGCCAGATTCGATTCCCAGCACCCACATGGCAGCTCACAGCCATCTATAACTCCAGTTCCAAGGGATTCAATGCCCTCCTTGTGTAGTGGGGACGCGGGCCTGCTTTTCGTCCTGCCTGGCTTCTGCACAGCTAGCTTTACACCAGAAATAACAACACACAAACTGTATTCTTTTAAACACTGCTTGGCCCATTATATCTAGCCTCTTCTCGGCTGACTCTCGCACCTGGACTAGCCCATTTCTAATAATGTGTGTAGCACCCCAAGGTGCGCTTACCAGGAAGATTCTAGCTTACGTCCATCCTGGGTCGGAGCTTCATCGATCACGTTATTTTGGGGCATAAGCTAGCCAGGCGACCAGGAGCTGGGGCGGCAGGAACATAGCCCGCAGCTCCTACAACAGAATGGCGCCCAGACAACTGAATCCACTTAAAGCCTGAGAGAGCTTGGGAAAGAGTAAAGCATGTTTTCTTGGTAGCAACAATTTCTTGGGTCTACTCTGCTTGCTAGAGGCAAGCAAGCACTCTCATCTAAGAGAGGCTTCCTGACTCAGCTTTAGCTGCAAAACCCTGCAGCTCATTAAGAGGTCCTGCCACAAAACACTTAAATGGTGTTGATAAAAAGCTGAACGCATGCTTTTCGGTTTTCAGCCGTAGCAGGAAAAAAGCTGTGCTGTTTAAAAATGCCGGCTTTCTGGGGTGTCCTGCCAGGGCAAACTCTTTTACGCAGGCGGTTCATGTGGTTTGCAAGCACAGGCTGCTGAAGCTCGCTTGCTGGCAGGGACCTTGAAATGCCATAGAGTTGTGTCAGTAAACATGGCTACAGCCAGTACCTCAGCCATGAGGCTGGAAAGCTAAGGAATGGGCTGGATCCAGCCGTCAAAGCCACAGCTTTAATCCCATCCATATTGCTCAGTAATTTAAAGGCTTGTGTGGTCAGAAAAAGAGAGATATACGGTAAAGAGAGATTCAAAGACAAACAAAATTTCTAAATGGTTTACTGTGTGTTAAAAATATATGCAAGCTAAAAGTTAAAGTTCTAAAAAGTAAAAAAATGAAAAAGAGAATAGTTGGGTGTGGTAGTACACACCTATTAAAGGATTAACCCAACACTTGGGAGGCAGAGGGAGATTGACCTCTGTGACTTCAAGGTGTGGTAGCACAGGCCTTTAATCCCAGTGCCTAGAAGGCAGAGACAAACAGATCTCTGTGAGTTCAAGGTACAGCGTACACCTTTAATCCCAATGCCTAGGAGGCAGAGACAGGGGGATCTCTGAGAGTTCAAGGACAGCCTGGTCTACAGAGTTATTCTAGGACAAAGATACAGAGAATATAAAATAAAAGTAAAAATAAACAAAATAGAGTTAAAATAAAGCCGTACAAAGATGGAAAATACACAGAGAATCTTGATACTGTATGCTATTATGCTCTCTTTGAATTGTTTGAATGCTGAGAAGCTGCTAAAAGATATTTGTTTATAAATGCTGCTGAACTAATCCAACAGATATTTTGAAAATGCCTTGACTTTGAAATTTGGATCTAAGGACACGATGCTTTGGAAAGGAGTTTCTTATTTTGTTTTCACAGAGGGTGAGAGTCTGTGGATTTCTTCTATACAAATATAGTATGATGGACCAAGCCCTCCTGAAGGGTTGCTGTGAACACCTTCAAAAAATACTTCACTCAACTGCCGACTGAGATGAACCTAACAGACAGGTTACACCATAAAAGACCTAATTAACAGCACCCCTATACAGCAGGAAGCAGTTTGGAGAGAAATAACTACGTCCATATTCCCAAATATTGTTTATAAATGTTCTTTTACATTTAAAGGGGGATATGATATAGGTATGAATAATTTGCATTGATATGGATTTTGCTTTAGTGATTTAAATTTAAGGTCAATCTTGTTATATGTATATGTATTTCTGATCTTTATTAAGGTATTGTGATTGTGTAGTTCACTTAAAAATGTAATGTATATAGGTTGTTAATGGATAATCAATAATAGTCAAGCTTGTAGTCATGTTAAGATTTTCTAGATGTACATAGATACATTTTAGATAGGCATTCTTCATATTTTTCAAAGATTATAGAATATGGCATTTTAAATGTTTTAATAACTTAGGGTTTTTCATGACAATGAGACACTCTGCAGATAATTATTTAAGTTTTAATATACACATTAAACACTTTCTCTTAATATATATGTAATGAAGGGCTGGTGAGATAGCTCAGTCATTAAGAGTACATGCAGAGGACCTGAGTTCACAACACTCAGGTGAGGTGGTTCATCACTGAAGGAAACTCCAGCTCCAGAGAATCGGATTCTGCCTTCTACAGGCATTGTACTCATGTGTCCAAACCCACACTCAGATACTCACATATACCTATAATTGCAAAATAAAAAATATTAAAATATATATGTAATGAAATATTGACATCAGAAAGTTATTTGGGGGAGAAAGATGTACTAGTCTCACTGGAGTCACTGGTCCTTGGACCTCTTCACCGTGTGAGGAAGCCCAGACTACGCATGGAGAGTGCTTGGCCTTCAGTCCCACTTGAGCTCCCAACTGAATGCCTTTTATCAACCTCACAGCCGGCTTTAGGGCTAAGCCATCCTGAAGGTGATCCTTCAGTCCCTACTCAAGTTGTCATAGTTGATGCCATATAGAGTCAACCCTGCTTAGCCCTACACAAAGGGCAGAGTCATAAACAAAACCAGTATTTACCAGTGTTTGAAGGTATTAAGTTTGGGGCTGGTTTAGTTCACATCGATGGACAACTGAGTTACCTCACATATTTAGAAGATGATGAAAATAGCATCTAGCTTCCTAGCTACTGCAGACACTTTTTAGTAGGTTACCCATCCAACCTCTCTGAAGGTTCTAACATAGACATCGGCTCCTTACAAAGTCACCCCATCTATTGATGAAAATTCTGGGAATTATGATCTCTTGTAAGTTGTGCTCAAAGTATTATCTCTGGAGATGATCATTACTATCAATTAATGTCTCTTCTTCATGACAGACCTTATTCACCTTGCTAAACTGTGCAGAACTCTCAACACTAGCCAACTTTATATCTAAGACACCCAAAGATGCACAAGAGACACTTGAATTTCTAATGATCATGAGACAAATACAAATGTGTTCTTCATACTCAAATCACAAGTTTCATACTTAGGCTATCATTTAGAGAACTATCTTTTTTTAAGGAGTCATGATCTCAGTCTCATAATGACCACGCTTACACACGGCAGCCTGAAACCCAGAAGGCTGGCCCTGAACTCATAAGCACCTATCCTCCAGAGTTGCTAGGATTATAGGTGTGTTCCACCATGCCTGGCCAAGAAAACTAGTTCTTATTTCTATTATTTAGGAGTTTTAGCATGAGTAACTGGAAATTGAAAACTACTTTTCTATGCCACTCATCCTCATTTTTGCTTCAGTATTTCCTGTTTTAACTCCAAAGGACCAGTAAGCTTTTGGAGGGCAAGAATAATAATTTTGGCTTTTCCTTGGTGTTTGAATACATATACATGGAATAATTTGCTTAGCTAATGAATGCAGCATACAAATAATAATGACAAAAGCATTTCTTTCCAAATTATTTATTTATTTATTTATTTTGTTTTTTTCGAGACAGGGTTTCTCTGTAGTCTTGGAGCCTGTCCTGGAACTAGCTCTTGTAGACCAGGCTGGCCTCAAACTCACAGAGATCCGCCTGCCTCTGCCTCCCGAGTGCTGGGATTAAAGGTGTGCGCCACTACTGCCTGGCTCCAAATAATTTAAACAGAGATCTTGCAACCCCAAAATATTTCTTGTCATGTCAATGCAGTAACTATGTAGTAGGCTCCCCCCCCTTTTCAAAGTCAGCAGCAATGGAAAATGAATTTCTTCCACTGTTGACTGCAGTATGTAAGTTGCCATGACACTACTTAGTCCCCAAACATTCTTTCTAATTGAGACAATTTCTCCTTGGTTTAGTCCCTTAAGGCTGACCCAATTACCCAATGCAAAACCCCAAAACCCTGGGGTGCCTGTCAACTCTTATTATGCAACCTAACAAAATTTTAAATACTACTTTTCCAATGGTAAGGAAATTACAGGCAACTCATTTTTAAAAAAGTCTTCCAGGCTGAATAATTGCTTGATCTAGCTTTAAACCACATAGACTTAGACTCTATGACACTCTGAAAACCTAACGCATCTCACTTTAATGCACATCCACACGGTGGAGGAGGGGGAACTTAGATGCTCAGACCTACTATGCTCTTTTTTCAGTACTTAGAGAAAGATCACAAGAAAAAGAAATCACAAAACACATACACATGAAAGATCCCAATTATCAGGGTGTGGTAACACAAGCTTATAATTTCAGTGCTCAATAGACTAAGGTAAGTGAATTGCCAAAAGTTCAAGGTCAGCCTGGCTATAGAATGTGTAACAGGCTAGCTAGAGGTACATAACAAATCATTGTCTCTAACCAGAATTGCAATTCCAGCAATCAGGAGATAGAAGCAGGAGGATCAGTCAGTCAGCGAAGGATATCAAAATTACATGAGACCTTGTCTCAAAATATCGTAACATAGTACAACAAAACGAACAGAAGATCCCAGCTAACCAGAACTTTGTCAGTAGAAGTTAGCTGTAAGGCAACTGTTGTGAAAATATGAGCCATAGCCAACCCAAGACTACTGCAAAAAATGTAAAGCACACTTTTAGTTTTAGCCTGTGATCTTAAAACAAAAAGCTGAAAAACAAAACAAAAACAACTCTCTGGAGCAGTAAGTTCAAGTTTAAAGAGCATTGTTTAGCTAGGGATGCCACTCAGTGGTAGAATGCTTGCCTAGCATAGTTCAATCTCCAGTACTGGGGAGAAAAAATTTAAACAGCACTGTTAGAAATCCCAAGGCTATCGAAAATGAATATTTAACAATCCACCAACCAAATAACTTTGATAGGTACAATCTTCTTATAAAACAGAAAATCGACCACTTTCCTACATGACAAAATCCTGCTATAAGAGAAGGGAAACAAAAAGCCACATGGCTCAGGAAGGGTTTCAGAATCAAAGGCACAAATCTGGGCCTGAGAAGTCCAGCAAAATCTTTGATTTTTTTTAAAAGCCAATACTTTGAGAATCTCGTTTATATGAATACCTAAATTCTTCTGGGGATTTTAAATGATGCAGAATGATTTATTATATCAAAGCATTAATAACAGACTTACTATAAATTATATTTTGGTCAAAGGTGTTGCATTAAGCAATAGTTAACCAACACCCATTTAAAAAAATAAGATCTTTCATTTTGTTTGGGAAACCAAAACAATAGGTGCCTATCAAACTGTTTTACAAGCAACTATACTAGGCAGAAATGAAGAACTATGTAGAAAGAGGAACCATTGTGAAATGTATGCCTAAGTAAGTGTGTTTTGTGCAAGAATAGGGGACTTTTTCGAAACTTTTTGGGTTTTAGCTATATGTAAAATATAAAAATAAGGGTGTTTTCATCATATAAAGCAACAATAATAAACTACTTCCTGGTTTATGTTGGTGACTTTCACTTCACACAATAATATATTCCAAGACTGCCTTAACTTTCATTATTTCTTTCCGGTAAATGGAAGAGGAGAGAGAGCAAAGGTGGACATGAAACAATCCACTTAGTAACTGAGTAACACCAAGAGGTACCAAAAGAGATTTGTCAGGAAGGGCAGACAAAAGAGAAACAGCTCAGGAAGACAAGCTACAGAAAAGATGAGAATCAGTCTGGTGTGTGAAATTCGACCAAACCCCTTTGGCCACTGCTGCTGAAAGGAGCTGATTGGAGATCCAGCACCCTCCGGGCTCTTTACCTCCCCGGAAGTCCATCCTGGGATGGGGAGTCAGGGTACAGAGCCAAGGATGAGGCCCTGAGGGTCTAGCTTGGCAGACCACAAACTCCTTCGAGCCTTTCACAGCCAGACCCCAAAGTCCTGCGTACCGACTTCAGCTCCCTGAGCGCGCGCGAGAAAGGCAGTTGTGGGCCACCCGCCTCCCTGCCCCGTTTTCGTCTGCTCCTTCGGGACCCTCTGAGAGGCAGTCGGGGAGGACGCAGAGTAGGGAGCCCTCAAAACATCACCTTTTCCCGTTGGTCCCAGCTGTAGAGCTTGGGCTGCTCCTCCTCTCCCTCAGCCTTCGACTCCTTCTCACTCTTCCGTCTCTTAGAGAAGCAGCAGCCCATGGCGCCGTCCAAAGGGTCTCGCTAGTGGATCCCACGCGCTCGGACAACTCCTAGAGGGTGGCGGAAACCCTGGGCGACAGGGCGACTCAGCCGGCAGCTCCTCGGACACCGCCCAGGAGAGCCGCCCAGCCGCCCACAACCTTCAGCGCTCCCGCCAGGCCCAACACCCTTCTCCTTTTTTCCCGCCCCTCGGTCGCCTTGACGACCTACTACAGCCAATAAACGGTCAGAAGCCACTAAGCCCGCAAGCCGCTCTGCACCAATGAGCTCAGACAGAAGGACTCATTCGCCAATCCAAGCCTGGCTCCTAACGTCAGCAAACCGGGACCCAACCTCCTGGTCGGTCCTGCCCCGCCCCCAGCCCTTCCTCCCCGGGAACTAGGCTGGGCTAGCTGACTGTTAGGCTACACTGAGTTCCCTTCTCCTGATGTGGTGCTCAAGTTTCCAAAGTTTCTAAATTCTAAGCTCTGGAGGGGCTGCCATGTGGAATAGTAGACTTGTTTTATGACATAAATTGCGCGAGAAAAAGAATTCTTTTGAAAAAACTATTTACTGGGCTGGAGAGATGGCTCAGCGGTTAAGAGCATTGCCTGCTCTTCCGAAGGTCCCGAGTTCAATTCCCAGCAACCACATGGTGGCTCACAGCCATCTGTAATGAGGTCTGCTACTGCCCTCTTCATACACACAGACAGAATATTAGATACATAATAAATTTAAAAAAATTAAAAAACTTATTTACTTTTATTTCATTTGCATTTTGCCGGCATGTATGTCTGTGTGAGGGTGTCAGATCTTGGCAGTTGTTAGTTGCCATGTGGGTGCTGGGAATTGAACCCAGGTCCTCTAGGAAGAGCAGTCACTGCTCTTAACCACTGAGCCATCTCTCCAGCCCTCAAAAGAATTCTTGTTGCCGTGATAAGACCTAAAATTTGTGTCCTTCACTCCTCCCCTCAGCACCCTTCTCATAGACCCCACAAGCTTCTGGTCAAGTTGTGCATGTCTGGTGTGTCCGCGGAGGTTGAAAGGGTTCAAATCTCCTGGTTACTGATAGTTGTAAGCCACCAAATGGGTGCTGGAGACCAAACCTCTGCAAGAGAAGCAAATGCTCTTAACTATTGAGCTATCTCTCCAACCCCTTGAGTTTTCTAAAATCTTCTCCTTATCTCTCCAAAACTGAAAAAGTATCTAGTAAAATAACTGAGTATTGTCTCCTTACTAGAACTGTGAGTTTGAAAGCAAAAGAATATTGTAAAGGGGCCTGTGCCTTTGGCTCACTCAGTCTAGGTGCTCAATAAAATGTTGAGCAAGTGATTACATGCATCTAATGATATAAACACATATAACCTTTCCTCTATATCTTCCCAAAGAAAGTGACCCAATTGTGGAGGTGGGGGAGGCATGCGGAGTTACTACAAAGGTATTTTTGGAACTCATCAGTGCATAGTCTATTAGAGAATATAAACCCTACCACATAAACAATCAGATCTGTTCAAAGCAAGTGGTACAAAGTTTGCCTGGATTTAAGAATATATATTAACGTTTGTTGTATTTAGATGGACTTTTAGGACAATACAAATGTACTGCTTTCACAATAGATAAGTTGATTTCTCTGAGGTATAGTATTTCGCTATCATCATAGGACATTGAATACTTATCAGTTCAGTTTCAAATTTGTTTATCTTTTTACTTTACCACACCTATCACATTTAATGTGAATGTGGATTTTAAATGAGCCTCTAACTTAATTTGGACATTAAGATTGTTCCCCATTTCATTTCCTGTCCTTTTTGCACAATCAGGAAGAAATTATAAATGACCAGAAACTGAAGTTTCAGATCTTGGTCGGTAAGGGCTGGTCATTACACGTTTTTTTCTTCAGTGTCAGATTAAATTTCTATGTGAAGATAGTTTTGGGTGAGAGCCTTGCTGCTGGTTTATGTTCATAGAATAGCAAAACTTTGATCACTGCATAGTGCAGAATAAGAAGCCAAGATCCAGGAATGAGTCTGACCACAATGATAGTAATTGAGCAGGTACTAGAAAAACCCAGAGCCTGTGTTGTCTGGACCCTTTTCCTGTCTTTATATTGTTTCTCTCTAATTCGTCAGAGACAAAGAAATAGAAATGTATCCCCTCAGCCTTCTGGTGCCTAGGGAAGCTCTGTCCCTCGGGGATAATGTTTTACATGAAGATACTACTCAACAGGCACCAAAGTTACAGAGAAACCCTGTCTCAAAAAAACAAAAAAAAATACTACTCAATAAAAATAATTTTAGAGAAATAATTTCTAAAACTCATTGCTTTAAAATATGTGCTCATGAGAAATTCAAACCTAAAATGAAACCTAAATCAACCTGTAATTTTTTCAAAGATCCTCAAATAAAAGTGAAGATTAGGGCTCCTCTGTATTAACTCTGAGTCCACTGCAGTCTAACCCCAAATTAAATTAAACTAAAATTAAATTGAAGTTGTACAAGTTGTAGCTGGGTGTGGTGATATATTCCCAGCATTTGAGAGGTAGAAGCAGGGGGAAGTTCAAGATCAGCCTGAGCTACTTGAGGCACTGTCTCCTCCTTTCCACATAGCCCTCCAACCACCCAAGAAAACTCAGGACTAAGAAGCTCAGAAACAAAGGTAGGAGTAGTGATTACCTCTGCTTTCTCTTTTTCTCTCTTCTTTTTTCATCAAAGGTGCTAGAGATTGAGCCTAAGGCCTTGCATGTGCCATGCAAAGTGCTCTACCACTGAGCTCTATCTTCAACACCTTCCTGTACTATTAGAAAGTGCTTTAAAGTTTGAGATAGGGTCTGGTTACATTGCCTAGTAACCCAGAGAGGCCTTAAACTGAGTCCTCCTGCCTCTGCCTCCCAAGTAGCTGGGATTGCAGGCCTTTGTCACCAGGCACATATCTCCCTTTCTTTTATTTTTCTCCCTGTCTCTCTTTAGCTCTTCCCACCATGAATTCTCATAGTGATTTTTTTTTTTCAGACTGGCTCTGTACTTACTAATCAGCATATGCATAGCTGCCAACCGCCATCCTACCTTGAATCCTTCTGGTTCTTCTGTCCCAGTGTATAATGAGCTCCTTATATGTTAATTCAGGCTCTAAAGGGAGTTAGCTACTCCAGTCTCTGTGAGTCTCTATGAGCCCTGCTTAGATAATTCAAGTTAAATCAAACATTTAGTTAGCCACTCCTACTTCTGTGCCACCATTGCTCTAGCATATTTTGTAGGCAGGACAGATTATAGGTGGACAGGTTTTTTTTCTGGGTTGGTTTCTCTTTCAGTAGCCTATAGAGTACCTTCTCACACCAAAGAGACTAGAACTTAGGGTGAAGGCTTTCCCAATTTTACCTCTCTACACTCAATGAGCTATGTGTATGTTGTCCATGACAATGGGGCCCCGGTGCCAGTTTTTGGAGAGCAACCCTCTGTTCTAGCATTAAGCCTGGGTTGTTTGTGGATCTCCACTGCACCCCTTCGGAGAACAACTCAATTGAATGCAATCGAGTCCTGCCAATGGAAGAGAGGCCAGTTTAGATTCCATATCCTCCATTACTAGGACGACCATCCTCATAGATTTCAGAAAGTTTCCACTGTACCAGGTTTCCTCCTCATCTCCTAAATGTCCCTCCCCAATTCCAGACATCTCTCCCCACACTCTCTCTGTCCTACCCTCCACCTGATCCCTTACACTCCCATCCCCACGGGTCCCCAATCCACCCACAAAATCCATTCTCTTTCTTCTTTCCAGGGAGATCCATGCATTCCCCCAGGTGTCTCCTCTTTACCTAACCACTCTGTGTGTGTGTGAACTGTAGCTTGGTTATCATTTGCTTAATGTGTAATACCCACTTATAAGTGAATGCATACCATATTTGTCTTTCTGGGTCTGGGGTACTTCATCTACCTTGGATTCAGTTTGCAAGTATTTTATTGGATGTTTTGCATGTATGTTCATAAGGGAAATTGGTCTGTAATCCTCCATTTTGGTTAAGTGTTTATGAGGTTTGGGTATCAGGGTAACTGTGGCCTCATAAAATGAATTTGGCAATTTTCTTTTTGTTTCTATTTTGTGTAATAACTTGAGGAGTACTGGCATTAACTCTTCTTTGAAAGTCTGGTACAATTCTTTACTAAAATTACCTGTTACCTGTCCCTGGGCTTTTTTTGGTTGGGAGAATTTTAATTACTGCTTCTATTTTACTAGATGTTTTAGGTCTATTTAAGTTGCTTATCTTGCGATTTAATTGTGGTGATACCTATTGCAAAATTTGTCTCTTTCTTTTAGATTTTCCAATTGGTGGAGTGCAGGTTTTTAATGTCATTTTAATTCACTGAATTTCCTTGGTGTCTGTTGTTATGTCCCTCTTTTTTCTGATTTTATTAATTTGGATATTCTCTCTCCACCTTTTAGTTAATTAGGATAAGGCTTAGTCTCCATTGAGCAGTGGGTTGTTGTTCTAATAGGTCGTCTTTATATGTTACTTGGCACTTTTCCTTTGCAGCTTTTAATATCCTTTCTTTGTTCTGTATGTTTAGTGTTTTGATTACTATGTGGTGAGGGAACTTTCTTTTCTGGTCCAATCTATTTGATGCTGTGTGTGCTTTCTCTATTCTTAATATTCTTAGGTTTAGTCTTTTCATAGTGTCCCAGATTTCCTGGATGTTTTGTGTCAGGAATTTTTTAGATTTAACATTTCAAATCTAAAATTTCAATGTATCAATTTCCTTTATGGTATCTTCAGTGCCTGAGAGTCTCTTGTATAATGCTGGTTATGTTTGCATCTGTAGTTCGTTTGAATTCCTATTTTTTTTTTCATTTCCAGAATCACCCCAGTTTGCATTTTCCTTATTGCTTCTATTTCCATTTTCAGGTCTTGAATAGTTTTATTCCTTTTAGGTCTTGAATAGTTATATTCATTTCCTTCAACTGTTTGTTTGCATTTTCTAGGCTTTCTTTAAGGGGTTTATTAATTTCCTCTAATTGTTTGTATTTTCCTTGCTTTCTTTACAGTATTTATTAATTTCCTCCAATTGTGATATTTTGGATTTTTAAAAGGGATTTATTTGTTTCCTCTTTAAGGATATCTTTCATCTTCATATAGTCACTTTTAAGGTCTTTTTCTTGTGCTTCAGCTGTGTTGGAATATTCAGGGCCTGTTGTGGTAAGATAGCTGAACTGTAATGGACACATATTGCCCTGGCTACTATTGATTGTGTTATTACACTATCATCTAGGCACCTGGGTTTGGGGTGATTATAGTTCTTTATGATTATGGGTCTTTATTTGCTGGATGGGTATTTTGCTTCTTGGTTTTTATTTCCTCTGGATTTTCAGAGAGTATGATGGCTGTATGACGGATGTTTTCATGCCCTTCTCAGCTGCTGTGTTCACAGGCAATACCTGATGGTCTTGGAGGCTGGGATGCAGTGATGAGTGCGGGGAGGGAGGCCAGGGATCCACAGGAGGCATGATGAGAAGAGAAGGGAGTCTCCAGCTGTTCGGTTGCCATACTAGGGATGAGCCTGAGGGATTGGGTCTGCTAGGCGAACAGAAAAAATAGAGAAGGTCTGCTGCTGGGCTACCTAGTCTTCTGGCAGACGTGGCTTGTGCTTGAGCAGAGGGTGGCCACCAGAGCTCAAAACTCTGTTTTTATTATTAGGAACTTACTTTGTATAAAAAAGAGAGAGCTGATTCCCATTTCATTCAAGCTATAAATGATTTACCTAGTTTCTTCTTCCTATGTGTTTTAGTCAGGGTGCTCTAGAGTTAAAGAACTTATGGAATAAACCTCTCTCTCTCTCTCTCTTTCTCTCTCTCTCTCTCTCTCTCTCTCTCTCTCTCTCTCTCTCTCTCTNCTCCCTCCCTCCCTCCCTCCCTCCCTCCCTCCCTCCCTCCCTTCCTTCCTCCCTTTTTCTTTGGTGTCCTTACATAGGCTTCCAGCAGAAGGTGTGGCCCAGATTAAAGGTGTGTCTTCCTGCCTCAAAGGTCAGGACTAGACGTGGATTTGTCTACTTCGAACCAAGCAGAAAGGCTATCACAAGTGTGCCCTCCATTTCTGGATTGTAGTTCATTACAGAGATAGTCAAGTTGACAACCCAGAATAGTCATCACACCATGTATACTAAAATAAATTCTCATCTGACACCTAGAAAATCCCAGTTCTCATGATTGTCACCCATAAATGTTTATACAATTTCAACATAATCTCAAAATAGTGTGTGTTAGGTAGAAGGATTGAACAAAATAACTTATGTCACAATAGAAAAGTTTTAATTAATATATACATATATGTTTATATTTATAAATTATATAAATATATAAAAATAAGTTTAAATATATACATATATATAAAGTCAAATATGGACATACATATAATCCCAGCAGACTGAGTCCAGAAGACTGAGGCAGGAAAGTGATAAGGTCTATTTCAGTCTGGACAGTGAGTTCAGACTGTCTAAAAAAGTTATATCTAGCTGGGCAGTGGTGGTGCATGCCTTTAATCCCAGCACTCGGGAGGCAGAGGCAGGCGGATCTCTGTGAGTTCGAGACCAGCCTGGTCTATAACTGCTAGTTCCAGGAAAGGCTCAAAAACCACAGAGAAACCCTGTCTCGAAAAACCAAAAAAAAAAAAATGTTAACATTATGTAGATAGTCAATGCCTAAGAAGACCCACTCCACTCACCTCTGCTTCTTATAAAAGTAGAATTTCTTTCCTCTCCTTCCCTCTTCTTTGGTTTCCAACAAAGTTAATAAACACCGGAGTTTATTTTAGACAAAAATGTTCCCTCAGAGTTTTTCTGCTAAGTTTGGTACAATTTTCACTTCCCCTCCTCCCCACCACAAAGCCCAGCGGCACAGTACATTCTCAGCTAAGGATACACATGTGCATCAGGAAGGGAAGTGACTCAATCACATCTATAGGGCATTCCTTGATTCGTGTGAGGCTGAGAACGGCATCAAATCAACAATAACTCAAAGACAGGAAGAAATTCAAGATTTATAGATTTTAAAGTTTCTGTAATATGTACCATGTCTTTTAAATAAAAAAATAGTACAAAATTATTAATATAAAATAACCAGGCCCTTTCCTAGGGTATATGCAAGACTGAAGCAAATGAAAACTCTGAAGTTTAAATTTTATTAGTTGTACTATAAAACTGCCTATCCAGTCAGGCATGGTGATGCAAATCTTTAATCCAACACTTGGAAGGTAGAAGTAGGTAAATCTCTGTGAGTCTTGAGACTAGCTTGATCTACAAAGCAAGTTCCAGGTTCCATAGCTAGGACTACTTAGTGAGATCCTGTCTTTTAAAAAGAATCTGGGGTTGGAGAGATGGCTCAGTTATTAAGTTTTTGTAGAGGACCTGAATTTGGTTCTCAGCATCTAAATGAAAGCTCACAAAACATAATTAAGTCCAGTCACAGGGAATCAGTGGTCTTCTTCTTGCCTCCTTAGGGACTAGGCATGCACACAATATACATACATATGTCCAGGTAAAACTCATACACAAAATAAAAATGGAAAAATCTGTAAAATAGCCTGTCTGAATGTGTCAGGGTTATTATTTCTTGAGGAATCAGGATCTAAATCTACACATGTTATGCATTTTTTCCACACATCATTTGGCTTCTGAATGCATCCATGTCGGCATAGTACATGAGCAAATAGCAGACTGTTTGCCCAGCATGCCTCAGATCTGCTACATCTCACGCAAACCTCAAGAGGAACAGAGAAGCAAATGGGTGTAGGCTGCTGAAAGTCAGTCAAAGATTAACTATGAGAGTCAGATATGCTCAAATGAAATCCTAATGCATGCATTATAGACTCATTAGCAATCAGCAAAGACAACTATACAAATATTTTGACAACCATTGGCACACATTTAATCAAATACTTTGGACTGACCGCTAAGAAAGGTAAGATAGCACCATCAAATTTATGTGTAGGCCTAGTATTTCAGATTTAAATTGGTATGGCTGCAAGCTTTCCTTTGCTCCAAATATTTACCAAGCTGACACTTATGCTTCCTGTTAAGATAGTGTAAACTCTTACTGTATTTGCCATATTTGCTAGCAGAAATAAACCCAGTTCCAAATTTTCTTATCCATACTTTGATTTTTGTCAATGGCATTTAATTTTACAAATAACCCATTTGCTTTCAAATTGATAAAAATTATACCAAGTGTATTGAATGTACCAAACAAATTCCATTCCTTGTTCAGAGAGAGCTGAATCTTAGTTGGTCATACTGGATGGTGTTCCAGAACAACATTCAAAAGTCGTGCAAGGGTGGGGTTGAAGCAAATAGCTCATAAGGTAAGAGTACAAGTTACATAAGCCCACAGAATCAAATTTGAATTCAAGGAAGTCTTTAATTTCTTTCTTTATTTCTTCCTCGACCCAGGGGGTGGTTCAGTAGTTCACTGTTCAAATTCCATGAGTTTGTAGGCTTTCTGGGAGTAATATTGTTGTCAAATTCTAACTTTAATCCATGGTGATCCAATAAGACACAGGGGGTTACTCCAATTTTTTGTATCTGTGGAGGTTTGCTTTGTTTCCAGGTATGTGGTCAATTTTAGAGAAGGTTTCACGAGGTTCTGAGAAGAAGGTATATTCTTTCCTGTTTGGGTGGAATGTTCTATAGATGTCTGTTAAGTCTATTTGATTCATGACATCTGGTAGTTCTCTTATTTTTCTGGTAGTTTTCTGTCTGGTTGACTTGTCCATTGGTGAGAGTGGAGTATTGAAGTCTCCTACTATTAGTGTGTAGGGTTTGATGTGTGATTTAAGTTTTAATAATGTTTCTTTTACATATTTAGGTGCTCTTGTATTAGGGGCATGGATGTTCAGGACTGAAACTACATCTTGATGGATTGTTCCTGTTATGAGTATAAAGTGTCCTTCTCCATCTCTTCTGATTGATTTTAGTTTGAAATTTATGTTGTTAGATATTAGGATAGCTACATCCGCTTGTTTCTTAGGTCCATTTGATTGGAAAACATTTTCCCAACCCTTTACTCTGAGTAGATGTCTGTCTTTGAGGTTGAGGTGTGTTTTTTTGTATACAGCAGAAGGCTGGATCCTGTTTTCATATTCATTCTCTTAGCTTGTGTCTTTTTATAGGTGAATTGAGTCCATTGATATTAAGCGCTATTAATGGCCAGTGGTTGTTAATCCCAGTTATTTTTTTGGTAGTAGTGTTTGTGTGTTTCTCTTCTTTGGGTTATCCTGGTGGGGAGTTATCAGATGCCTGTGTTTTTGTGGGTGCAGTTAGCTTCCTTGGGTTGGGGTTTTCTTTCTAGTACTTTCTGTAAGGCTGGGTTTGTGGGTGGATACGTATTGTTTAAATCTGCTTTTATCATGGAATATCTTGTTTTTTCCATCGATGGTGAATGAAAGCTTGGCTGGGTATAGTAGTCTGGGCTTGCATCCATGGTCTCGTAGTGTCTGCAGCACATTTATTCAGGACCTTCTGACTTTCATGGTTTCCATTGAGAAGTCATGTGTAATTCTGATAGGTTTATTTACCTTTATATGTTACTTGACCTTTTTCCTTTGGAGCTCTTAATATTCTTTATTTTGTATGTTTTGTGTTTTAATTTATATATGGCAAGGGGACTTTTATGATCCAGTATATCTGGTGTTCTGTAAGCTTCTTATATCCCCTTGATTAAATTATTCTGTTTAAATGATTTATTTTTATTTTTATTTATGTGCATATACATGTGTGGGTACCTAGAAAGGCCAGAAAAAGGTGTTGGATCTACCTGTAGAATTACAGGCAGTTGTGAGTCATGTAAGGTGAGTACTGAGAACTAAACTCTAGTCCTTTGGAAGAACAGCAATTGCTCCCAGCCACTGGGCCATCTCTTCAGCTCTTAAATGTATTATGAAGAAAATTTGCTGACTGTGTGTATGTGTGGCTCTTGGAAATTCAATTGATGGAAATGATTTTTTGATTATTTTGTGGATAGTTCATTGTTTGTGGGTAGAAATATTACTGGATATTACATTCTTGGTTTGTACCCTTCAACTTTTCTGAATTTAGCATCTTTGATGAGGTTTTAGAGTTTGTATACATATGATCTTGTTATCAGAAAGCAAGCAATTTCACTTCTTCCTTTTTAGTTTGGATGCCTTTTTTCTCTTACCTAATTTCTGTGACAAGGACTTCCTGTAATTTCACTTACCAAAAGTTGACTTAAGGAAATGTTGAGATCAGGGATAACAACTTATAAACAAGACTTTTTTGGTGATATTTTAGATAATAGTTTAAAATGATATATTTTAAGTATTCATTAATATGAGATCAGTGGAAAATTATGGAGCATCCATTGATGAAATCTCATGTAGATATTAAAAATTATGTTGAAAGTTTTAAAATGCATGAACACGCTTATATATATCAGAAAAATAGAATATGAATATAATATTTGCTATGAAAATAAATCCACAAAGGTAGTCAGGGATACCATCAACCAATTTCTTTACTTCATGCATATGCATGCTGCTGCTCTTGCCACCAGAGGTGGAGTCTATTTTTTCCTGTCCTTCTACCTATTTGAGAAAAGGATTGGTGTCAGACTAGGCAGGGGGCACAAACAGGACTATGGGTTGGACTCAAGAAGTTTCTAGAAAAAAGGGTATGATATAGTCTGTTTGACATGTAATGTCTCACTTGGAAATGGAGAACAGAGGAAAGGCAAAAATGAAAGCAGAGAAAGCAGTGAAAATGCAACTTCAGTGATCCAGGTCACAGTTGAAACTGGGTTAGACCAGGAGACAGGCGGAAACATGGGGAGAAATGTATTTTTTGTTAAAGGCAGAGAGTCTAGATGAAGTACTGATGAGTCTGAATAGGAAAGGCATAAATGAGGTGTCAAAAAATTATTTGAGGAGTTGGGTGGTGGTGGTGCATGCCTTTAATCCCAGCACTTGGGGGGCAGAGGCAGGCAGATCTCTGTGAGTCCAAGGCTAGCCTTGTCTACAGATCAAGTTCTAGGACAGCCAGGACTGTTACACAGAGAAATTCTGTTTCAAAAAATAAAAAATAATGATTTGAAGAACCATTTCATTTAAAATGCAATGAATGATTTCGAATGATATTCTGCTATACATGTAGATAGGAGCCTGGTTATAACCATCATGAGAGAGGCTTCTTCCAACAACTGATGGAAACAAATGCAGAGACCCACAGGCACACATTAGGTAGAACTGTGAGAACCCTGGCAAAGAGCAGGAGGAAGGATTGTAGGAGCAAGAGAGCAGTAGGGTAAAAAGCCCTACAGAATCACCAAACCTGGGCTCATAGGGGCTCACAGAGACTGAACTGACAACCAGGGAGCCTGCATGGGACTGACATATGCATTCTGCATACATGTTACAGTTGTATAGCTTGGTCTTCTTGTGGGACACCTAATAGTGGGAGCAGGGACTGTCTCCTTTTTTTGCCTGCTTTGTGGATCCTTTCCTCCTGCCAGACTGCCTCATCCAGTCTTAAAATGAGGGGAGATGCTTAGTCTTACTGCAACTTGATATGCCATTGGTTGGTTGCCCGGGGAGGCCTGCTCTTTTCTGAAGAGAAATGGAGGTGGAGTGGATGAGAACAGGTTGGGGGGGGGGAAGGGGAGGTAGGGGGAGGAACTGGGAGGAAAAGAGGGAGGGAAAATGTGGTCAGGATGTAAGGTGTGAGAGAGAAACAAAAAAGACAAAACAGAGTGATTTGAGCATGATTTATATTTACAGAGACAGAAAAGTATGAGGGAGGAAAAATTGAATGTATACATGGAAGTGTTTAGTTTGGTGTATGGATTAGGTAACTAAAAATGTTGACTATCTGGGACCATGGTTCAAAGGAATGATAATGGACTTTGAGTTCTCGATGGAGGTAATCCATTCCATGATACTCCTCTCATTAATTTATAGTAAACAATCTGCACACATTTGGTAAAAGAGTTTTGTGATCATTAGACAACTCAGAAGTGCGCTGAAGTGAGATGTGGGGCTTAAGAAGTACTCTGGTATCCAGACATTATGAGCTATGCAGGAGGATCACCATGAATTCAAGGCTACCTTGTGTTACACAGTGAGTTCTAGTATAGTCTGGTCTACAGAGTAAGACCCTGTCTCAAACAAACAAGCAAAACTCAACAGTACAAGAGCAGCACCATAGTAGTTAGTTCTCTGCTTTGTTTTGTGTAGATCCTTAATATCATGGACTGTGCAGTAGAGAGGTCACAAATCCAGAAATGTCAATAAGCACACAAAAATCATGTCTTCATAAAAGCTCACTCATTTCTGATTGCTAGAGGACCAAGTAAAGAACAGTTTTCTCAATGGAGTAAGTTGATTCTACTTGTCCTGCTTCTGGTATGCATCATCAAGAAATCTATATCCTTCTTCCTCTTAACTAGGAAGTGGCTGAAAATTACCAAGAGAAGGGAAGTAAAGAAAGTAATTTTTAAAATCTGCCTATGAAATTCTGTGCTGACCTAGTAGCAGCTCAAATGTGAAACTGAACAGAAAGAACAGAGAAATACTTGGGAACTGAACCCCACCTAGATTTGACAGTAATTTCTGGGCAGCACATATGTGAACAGATCCAAACAGTGCTGCACAGACTGAGAAGTAAATGTGTATTTGGATCACATCCCAGAAATGTGGAATAATATTATGTTTTCTTAACCTATAAAGATTGTCTTCTATCCTAGAAGACTCAAATAGAAACCAGAATCTTTACACTGTAATATGAAAATTATCTAGAACATAATAAAAAATACTAACTCTACCATGAACTATGAAACTTTAAAATTGTGCAAGTGAAGACAATCAACAGTAGCCAAAACCAAGCTGACTCAGCCTCGAAACTCTTTCACACTGCTTTAAAAGTAATACCCGTATAAGTGATCCAACAAGTAGTCATGAACATTCTTTAAACAGCTGAAAAATACAAAGTCTCATCAAAGAAAAAAAGATATGATGTGGGCAGCCCTTTCTGTATATGTGTTGCTTTTATTGGTTAATAAATAAAGTTGTTTTGGCCAATGGCTTAGCAGAATAAAACCAGGTGGGAAATACAAACAGAGATATAGAAAGAGAGTAGTTGAAGCCAAGGAGATGACATGTAGCTGCCAAAGGAAAAAGACATCATGTACTTGCCAAAGAAAAATGAGGCAACAAACCACGAGCCTTGTGGTAAAATGCAAAATAATAGAAATGGGTTAATTTAAGATATAAGAGCTAGCCAGAAATATGCCTGAGCTGTTGACCAAGCAGTGTTGTAACTAATATAGTTGCTGTGTGATTATTATGGTCTAAACAACCGGGAGATGAGCACACAGTCTCTGTTTACAAAGATACAGTTGTGAACCACACAACAAGTTCAGAGCTGCAAAATACAACAGTTAAAATTAGAAGTCACCTTGATGTGTGCAATGGTAGAATGGAGACAAAGGAATGAGCCAGCAAACTAAAGATAGATTAGTAGAAATTATACAAAATGAGAAAGAGAGAAAAGCATACATTTAAAAATAATAAATTGTTTTGGGGAACTATGATTAAAAATTTAAAAAGCAGAAGTCTAAAAATTCAAGGAGTTGTACAAACCATAAAAATAGACCTTGAGGCTGAGGAGATGTTTTAGTCAATGAAGTGCTTGCCACAAAAACACAAAGACCTGTCTTCAGATCCCTAAGCACTCATGTAAAGAGCTGAGCGGGTGGACACACACCAGTAATTTCAGAATTGGGAGGTGGGAAGAGTATCCTGAGGGTTTTGTTGTCAACCAGTTTAAATGAAGATTCAAGCTGTCAGTTCAGTGAAAGATCCTGTCTCAACACTCAAGGTGGAGCCAGTTGTGATGTTGTATTCCCTTAATTCCAACACTTGGGATTCAGAGGCAGGAAGATCTCTATTAATTTGAGGCCAGTCTGGTCTATATAGCAAGTTTCAGGCCAGTCAGGGCTATATAATGAGACACTTTCTCAAAAACAAAATAATCAAGATGAAGAAGCAATGAACAAAAGCAGCTTTGTTTCAGGGAAGTCACAGTAGCAGGAGATAGAGACAGCTGGTCACATAACATGATAGTCAAGAAGCAAAGAAGAAGGAATTAATATATGCCTACTTGTCCTGAGCTTGTTTTCTCCACTCTTAGACAGTTAAGGATCGCCTGCCTAGGAAATGGTGCCACCTACTAGTAGGCTAGGCTTCATACTTAAATAATGTAATCAATATAATCCTCCATAGACAGCCAGCCTTATCTACATAATCTTTCACTGGTATTCTCTTCCCAGGTGATTCTAGATTCTGTCAAGTTAATAATTAAAACTAACTCTTCATAACACTATGCCTTCATCCATAGATTAACACAATGATAGATTCAAATTCTGAATAGACTATTGGGATGTGTTGGAACTGTGTAAGAAAAGGCCTGGGTGGAAGCACTGGGTTCCTGGAAGTTTGTCCTTAAAGATTATATACTTGGACTCCAGTCCCATCTTATCTGGGCTTCCTAGCTACTATCAACCCCACAGAACAAGAGTAAAGACTCAAATTAGTCCAATTTACAGTAAGATTTACTATGTGAGCACAATATGGTGACTACATCACCCTAAATTTGGAATTTAAGAGGACTACCTGAACATAGGAGAAATGGGGTTTTTATAGCTACAAAGCTGCAAGACTAGGGGATTTTCAAGGGTTGGGGAATTCCCAGGGGAATCTTGGTTGTGTAGGAACTTGGCAGAACATTTCAAAATGAATTAGCAGAATGTCTTATCATATGAGGGTGGAGGTCAAGGTACAGTAGGGTTTCTGGACCAAGTCAAATTCCAGGAAGTTCCAAGGTATAGTCAGGACAAATTATAAGAAGGAGAAACTCAAGTTTTTTTTAATTGTTTTTATTGGACTATGTATTTTTCTCTGCTCACCTCCCTTCCTCTCCCCTCCTCTTCTACCCTCTCCCATGATCCTCACACTCCCAATTTACTCAGGAAATCTTGTCTTTTTCTACTTCCCATGTAGATTAGATCCATGTCCTCTTTGTTGTCTAGGTTCTCTGGAATGATGAATTATAGGCTTGTTTTTCTTTGCTTTATGTCTAAAAGCCACTTATGAGTGAGTACATATTATATTTGTCTTTCTGGGTCTGGGTTACCTCAATCAATATGATGTTTTGTAGATCCATCCATTTGCTCACAAATTTCAAGATGTCATTATTTTTTCTGCTGTGTAGTATTCCATTGTGTAAATGTACCACATTTTCCTTATTCATTCATTAGTCAAGGGGCATTTAGGTTGTTTCCAGGTTCTGGCTATGACAAACAAAGCTACTATGAACATAGTTGAGCACATGTCCTTGTGTAACAATTGAGCATTCTTTGCGTATATACCCAAAAGTGGTATTGCTGGATCTTGAGGAAGGTTGTTTCCTGATTTTCTGAGAAATTGCCATACTGATATCCAAAGGGGCTGTGCCAGCTTTCAACCCCACCAGCAATGCAGGAGTGTTCCCTTTACCCATAACCTCTCCAGCATGAGTTGTCATCAGTGTTTTTGATCTTGGCCATTCTTACACGATGGAATCTCAGCAGTCTTTTGATTTGCATTTTTATTTTATTTTTATTTTGATTTGCATTTTTATGATGACTAAGGATGTTGAACATTTCCTTAAGTGTCTTTCAGCCATTTTAGATTCCTCTGTTGAGAATTCTATGTTTAGGTCTGTACTCCATTTTTTATTGGATTATTTGTTCTTTTGATGATCAATTTCTTGAGTTCTTTGTATATTTTGGAGATCAGACCTGTGTCCTATGTGGGGTTTGTGAAGATCTTTTCCCATTCTGTAGGTTGCTGTTTTGTCTTGTTGATCATGTCCTTTGCTTTACAGAAGTTTCTCTCAGAGTCTGTGCTACTGGAGTTATATTTAGGAAGTGGTCTTCTTTGCCAATGCGTTCAAGTGTACGTCCCACTTTCTCTTCTATGAGGTTCAGTGTGGATGGCTTTATGTTGAAGGCTCCATTTGGACTTGAGTTTTGTGCATGACAATAGATATAGATCTACTTTCATTCCTCTACATGCTAATATCCAGCACCAATTGTTGAATATACTTTCTTTTTTCTGTTTTCTATTTTCTGTTTTTTGCTTTTTTGTCAAAAATCAGGAGTTCGAAGGTGTGTGGATTGATATGTGGGTTTTAACATCAATTTCATTGGTCCTCCTGTCTGTTTTTTTTTTTTTTTTTTTTTTTTGCCAATACCAGGCTGTTTTCAGTACTGTAGCTCTGTAGTAGAGTTTGAAGTCAGGAATTGTGTTGCCTCCAGAAGTTCCTTTATTGTACAGGATTGTTTTGGCTATCCTGGGTTCTTTGCTTTTCCCATATGAAGTTGAGTATTGTTCTTTCAAGGTGTGTGAAGAATTTTGCAGGGATTTTGACAGGCATTGCATTGAATCTGTAGATTGCTTTTGGAAGATTGCCATTTTTACTATGCTAATTCTATCTACCCAAGAGCATGGGAGATCTTTTCATTTTCTGGTGTCTTCTTCAATTTCTCAGGAATTCAAGTTTTACAGCAAACAGAAGTAAACTTATTTTGACCATCTAACAAGATAACTTCTAGTCTTTTGTTTGCTTGTTTATTTATTTATTTGAGATAGGGTTTCTGTGTATAACCCTGGATATAGTATAACTATCTCTGTAGACCAGGCTGGCCTCAAACTCAAAAATCTCTTAGCCTCCTGAGTGCTGGGATTAAAGGAATGTGTCACCATTACCTAATGATGGTTTCTAATATTAAAATGGAGCCAGGCTGGCTCATTACTACCATGAAGTAAGCAGATTCGACCTCATGTTCCTGCTTGCTTCGAAGAAATTCTGCCTTTCTTTAAGCCAAAAGCAAGCAAAGGATCCATCAATCTTGGCCTGAAATCTTGGATCAAACTAAATTTTTCTTTTATATTTCCTACAGTGTTAGCAATTAATTACAGGGTCTCACTAACATTAGATAAATACTGGCCACAACCCAATCTTCTAACTTTTGGGGAGTATTACTTCTCTCAGATATTTGTCACAATGAGAGAAAGGTAACTAGCACAAATATAAGGGGAAGGCACAGGAAGTCTCTTTGTGGTCATGCCACAGTGTCTTAATGCAAATATGGTTGCATGAACATATACTGTGCATTATATTCTTGAAATAAATGCATGCAAAAAATGGTGAAATCCCAATCATATCTGCAATGTCAGGTTTTGATTTTATAGTATGTTCATGTGAACATGTGGAGAGCTGGCTGCACAGGGCCAATCTATAGCATTTGTCTTCACTCTATAGTATTTGTGTTGCTACTTTCTGAGATAAAATGTTAAAAACCAAATTAATGAGAAATTAGTGAAGTAGATGAAAAATAGAGAGGCCAAAAGAATGATCTTTTATATAGACTTACTTAACCTAGGCTTTGTTTGCATGGAAGTTGTCAAGGACTTAGGTGGTAAGGGTTCTGACACAGAGGTAGGGCCAATACCCTGACTAGAGTGTGTTCGAGCCAAACCAGTAGAGGAAACAGGAACAATGATTATAGTGTGGAATAGTGAAGGTGCGCTTTATAAGAAGCACAGTGAAATAAAGTAAAACAAAACAAAACAAAACACTCAATAATTTTCATCCTGTTTCCATGTTCCAAGTTTCGTGTGTAAATTGTTCATTGTCATTAAATGCCTGATTAACTTTACTAGCAGTCTCTGCTGTTGTAAAATATGTTGTTCTTTCCTGCTTTGTTTTGTAGTTCTGAATTATGTCACTCTGAAGGCCTCTAAGGAATAAATTATGCTACTTGCTAATAACCAGGGTGGCAAGGGACTGTATTTGAAGATAAGATGGAAAAATAGTGCTGCTGATTAATTAATAATGTGACACATCTGGATGTTTTCAGCTCCTAGATTCTAGTGATGATACTATCTCCTTGACTACTAGCAGTTGTTCACACCTCAAAAACAAAAACAGAGTCTTGCAGAAGCTTCGATATAGTACATAGAACATTGTCTTTTTTCTGCAACCAACAAGCAAAAAGCCTCACTTTTATGGTTTTTACCATAACAGAATTTGTTATAGACACATAAGTTAAAAATGAAAGCCTTCTAAAAGATACAATTTAGAGATTTATGTGTCACTTTCAGAGGTAGAATTAACTAAGATCCTAAGTATAGCATCTGTGTTAGAAGAAAATAATCAAAATAAAAAATCGTAAGCAAGAAATCATATTTAAGCTGTCTATGATATCATGATCTAATCAGGATCTGGAGACAAGTTCATCTCATTGTTAAAGTAAATGGAGTTAATAAATACCTAAAACCTTACTGTTAAGGAAGAAGTCAGCACCAATCCATATTATTCATTCATTTATTAATTCATATATTTATCAATTATGTGCACCTAGTATGCTAGACACTGGAGGTATAAGTATGAATAAAGTACGCCATCCTCATAGAGTTTGGAGTCTAGATGAAAAACATACAAGCAATTAGAAAACAAGATAGTAATCATTCCCATTTTTGTGGTGCTGGTATCAAACCCAGGACCTCTCAATGCACTGTACCACTGAACAATATGTCACCCTTCATTTTGTCATTAGTAATATTTACTTTGTGATGTTCACAGTTGATCTCAGCACAGTCATACATCAGCTGAAAAGTTTCTATATCCCGATAAACCTCTCTGCCAATGCAATAATCGGAATCAGAACAAATCAAACTGAATTAGAAAAAGGCCAGGTTTAATGGATACCAGTGCTCCTGGGTGGCCTTCCAGAGTTCCAGAAAGGAGTCGGGGAAGGAAGACCAGAAAACCACTTGTTTGTTCTCTGGGGGGCAGTTTAAATATTCTGTGGGTGTGGTCTTGTTTATCTCTGGTAAGGGGTCATCGTTTGGCGGGCTTTCTTGGGGGCAAAGTCTAGATTGAGGCAACTCCCAGACTACACCTCTTACTACTGTTGCTTTGGGGATTCAGTTTTGAAATTAATGTTTGGAAAGGGTGTCATTGTTCAAACCATATCACTCAACCAGTAAAACCGTAACTAAAAATAAGAATGCTAAAATCAAGAGGCTAGAGAGATGGCTTGTGAGCCTCCTTCCTCAGAGATTGGGATCTTTGGCCATCCGTTCGAGAGGGGAGAGGGAGCAGAAGCAGGGAACAGGATTCAGAGGGCTGTGAGCACAATGGCTTCCCGGGAGTCTGCTTCAGTGTTACAGTTCAACTTTATTCCAGAGTGAGGGGAAATAGATAACATGGGAACAGCAGCTGGAGAATCATCACCTCATTTGCGTTTGTCGGCAAGGTTTTATCATACAGCTGGAGCACACCTAGTTACCATATGTGGCAGCATGGTCCTACCATACAGCTGGAAGCACAAAACCTAATTATCATATGGGCAGCAGGGGAGAGCATCTGCAGGGATCTATGTCAAAGGCCTTGCTTGAGGTAATCAGGCATCCAGGCTTAGGGACAGCTTCCAGATAAGATCAGACTTCTGAGCCTAGAGACATTATCCAGGTAGGGAGGGAGCCCTGTTGGAAATGGAGTCCTCCATTTTGCTGTCTGGACCTTAAAGAGCTGTCTGGACATGATAGATTACAACCTTAAGTGTAGTGTACTCCAAAAACGACTCAGCAGTCAAAAGCGTGCACTGCTCTTATAGGACTGAAGTTTGCTTCCCAGCATCCATATTGGGATGCTCACAACCCACAATGGTCTGTAACTCCAGTTCCATGTGATCCAATTCCTTCTTCTGGCTTCCACAAGCACTGTCACTCATGTACCCATACACAGACATACATATACACATAATTAAAAATGAAACAAAATCTTTTAAAAAGTCAGAATTCTAACATAGAATGAGAAATTTTCTACAACCTTGGTAGATAAGACTTTGCAATACTAAAAAATTAAAAGTTTTAGTATGGATGTGGTATTTGTGGATGTTTAGGATGTGTTTGGTGGTTCATGCTTGTAATATTAGTACCTGGGAGGGATGGAGGAAGGGAGGGAGGGAGGAGTAAGAAGATCAGGTAGGTTTAAAGCAAGCCTGGGCTACACGACATCCTGTTTCAAAAAGAGCTACAAGCTTGCAACATTCAAATTTAAAGGTGAGTAAGATTATAAGTGAAACCAGAAGCCACATTTAAACAAACAGATTCCAAAATTGATACGAGAACAGTCTGAAGTATACAAAAGCAAAGATGGAGAGCCAGAATAAAATATTAAAGCATAAAACTTTACGAATGGAGTGAGCTACTCACATACTAGTGAGGAGGCAGACCAATATACAAGAAGAGAAAGCCCAGAAATGGACACTGACTTAGAATTAAGTCTCTGGGGAAAATGTGAAGTTGGTAGGTTCCAATCATGGAAAGGAACAATGAGAATGACTCACCCTAGCTACAAGCAAAAAGAGTGTTCATTTTCTAGAGCATTCAAAATCATGATAGGGCGGGGAGATGACTCTGGGTAAAAACATATGTTTTACAAGCCCGATGACTTGAATGCAATCTCTAGAATCCACAGTGAAAGAAGAAAACTGACTCCTGAAGTTGTCCTCTGATCTCTATATATACACCATGGCACACAAATGCACCATGCCACACACACTGATAATAATAATAATAATTTAAGTCAACGATAAGCAGTGTTTGGTGATGCACACCTATATATCCATAAGAATGTAACACCGACTAAATCAGCATGACTTTTACTCCATCCTGCATTAGTGATGTTAAACAATACCAATGATATATTCCCTCCAACTTCAGCTGTTTGGTGAACTGTCCAGATCATTCTTTGGATTACTACTTGAGTGGAATATTTAATATAGCATATTGGGCAAGTGGATGGTATCAAAGAAAAAGACAAACTATTTTGAATAGACACCTCAGAAACATCTCAACTTTATCCTGAGCCAAGGCAGGATTGGAGTTGTCATAGGTAAGAAGACAAAACTCATACATGACTTTGGTCTTGTCCCAGGTTGCACACTTCTTAATTTGCAAGTACTATCAAGTTTACAGCAAGAAAGTGTACAATAGGTATAAATGTTTTTGTTGGCGTTATATAGGACTATTCTCTGAGCCAAACTGCCACCATCTTCAGGAGTATGACTGGGCCTACTCACCAAAGATCACCACAGCTGGTTTTAATGATTGTTAATGTTGCCTTTTGGAAGGAGGGGGCTTGGAGAGACCTGAGACCCTCATCTGAGTACCCAGTCACTCCTCCCTACAACTATATACAACTCTGCCCTAATTGCATGTTATATGAGAGAAGCTAGAAAGGGCTAGAGTATATAGGTGGAGGAAAATGAGGGGAGGGAAATCCATATACAAGACATGGGTGAATCATTATCCATGCTGGACTCAGACCTTCTTCTAAGTCACCCGTGCTTCTTCCACAAACCCCTCTCTCAATGCTTTGTAAATAAGCCTAATAAATTCGCTGCTTTCCTAGAGTGAACTTTGGTGGAATCATACCTTGGTTTGTCATTGGGCTAAGGTGAAGGCTAAATTAAAAGGAAAAAAGGGGACAGCAAGCTTAGTACCAGCACTTCTCTCTCTGACAAGTTGTCTCATACTCCTACTGTCTCATCCACCATGAGGGATTGTGTCACTTCATAGATTGTGAGTCAAAAACAAATTCTTCAATTAAGTTGCTTCTGTCATGTGCTTTGTCACAGCAATGAGAAAATAAACCAATATAACCACCTTCAAAAATAGTATTTCTAATGCCACTGATCTTGGATGTCTGTCAGAACATGACATGGAAAAATAAATTTAAAGTGAAGTGGAAAGACAAAGGATAACCCCAAGGGAAAGATAAAGTAAATATGTAAATATATAAAGATGAGTTACAAATACCAGATTCTATTCCTTTACTTTCCAATACCAAGGCTTGTTGCTTCTGGGTTTTCACTGTTGTTGTTTGTTATTTTGTTTCATTTTTAGTTTTTCCAATTCACAATTCATTTAATCCATTTTGCTAGTTAGCTGATGCTGTGACAAATACATGGAATAAAGGGATTGGAAAGGAGGATGGGTTTGTTCAGTCCATGGTCACTACAGCCTGTTGCTTTAGGCCTGTGGTAGCAGTGAATTGTGATGGGAGTGCGTGGTAGATAGTGATTAGGAAGCAAAAGAGGGGCATAAGAGGGAGCCCCAGTCTTCTTCACAATGACTTAACTTCCTCTGAGAGGGTCACATTCCTTAAAGGTTCTACTATGCCCCAAGAGCATCACAGACTGTTGATCATATATTTAATAAATGGTTTACAGGGGACCTTCCAAATTCAAGCCATAATATCGATAAGTCCTCAAAACTACTTTTTAAAAATAAGATTTCAGGGCTGGAGAGTTAGCTCAGTGGTTAAGAGTACTGCCTGCTGTTCCAAAGGTCCTGAGTTCAATTCCCAGCAACCACATGGTGGCTCACAACCATCTGTAGTAAGATCTGGTGCTCCCTTCTGGCCCGAAGAACAATGTATATCTAATGAATAAATAAATCTTTTAAAAGAAATAAGATTTCACTATGTAGTCCCGGCTGGCCTGGAATTTGCTATGTAGATTAAGCTGGCCTCAGACTGAGAGAGATAACCCACTGTATCACTCATGGATGTCCTGGGTGGTATAAGAAGGCAGGTTGAGCAAGCCATGGGAAGCATGCTAGTAGGCAGCACTCCTCCGCGGTCTCTGCCTCAGTTCCTTCTTCCAGGTGCCTTCCTTGCTTGAGATTCTGCCTCAGTTTCCCCTGAGAATGGACTGTGATTTGGACCTGTAAACCAATAAATCCTTTCCTCTTCATTGGTCATGGTCTTTATCATAGCAAATGAAAGCAAAATATTAAGATTATTCAATTAATCTTGACTATAACATAACTAGTATTATAAAGCTAATGAAAAGTAATATATTATATATACTAATATATGTATATACTCATATATATATGAGGTCAGTGACACTACAATGGGAAGGATTACCTTTGAATAACAAACAGTCTCATTGGTGTCTATAGCCAGCAGGTGGCAGCAGGGAGCCAGCTCAATCTTAAAAGGACTGTAACCTGGGCCTGTGGGCTTAGGAACCAGTATGTGGAGGGTTGGTAGAGAATATGATTCAGTTCTCTAGAAACCTAGAATAAAAGATCAATGTCTAAAACAAAGGGCTCTGGAATTGTGGTGATTGACAGGGAACGGGGATGCGTGGAAGGTTAAGATAGGTAGGATAGTAGAAGAGTGAAGCCACGCCCAAGGCAAGGAGGAGAACACAGGTCAAAGAGAGAGGTACAGGTTAGCTTGTGACACCCAGGTAACAGTGCAGAGTAGGAAGCAGATCAGAAAGGGTGGAGGCTATCGCTTTTTGTATGGGGTACTGGTGGCATTGATTTTTAAAAGTCTGAGTAAGTAAAAATGTCAGAAATGCCTATGTATGGACATTTGTTCATATGTATAATATGTAGTATATCCATATAGTGGTACTTTAGTTGCCTTAAAGGGGAAGGAAATTCTTACATTTGCTACAACATGGATTCACGCTGACAACATTATCACAAATGAAATAGGCTGATCTGAAAACACAGCAAGGTATGATCTTATCCATAAGAGGTGCCTAGAGTAGTTGAATTCATAGAGAAAAATATAGAGCTGTGGTTGACAGAGATTGTAGGACAGGAGAGCTGGAAGTTAGATTTTAATGGGTGCAGAATTTCTGTTTTTTTTTCATCATCAAAAAGTTCTAGAGATGGACGATGGTGACGGTTAAACAATAATGTGAATATCTTCAATAAGACTAAACTCTGCAGTTAAGTGGTTATAATACAAAGGTTACTCCAGATACACTTTGAAACAGTTTAAGGATTTTTTTAAGCCTATTGCATCTATTCTGTTTCTCAAGGCAGTATAGGCCATTCTAGGCAGGGTGATGAAACAGGACATGAATTCAAGTTAGCATAAAAGTGATAATAATAGCTCACATCTAGATGGCACATTGCAATTTACATAGTTCCCTGAAATTCTCTTAACTAGCATATGGAATGGAATGAGTCTCTGTGATAAAAGTGGATGAGCTATATGAAGGCTGAGTAGAAAGGTAGGGGATGACTGGGTTAACAAGGACAAATGCTAGGTGGATGGAAGAGAAAAGGAAGAATGAGTGGCTCATGATCTATTTAATCCTGTTTTTCTTTGGGCATGGTAGGTAGTAACCAAAGTCTCAAGCATTCAATTTTCTTTTACTTGTTTTTTAATTAAATTTCTTTTTTAACTTTCATTGAAATAAGCAGCACCGACTTATAATGAAAGGTTCCTGCCTTCAAATTTGGACTGTGTCCCATCCTGATTTTACAATCATAGGCAGTGACTTTTTTGTCTTTAATTTTCTATCTGATAATAAGAGTTTCTGCCCTATTTCTTAGCTTTGTGACACAAGAAGAAAATGCCCTTCACTGACTGAAGTGACAGAGACTGCCACTGAGCTTTCTCTCCGTTCATCGTGTTTTATCATATCATTTTAAACTTTAGTTTTAATTTTCACACACAGTATTAGATTTCATATGTTGCCATACCATTCTCGAGAAGATTCCCAATGTCACCAAATAGAAAGAGACATTATTTACAACACAGGGGTTTTATCCTTAGTAAAACAGGATCAGGTTAAGAGAACGAGTTGACTGAAGTGTTGAGCCTGCTCTTCCACAAAGCCCTTCAGGTATATTTTCGGAAAGTGGTCTCTAACAGTTTCTCTAAGTAGCTAGGGATTACAGTAGCTAAGGATGACATTATGGGTAATAAGATGCATATTTCCACTATCTCAGACTGTAGAATTTTAGGCTTATTGAAGACTAACAAAATTTGGCAAATAGAAACAAAGAAAACAATAGAAAGAATCAATGAGACAAAGAGTTGGTTCTTCAAGAAAATCAACAAGATACACAAACTCTTATCCAAACTAACCAAAAGGTACAGAGAGAATATACAAATTGACAAAATCAGAAATGAAAAGGGAGACATAATAACAGACACAGAGGAAATCCAGAGAATCATCAGGTCATATTTTGAAAACCTGTACTCCACAGAATTGGAAAACTTAAAGGAAATGGCCAACTTTCTGGATAAAAATCACTTACCAAAATTAACTTCCCACTTTCTTAGACCTGTCTTCCCTCTGGGACTATAGTCATCACATACTTGCATCTTGAAGAAATCACACAGTTGATTCTAAAAATGATACTTGGAATCTGGAAAATTCTCCTTGTCAAATCTTCATATGGGAAAATTTCTCTGAGCCATTTGCAGGTTCCTGCAGAGCCAGAGAATGCCGGAGAGCATACTCCGTAAGTGTGACATTCAGCTTTGTAATCTCTCCATTCTGCTTACCATTGTTCAGAAACAAATTAGCCCCAATCTTAGTGGCTTTCAATAACCATTTACTGCTTCCATGAATTTTGTGGATCAGGAATTCAGATAGAGAGCAGTGAGAGTCATTAACTTCTGTTGTACAATGTGTGTAGTGTTAGCTAGGATGATTTGATGGCTCTGGTGACTCAATGGTTGGGGAATGGAATCTTAAGGAGAATTCATTATTCATGCATATGGCTATTAGCTGAATATATTGTCAGCTGGACATGTTGATCAGCTGTCCTCTACATGACATGGCCTGCTTCACAGCATAGTGGCTTCAAGAGACTTTGGATATGCTAAGTCTGTACCTCAAAAGTTAGTATCCCTTCCAAGTTTTCTTTACTACATATTTTGAAATGTATACATATTTGAAGTGGTGGCCGTGCCAATGATCACTATATGCTAAAAATGTCACTATTTCTGTCCTAGTTTACTCTGTTGCTGTGATCAAACACCATAACTAAAAACAACTTGGAGAGGAAAGAGTTTATTTGGTCTATGTGTACATATCAAAGTTCATCCTTGGGGAAAGACAAGGCAGGAAGTTAATTAGGGCAAAAACCTGGAGACAGTAATTGAATCAGAGACCAAAGAATGTTGCTCCTCATGCTCACTCAGTGTACCCATGGGTGACACTGCCCATAGTGAGCTAGACCCTCACACATCAATCATTAATAAATAATATTCTCTGCAGACTTGCCTATAGGTAATTCTGATGGGGGCATTTTCTCAGTTGAGTTTCCCTATTCCAAAATGTCCTTAATTTGTCTCAAGTTTACAAAAACTAACCAGAGCATTATTCCATGTCAATCAGTTTTTAAGTTCACATCACAGGGAGCAAGATAGAATCTGCATTGCCTCTTCTGACCTAGCTTAGGAAGCCACCAAGCATCCCCTCTGCCTCATTCTGTGGTCTATAAACCAATCATAATATTGGTCCAACTCAAAGAAATGGAAAATAAGCCCTTCTTCTGCTCTTTTCGTGTGTGTGTGTTTTCTTTTTTTCTTGAGACAGTGTTTCTGTGTGTCTCTGGCATTCCTGGAACTCACTCTGTAGACCAGGCTATCCTCAAACTCAGGTTCTCCTGCCTCTGCCTCCCAAGTGCTAGGATTAAAGGTGTATATCACCATCATCTGGCAAGCTATTCTTTTTGAGGGAAGGGAAATAAAAGGATTTGGGAACAATTGCCACAACATACCACGCTCTATCTCTACAGGATGATATGATTCTCAATGCCAGGGTGGACAAAAATGATAGAAAATTATAGAGTTCCAACTTTAGAGATGAATAGAGCTTCAGGAACATAGAAGAATAATTTTCAGAGACTGGGGTTGTTCTCAGAACTAAGGGAAGCTTACTGGAATAGGTGCTGAAGCCTTTTAAACAGAAGTTCTCAACCTGTGGGCCACAACCCCTTTGGGGGTGTCTTACGGTTTTTATTGCTGTGAAGAGATACAATGTCTATGACAATTCTTAAAAGGAAAACATTAAATTGGGGGTTATCTTACAGTTCAAAGGTTTAGTCTACTATGGTCATGTTAGTACATGGTAGTATGCAGGAAGACATGGTACTGGAGCTAAGAATTCTGACATCTTGTTCTCACAGGCAGCAGGAAGTGGACTGTCTCACTGTGTGTGGCTTGAGCATATATGAGACCTCAAAACCTGCCTCCATAGTGACACACTTCTCCCAAAAAAGTCATACCTCCTAATAGTGCCACTCGCTATGGGGGCCATTTTCTTTCAGACCTCCACATTTTATGCCCTGGCTTCTATAGGCTTGTGGTCATATCATAATGTAAAAATGTATTCAATCCAACTTCAAAAGTCCCCATAGTCTATAACAGTCTCAAAGTTATTTAAAACTGTACAGTTTAAAGTCTCTTCTGAGATTCATTCAGTCTCTTAACTGTAAGCTCCTGTAAAATCAAAATAAAAAAGCAGAGCACAGACTTTCAACATATAGTGGTACAGTATAAGCATCACTATTCCAAAAAATAGGGAAGGGAGTATACTGAACCTAAGCAAGACTGAAAACCAGTTGGGCAAACTCCAAACTCTGCATCTCCATGTCTGATGTCAAAACACTCTTCAGGTCTCCAACTCCTGTCAGCTATGTTGATGGCAACACACTTTTCTCTCTTGGGCTGCTTTCACTCCTTGTGAGCAGTTTTTCTCAGCAGGTATCCCATGGCTCTGGCATCTCCACCATCTTGGGGTCTCCAAGATCCAGGCTTTACAGATTCACACAATGGCATCTTTAGGCTTCCATTCAGGAACACTCCTGATATATGCCTGGCCTCAGCATCTTTCCTTAGTTGCATAGGAAGATTCCATAAGCCCTTTCTTCTATCCTTGGCACACATGACCAAAGCTGTTAAGTTTTGCTGTTGCTGGGGCTGGAACATGGCCTCCTTGTTCAATTACATCTTTACCCGCTTTCTGTTTTCCATAGCTTCCTTCACTGCTTAAGCTTGGCTGTCCTGGAGCTTGCTTTGTAGACCAGGCTTGCTTTGAACTCAGAGATCTTTTAATTGCATCTTCAGCAGATTTTGGTTTTCAGTGGTGTCCTTCACTGCCTAAGGTTGGTTATTCTGGAACTTGCTCTGTAGACCAGGCTGGCCACAGACTCAGAAGTCTGCCAGTTTTCGAGTTCTGGGATTAAAGGAATACACTACCACACCTGACACCAAGATTTTCTTTAATTCATTTTCACAAATTGGAAACTTAGCTGGGTAGAATCTGGCCCTGAGGTTACCACTCCCTTTATTCAGTTTCTTATTTATTTATTTATTTATTTATTTATTATGTATACAATATTCTGTCTGTGTGTATGCTCGAAGGCCAGAAGAGGGCACCAGACCCCATTACAGATGGTTGTGAGCCACCATGTGGTTGCTGGGAATTGAACTCAGGACCTTNTGAGCCACCATGTGGTTGCTGGGAATTGAACTCAGGACCTTTGGAAGAGCAGGCAATGCTCTTAACCACTGAGCCATCTCTCCAGCCCCTTTATTCAGTTTCTTAATCTGTTTCTCTCCTTGAGCACAGAACATAGTTCCATTCCACTTCCTTGTGCCCCTTTTCTCCTAAAATTATACATTTTGTATTTTTTCTTTCTCAGCTTTAACCTAGGATCTTGCAATCCAGGTTTAAAAAGTAACAAGAGGGGAATAGCAGATATGATGTAAAAGAAGAGGGAGTGAACATTGAGAGCTAAAGGTTTAAGTGGGGATGGGAATAGGGGTTGGGGGAAAGGAATCCTTCTGTAGCTCTGCTAGTTTGCAAGCTAATTAAAATCTATTTTTAAAAAAAGTTTGAATGAAAGTACACATTAGTGAACAATGCTGCTCTCAGAGACACTAGCTATTAAATGAAAATCTCAGTGTTTGGCATAGGTTGCTGATGTGGGAGTGTCATATATCAATCTGTTGATTTCATTGGTTAAGCAATAAAGAAACTGCTTGGCTGGCCCTGATAGGTTAAAACATAGGTGGGAGGAGTAAACAGAATAGGATGCTGGGAGGAAGAGGAAGTGAGCTCAGACTTGACAGGTCTGCTCTGGAACAGAGACGCCATGCTCCGCTCTCCTGATAGCTCTGCTCTCTGAGGCACACGCGATGAAGCTCCGACCCAAGATGGACATAGGTTAGAATCTTCCCGGTAATCGCACCTTGGGGTGCTTACACGCATTATTAGAAATGGGCTAATCCAGGTGAGAGAATTAGCCTAGAAGAGGCTAGATAGAAATGGGCCAAGCAGTCTTTAAATGAATACAGTTTGTGTGTTGTTATTTCGGGCATAAGCTAGCAGGTGGCTGGGGTGCTGGGGACGCAGCCCCGCCGCTCCTATTTCAACAGGTTGCCTCCCTGCAAGTTATTGGACAAAGAGGTCCCAGAGACATCCCAAGTAGTACAGGCTATTGTTATTGCTGTTGGTTCTACACCATAATTAGATGGTAAGACCCATTGCTGAAGACACCATACACTTTGATTGCAAAGCAAGGATGAATCAGTCTTAAATTGACCAGAAATCTCTCCATGCTGGCTAACTTTTGTGGTGGTTGAAGATGCTATGTTGGCTATTATGGGGAGAAAAAAGGTTATTAGATAATCATCTATAATAGTCAAGCTTGTAGTCATGTTAGTTAGGTTTTCTAGATATATAGAAATATATATCAGTTAGATAGATAATCTTCAGACCTTTCAAAGACCTATGGAATATGGCATTTAAAATGTTTTTAAAATAAAGATTTTTTTTTAATGAAAATGCTCCTGGCAGCACCAATCTACTTCAAGAGGATGATGGGCATGGAAGAGGCTCCTTATGGAGTTTGTTAGCCATTTGGGCAAGAAGCTGCTCTTGCCTGGACTGCTTGATGGCATGTTGTATGAACTGGATATGCAGGACCCACAGAAAAATGACTGCTGAAGCTGCCTAAAGAAGGTGAGACAGTCAGTCCTTTGGGTTTTAGAGGTTTAGGGTGTGCTGTTAAGTTGCTACTTAGTATCAGATTTCTCCAATTTTTTTATGAAGGCAAACAGTTCTATGAACTTTCCTCTTAGCACTGCTTTCATTGTGTGCCTTAAGTTTGGGTCTGTTGTGCTTTCATTTTCACTGAATTGTAGGAAGTCTTTCATTAGTGACCCAGTGGTTATTCAGTTGAGAGTTGTTCAGTTTCCATGAGTTTTGCAGGCTTTCCTTTGTTTCTGTAGTTGAAATCCAGCTTTAATCCATGGTGGTCTGATAGGATACAGGGGATTAACTCAATTTTCTTGTATCTGTGGAGACTTGCTTTGTGCCTGAGTTTGTGGTCAATTTTGTAGAAAGTTCTGGAAGGTACTGAAAAGAAAGTATATTCTTTTGTATTTGGCTAGAATGTTCTGTAGTTATCTGCTAGGTCCATTTGTTTTACAACACCTGTTTGTTCCATTATTTTTCTGTTTAGTTTCTGTCTGGGTGCCCTGTCAATTGGTGAGGGTGTGGTATTGAAGTCTCCCACTCAGTGTTGAGGTGGATGTGCGATTTAAGCTTTAGTAATGTTTCTCTTACAAATGTGGGTGCCCTTGCATTTGTGGCATAGATGTTATGAGTTGAAAGATTATCTGTGTGGACTTTTTCCTTTTATAAGTGTGAAACATCCTTCCCTACCTCTTGTTTTGATGTCCGTTTTATTAACTATTAGAATGGCCACACTAGCTTGTTATGTTCATTTGCTTGGAAAATCTTTTCCCCGTCATTTACTCTGAGGTAATGTCTGTCTTTGGTGCTCTGGTGTGTTTCTTGTATGTAGCAGAAAGATGGATCCTGTTTTTGCATCCATTCTGTTACTTTGTCTTTTCATGGGGAAATTGACTCCTCTGATATTGAGATATATCATGACCAATGATTGTTAATTTCTGTTATTTTGTTGGTGTTGTTGGTGTTGATGGTAGTGGTGGTAGTGGTGGTGGTGTGTGTGTATGTGTGTTTCCCTTTTTTTTTGGTTTTGCTGGTCCGAGATTATTTCCTATATTTTAATGGGTATTGTTAAACTCCTTTGGTTGGATTTTTCCTTCTAGTAGCTTCTCTAGGTATAGATTTATGGATAAATATTGATTAAATTTGACTTTGTCATGAAATAACTTGTTTTCTCCATCTATGGTGATTGAAAGTTTTGCTGGGTATAACAGTCTGGGATGGCATCTATGGTCTCTTAGTCTGCATAAAATATCTCAGAGTAACTCTAACCAAACATGTGGAAGACCTGTATGACAAGAAATTTAAATCTTCGAAGAAAGAAGTTGAAGAAGACACCAGAAAGTGGAAAGATCTCCCATGCTCTTGGGTAGGTAGAACTAATATAGTAAAAGTGGCAATCTTACCAAAAGCAATCTGCAGATTCAATGCAATGCCCATCAAAATCTCAGCAAAATTCTTCACAGACCTCTTAAGAACACACTCAACTTTATATGGAAAAACAAAAAAAACACAGGATAGTCAAAACAATCCTGTACAATAAAGGAACTTCTGGAGGCATCACAATCCCTGACTTCAAACTCTACTACAGAGCTACAGTTTTTTAAAACAGCCTGGTACTGGCATAAAAACAGACAGGAGGACCAATGGAATGGAATCTAAGACCCAAATATTAATCCACATACCTATGAACACCTATTTTTTGTCAAAGAAGCAAAAAATATAAAATGGAAAAAAGAAATCATATTCAACAAATGGTACCAGCATAACTGCATATCACCATGTAGAAGAATGAAAATAGATCCATATCTATCACTATGCACAAAATTCAACTCCAAATGGATCAAAGACTCAACATACTGAACCTCATAAAAGAGAAAGTGGGAAGTACACTCGAATGTATTGGCACAGGAGACCACTTCCTAAATATAACCCTAGTAGCACAGACACTGAGAGAAACAATTAATAAATGGGACCTCCTGAAACTGAAAAGCTTCTGTAAAGCAAAGGACGTGGTCAACAAGACAAAATGACAGCCTACAATGGAAAAAGATCTTCACCAACCCCACATCAGATAGAGAGGGCTGATCACCAAAATATACAAAGAACTCAAGAAATTGGTCATCAAAGAACACATAATCCAATAAAAAAAATGGAGTACAGACCTAAACAGAGAACTCTCAACAGAGGAATCTAAAATGGCTGAAAGACACTTAAGGAAATGTTCAATATCCTTAGTCATCAGAGAAATGCAAATCAAAACAATTCTGAGATTCCATCTTATACCTCTACAAATGGCCAAGATCAAAAACACTGATGACAACTTATGCTGGAGAGGATATGGAGTAAAGGGAACACTTCTGCATTGCTCGTGGGAGTGCAAACTGGTACAGCTGCTTTGGAAATAATTATGGTGATTTCTCAGAAAATTAGGAAACAATCTACTTTTGGGTATATATCCAAAGGATGCTCAATCACACCACAAGGACATGTGCTCAACTATGTTCATAGCATATTTATTTATCATAGACAGATATCAGAGGCAACCTAAATACCTCTCAACCAAAGAATGGACAAGGAAAATGTGGCACATTTACACAGTGGGGTATTATACAGCAGAAAAAAATAATGGCATCTTGAAATTTGTGGGCAAATGGATGGATCTAGAAAATATCATATTTAGTAAGGTAGCTCAGACACAGAAAGACAATTATCACATGTACTCACTCATAAGTGGCTTTTAGACATAAAGCAAAGAAAAACCAGCCTACAATTCACAATCCCAGAGAACCTAGACAACAATGAGTACCCTAAGAGAGACTTACATAGATCTATTCTATATGGGAAGTAGAAAAAGACAAGATGTCCTGAGTAAATTGGGAGCATGGGGATCATGCGAGAGGGAAGAAGGGGGGGAGAGGAAAAGAGGGGAGAACAATTAAAAGAACAGTTAAAAAAACAAAAAATAAAAATGCCTAGAGACAAAGGGAAAAGCACTTCAGTTCACAGAGGCTACTCCCCATCCCCCATGACCTAAAGCATAAATTAATTCTCAAGGTGTCTCTGTGTCTTCATTCACGAATCAGCGTGAACCCACACACTGGTGGGTGGCTGTGTTACCTGAGACACCTGGTTTAGAGGAAAAAGGCAATTCCAACTATGAACCTCTCTCTCCTCTTTATGGCTCCAGCCTGTGGCCTTCTAGTGCACTACATTGTGACCTTGTTAACATCTCAGCTCTTCTGTCACTTATAGATCCTTTTATCTGCCTTCAATTTTCCCTGGTCGGAATACCCAAAGCAGTTGTAGACTTTCTTGTTAAATTCTGTGTAAATTAGTCCCTCTCTGCTTTGTCACAGAGCTTCCCGCCCCCCTCTTGGTTTCCCATTAGAGAAAAGCAGGCCCCTGACCACGGTCCTAGGATTCATTATGTCCTGTTGCTTCTGTGTGAATTTTAGGCTTCAGTTTTCCTCTTTACTACTTCCTGCCACACTTCATGCTTACTGAGGTCAGGGCACATCAGTAAAGAATTTCTTAAGGCCGTTACTATCTATTTAAACCAACCCCAAATTGGAAACTACGTAAGAGTGTAATCAAAGAGAGGATTTGACCTATAACTACAGTTAGATCAATTTAACACATGTGCTGATTCATATTATCACGGTCACAATTATGATACAGAACAGGTCCACCTCCACCTTCCTTGACTCATATGTCCTAATTATGCCTGAAAGATTTTCAGCAGGTTTCATTGCAGGTGGGGTACCGTGGGTAGGAAACAGAATTAGCCATGCAGAGAGAGCTTGGGGAGGATGAAATTTTATTTAGGAAGAGGGTATTGGGAGGGTTTGGGAGGATATCGGGGAGGAAGGGAGAGGTACAGAGTCAGAGAAAGAGAGAGTGAGAGAGACAGAGAGGGAGAAGGAGAGAGAAGAGGAGTGGGGAGAGACAGAAGAACAGCAGAGAGAGAGAGAGGAAGGGGGATGAGGAAAAAAGGCAAAAGTGGGGAGAGAGAGAGAGAGAGAGAGAGAGAGAGAGAGAGAGAGAGAGAGAGAGAGAGAGGCAGGCTGGAGACTAGGCAGAGCTTGTCTCTTAGAGGGACAGGGTACTGACAGGGAGGGCATTGCTCTCCCTCCTTTTCCATTGACTCCCTAGAAACGACTGGTCTGTTCAACAGAGTAATAGTTTAGATTTTCAAGATTGTCTTCCTATTGGGGATGTCAAAGAGAAAAGAAGCAATGAATGTGATCAAAGTATGTTATATTCACATCTGGAAATGTCATAATGAAACACATTTCTTTGTTTAATGAATATACTACAGTAGAATTCATTTAATATATGACCCCCTAAAAGAATCTTTTGAGCAAGGTTTTGTGGCACACATCTCAGCACTTGGGAAGCAGATCAAATGGAAAAGAAAAAAATATTCTTTTGCAAAATCTGAACATGGTTGTAATTACAGTCCTTCCTTGAAACCATGACAGTGATACCCTTAAAAAGTAAGTAGAAAAATATTCAAGTTTGATGCAGTCAAATCATCAACATTTGTGTTGGATAATTGTGCTTTTGGAGGCTTGTTTATGCATTCTCTGAGAAGCCCCAAGTTGGGCAGCTTTTTTTTTTTTTTTTTGTCTAAAAGTTTTACAGGTTTCCATGTTAGATTTAGATCTATAATCCACTGAAATTGAGTTTTGAATAAGGTATAAAGTTCAGCTCAAGGTATAGTCCTTTCTCATAGTTCCAAATACACTGATTTGATTATCTTATACATTATTGCTTTAACACTATGTTTAGAGCGAGTCTTAAATTGGTAGTTGTATTTTTTTTCAAAATTGTTTTGGCTAGTCTAGTTGCTTTAACTTTCCTAGTCATTTAAAATTTCCCTGTTATAGTTACCAAAAATGTACTGGACATTTTATTGGGGTTGCATTATGTATTTACAAAAGTGTGGGAGAGAATTCCTGTCTCTATTAAGTTTAGTTTTCCAATCCATTAACAAGGCATGTTTATTTATTTAAGCATCCTTTGATTTATGTAATTAGTGTTTTATAGTTTTCAGCATATAGATACTAAACATCTCTATCTAAGAATTTTCTTCCATTTTCTAATGTGAATGGTATGTTTGAAAACTTTCATCTCTAATTATGCATTGCTTGAATTTGGAAATATTACTAGATTTCACACCAACCTTATATCCTGAGATATTACTGAACTTAAATATTTACTTCTTGGATTACTTGGGGTTTTCTAAAAAAAATATTATCTGATAAGAAGAAAAATTCAAGTATCCATTAAAAATCTCTTCATTTTTTCCCCTTACTCTTACTTCTATTTTTGGTTCTGTCTTGCCAATGAATCACTGAAATATCTATGTACAAGTTTTGATATATCTTTTTGCCCTTTGCTTCCTTTTATCTTGCCTTACTGCACTGATTAGGATTACAGTATAATCCTGAACATGAGTGGTGATGTGGACTTTCTTGAATTTTTCCTAATCTTACGGGGAAAGATTTCATATTTTTCACCTTAAGAATGATGCTGTGTTTCAAGCATGTTATCTATCTGTGCTGTGTTTGCTGAATGTTGTTATTATGAGTGGATATTGAATTTTGCCAAACATCTTTTTATCCTATCAGTGAAGATATGATAGTATAGGTTTTCTTCTTTAGACATTTAATATGCTAGACTGTGTTGCTTGATTTCCTCATGGTGAGTCAGTACTGAAACTGCTAAAAGGAAGAGCACCCACTTGGCCACAGTATATGCTTCTTTTTATGTATTACTAGATACAATTTGTTAAGATTTTGTTGAGATTTTTTGTGTTCATGAGAGATATTGTGCCCTACACCTTTATTTTCTTCAGCTCTCTGATTTTGGTATCAGGGTAATGCTGACCTCTTAAAACGAGAAGTGTTTACCTTTTGCTTTCTAGAAGAGATTATATCATCTTGGTATCATTTCTTCACCTTGAAAGTTATGCTGGACACATTTCTTTGTAAAGATAGTCCTTTGACCACATTAAAATGTTTTACACTTCCTATGACCTGATTAATTTCTAAAGAGAAACCCATAGGCATTTAAATTGTTATTACTCTATACATAGCACTAATTTTATCCTTTCTATACATTGAATATATCTGGACAACTTTTGGATTTATCTTTTTTTTTGAAGAGGCCCTTAAACTGGCAGGTTCATGTCTCTTGCTCAGTTTGGAATAATTTTAGTTATTACGTATTCACATATTTTTTCTCAACATTACTTACTCACTCCTTCAGCATCTCTAGAAACAAAATGTTAGATTTTATTGTATCATCCTACAGATTATTGTAGCTCTGTATATTTTTTCTCACCTTTTCCCTCTCTATTGTTCAACTTAGCTAATTTCTATTGATCTATCCTTAAATTTATTGTCTTTTTTAAATCCACTCTTCTATTGTACCCTGCAAGTTTCTGTTACTGTATTTTTCAGTCTTACAATTTCAATTTTCTATTACTTCTTACTTCTTTGCTGAAACTTTTCTTTTTGGTTTTTCAAGACAAGGTTTCTGTGTGTATCCTTGGCTGTTCTTGGACTCATATGTAGACCAAGCTGGCCATGAAATCACAGAGATCCGTCTGCTTCTGCCTTCTGAGTGCTGGGATTAAAGGTGTGCGCCACCACTGCCTGGTTTTTGTTAAAACTTCTAATGTTTACATTCATTTAAAGATCATTTGTCACCAGGCGGTAGTGGCACAGGCCTTTAGTTCCAACACTTACAAGGCAGAGGCAGGCTGAATTCTTGTGAGTTCGAGACCAGCCTGGTCTAGAGTAGGTTCCAGGACAGCCAAAGCTACACAGAGAAACCTTGTCTCAAAAAATAAAACCACTTTTTTGACACTTAAAATTTTGTTATGTAGAAATATTTACACTTTTGTTTTAACTTGTAATCAACATGGTTTGGTTTAGAACACAAATTCTGACCTGCAGTGTGTGGATTATAGTGCCAAAACTAATCAAGTTTTGAAAATTATGCAGGACTCTCATGTCTGTCTTGTATTTTTGTTTTTTTTTTTTTTTTTTTTTTGAGTCAGGGTCTCATTGTGTAACCCAGCCTAACCAGGAAATTGCTATTAACCTAGGCAAGTCTTAATCTCAGTATCCTCCTGCCTCAATCTCCTAAATGTTGTGATCACACACATATTTTAATCAGCAGCTTGTCTACAATCTGGAGGTTTCTTAATTATCATAGTCTTTTGTATGCTGTTCCATGTTCATTCAGGTTGGAGTGAATTTAGGAATTTATAAACAACTTTTTTCTTTTGAGATTCTTCTCCATGGTCTCCCTGGTAATCTGGAATTCCTTGGAGTGCCTTTATTGGGTTCTTAGAGAGAAATCTACATATTTACTTTTCTCTACTAGTAACTTCTTGTAACTTTGTCTGACACTAAGCAGTAGAAGAAAGGACAGATGAAGAGGGAGGGAAGGGGGAGAGTGGGGAGGAGGAAGACACACCCACACACAGACACAGATACACATAGAGAGACAGAGATGGAAACAGAGACAGAGAGACACACAGAGAGACAGAGATGGAGAAACCCACAGAGACAGAGAGACAGACGTAGAGAAATGAATATGAACCATTGGGGAACAGCCCCCAGTGTCTTGGGATCACAGCTACTCTAGGCAGAGAGAAAGACAGTCCCTACTCCTGTCAGTCTGAGTGCATGAGGGTACGGCATTCTTTTTTTAACCAATGCAGCTGCCACAGTACAGGAAAGAACAAAGAAAAAAATTAAATGGTATTTCTTCTATGTTCTTTGAACATTAGGAGACCTATTCCCCCTCTTTCTGGAGTTCTTTTTGTCCATGTCTATTCACCCTTCTAGGTTTGCTTGAGTCTGGTATTGAGTTGGCTTCAACTCCGGTGTTCTTCATGAAGTTACTTGTTGTCTTCATTTCAGAATGTTTAAATGGCTTCACTATGCGTTCTGCTCAGGTGTTTTGGGCTGCGTTGGATCTTGCTTTGTTGCCCAGGCTAGCCTTGAAATTCCTGATTCAACTCTTCTCACCTCAGCCTCTCGAGTAGCTGGGATTTATAGAGGTGTGCCACCACACCCAGAGAGAACCACACAGTTGAGTGTATTAATCTGTGTTAATTGGAATCTGAATCTCTGGGTTGAATAAGATAGATTGCATATATAAATATGTATAGCTAATGGAGTCTTTGGTGTATATGTGTGAATATCAGGTGAGTCTTTTCATGTTCTTCCTGAGGCAATCACTTTATGTAATGATTAATCTTTCGGTTGTCTATTGCTGTGGAAGAAGCTGTCTTCAAATAGTAAGGTCTATGAACATAGCACCAATCACTTCATTATCTCGGTTTCAGGCATTGCCTAGGCTCAGCTACATGGTTCTTATTTGTAGTTTCTTTTGTATTTATGGTAGAGTAGGAAAAGATCCTGGCTAAAATCAAGATGAAGAGATTCCATGATGTGAAGAGACACTAAGTAGTCTTGGCTAAACGCTCACCTAGAGGAGGGTGGTGGTGTTCTGAACAGATTTCCTATCTTCTTCAGCAAATCCTCTTGCTGCAAACTCCTCTGGAGGAGAGAGCATGGGCAGTTGGTGGGGAGAGAGATTCAGTAAATGTGAATAAAGTGTTTGACAACAGGCAATGACTGATGTGTTCAGCTTTCTTTTCTTTCTTGACTAGAGAAACAAGGTGGGTTGAAAACTCTAGTTATTAGGATTTCTTCCAAGAGGTTTTTATCTCTGAAGACCTTGTCATAATTCTGAGTTGGGCTTGACCCTAATATTCAACTAAAGACTCACCTGTTTTCTGAGTTGGCAGGAAGATAACATTAAAAGTATCATCATGATAAATTGCCCCTCCCACCCTCCTTAGGGCTGACCATTGGCCACTCTTCTACTCAGAATGGCAAGAGTTCTTAGTTCCCTCCAATTCAACCCTCTTTCCTGCAAGGAATTAGTTGAAGTCTAATGATGGAGTTATTTATTTCATCGCTCTCACCGATTGCCATTACCTATCCTTATTTGAATAATGCCTGGAAGACTCTGGGGGAGTCCCTATACTCCGAAAGGTGACAAAAGGGGGTCTCTCTCTCTCTCTCTCTCTCTCTCTCTCTCTCTCTCTCTCTCTCTCTCTCTTTCTCTCTCTCTCAACAGTAATATGGTTTTGTAACTCCTGGGAGGCCCCACTTTGCTGGGCTCACAGAGGCCACACACCCGCGTGATACCAAACTCCTAGCGGTGGCGCTAGGAACAGGACTGGAGATCTCGCAGCGAGTCAGTCCTAGCTGATGTTTCTTGCCAGGAGCAAGTGACCTCTGCAGTCCCTTTTAGGTAGCGTGAGGGCTACTACCCAGAAACTGGTTAGCAGACCCCAGACGGTCTGACCAGGTACTCCTGGACAGGACGGTCAGCACGGCGCCACCAAAGGGCTGGCTGCCTGCCTGGCGGAGGAGGAGGAGGATAGAGCCCGCCCCACCCGGACAGCCCGGTGGCCGTGCTCTAGGCCAGGGCGGGGGGGGGGGGGGGGGGGGGGACAGCGACAACGACGGCGAACAGGTGCGCGGGCCGGGGGCGGCGCTTGGGGATCCTGCGCACTGCGAGCGCCCCTCCCCCGCAGCTTGGCGCAGCCCTGGCCGGGCGCTAGCGGCAGGAGGAGGAGCTGCGCTGTAGCCACGGGCTAGGTCGGCACCGCGGGAAGCTGCCGAGGACTGCACGGGCTGTTGCTGGTCCCCGCGTGAAAGACGCGCGGGCAGCCCCGGAGTCATGGAGCCTAGTGACGCGGCGCACCCCGGTCCAGGGAGGGCTGTTTGGACGCTGGCGCCGCGGCTGCTGCTGCTGCCACTGTTGCCAGTGCTGCTGGGTCGGGGGCTGCGGCTCGGGGCCGCGGCCTCCTCCTCTGGGGCGGCGGCTGAGGACAGCAGCGCCATGGAGGAGCTCGCCACCGAGAAGGAGGCGGAGGAGAGCCACCGGCAGGACAGCGTGAGCCTGCTCACCTTCATCCTGCTGCTCACCCTCACCATCCTCACCATCTGGCTCTTCAAGCACCGCCGGGTGCGCTTCCTGCACGAGACCGGGCTGGCCATGATCTATGGTGAGTTCCCTGCCACTGCCCTGCCAACGTCCCTTGGGCGGCCGGCTGTGCTCCTCCGGGCTGCCGCACAGTTCTCCGGCTTCACTTCCCAAGGAGTTTCTTCTTTTGCGTTTCCAGCTGAGACGCTGTGGCTTTCCAAGGTCAACTCTCTGCATTTTTATGACTCTGTGCTATGCTTAAAAGCATTTTTGTCCCATTTCAACGTTTCTTTACCAGGAACCAAGATGAAAGACACAGAGGAGATCTCTTAGCCCCTCTGCTTGATTATGTTTCTGTTGTGCCCCTCTCCATCAGCCTTGACCCCCTTTCCTACCCCAGTTTAGATCTGTAGAGGACACAGGGGCAGGAGGTGGGTGATTTCTCAGGGAGCTGTGCCGCGCCAGGGGACAGGCCACAGAGGGGTTAGAAAGAGGTCTGAATGTTAAGTCTTGACTTTGGGCTGCCCATGATGGTCATTCCAGGTAGGGGTTCACTTCTGAGGACTGTGTTCTTTTTATCTCTTGTCAATAATGTCCGAGGAGGGATGAAAGGTGAGTGTGGTCTAGGACTCATCGTAGTGACACCACTATGTCAGGCCTAACTATTGAGACAGGAATCCTTAATGTCCCTTGGGAAGTTATACCTATTTCCTTGCTTTCTGCAAGCCAGGGGTAGCTCTTCTACCCCTAAATTGGTAACAAGGAGCAACTTTGAAGAAACATTTCTGAGTGTATGGAGGGAAAAGTGATGGTTTTGATTCTTTTGTTAAGGATGGGCTGATACCACTTTCCTTTCTAGATTGAATAGTACACAGCATGTTGCGTGGACAGGGTTATGACGTGGATAATAACAGTTACAATCTGAGTCATCCTTTTTTTCCTCTGTGCCTCCTGTCATTCTCTCCTTACTCCTACCCCAGTCACTCCAAACTGGAGCCAAGCATTCTTTTTAAACTTAATTCAGGGGTGTGAAAGCCCCAAACCATCATAAAAGAGCCCCCCTTCAGAACTGTCTCCCAAGCCAGAGCATTATTCTTCATCACAGTATACTCCAGTTTTTACCCAGGGATCCCTGACAGAATAGAAATTAATCTTTAATTTCTTAACTTTAAATGTGTGAATTACCCTTGGTCCTGGGCCTTTTGGGTCTCATGGTTCTTGGTTAGTTATTAATAACCAGGGCTTATGGCTACCAAACCCTTTCAAACAAATTGTATAAGGGACTAGTTGGGAGTCTTTCAGTTTGGAAGTAGTGACCTAAACAGATTTTGAAACCATAAAATCAAAAATCTAGGTGGTTATGGGAAATCACAAGTCTCAGGCCAGACTTTGGCCTCCATACTTGATCAAAAAGCCTCTGTAGTATGTTTTAGTTGGTAACAAATGTATGACATGAGGAAAGCATGTAAACCGAGATGTTTCCTGGGCAGATAGTGAGTGAGGAATTGAAATATGCTGCCATCTTAGATGATTGCCTCAGAGCCATGTTGGAAATGAAGGACTGCCTTTGTATGTTTATACAAAGCTATGAGCATATATTTATCTTATAGGTCTCAGAACCAACTCCTTAAAGAACAGTGAGAAATAGGTAGTACATTTGACAGACTCATAAATGCATGCTCAAAGACAGAATATAAATGGGGATAAAAATATGTGTTCTGAGGATTATTCTATGTTCATAGAATTCAGTAATTTTTATCTTTGGATTTTGTTCGAGACAGGGTCTTGCAGAGTAGCCTAGACTGTCCTGAAATTCACTGTGTAGCCTTGGTTGGCCTTGAATTTAGGGCAGTCCTCCTGCCTCAGCCTTCTGAGTACTGGGATTACGTGTATGAGCTACCACACCCAGCTCCAGTCATCTTTATCATAAGGTTTAAAAACAACAGTAGGCTTTTCTTGCACTCATATATACTTCAGAAAGTCACCTCACTGTTTTAGTAATTGGGACCACATGCCAGTGTGCTCTTTCATTTTGTGGATAGTCATGTTATAAATCTCATGATATGCCTGTATAATTTTGTTCTATGTCTTTGGGTCTTCTTGCTGCTTTTAAATGTATTGAGAAATTTATTTTTTTCAAAGTGTGATTTCCTGGGTTATGTCAAATATTAATATGTTGATTTGGGTTGTTTGTAATTGTGAGAAAACATTTCTTTCCAGGACATTTGATCTTCTGTTCAATTTTTGATCAAAATCTGAATTCTAATTTTAATTGATTACTAAATTTTCCACTATGTACTTAAGATTATTAGAGTAATAAGGCAGGACACTCTGACTCTGCAGATGTGCCTTAATGTACACACATGGACACACCTGTGCACACACATGCATCTGCCCACAGACAAAGAAATCTGATTTTATTTCTCAGTATCCATAGAGGAAGTGAGTAGTTGTCCTCTTGTCTCTGAGTAATAAAGGTCAGGAAGGCTTAGGGATGTTGAGGATCTGCTCTGTTCTGGGTATGCATATTAATTTCTGGAAGCTACAATTTAACTTCAGAATTTTTTTATGAATAAATTTTTATGAATTAAAATGTTCAATTTCGAAATCCAAAACCCTTCAAGTTTTTAAAAGTCTCTTTCCTGTCATCTGTTTTATTGGCATATATTCATTGTACATATTACTGGTTTTCTTAAGAACATTTGACACAAGTGATTAATGTATTTTGACAGTGTTTTCCTCATACCCTGCTATCCTCTACTTTTTCTCCTCCTGCTGTTTCCTTTTCTTCCCCCAGAGAAGTGGTTCTCAGCCTTCCTAGTGCTGTGACCCTTTAATACAGTTCCTCACATTGTGGTGACCCCACCCCAAAATGCTACTTCATAACTGTAATTTTGCTATTGTTATGAATTCTAATGTAAGTAGTTTTGGAGACAGAGGTTTGCCAAAGGGATCACAGCCTACATCTTGAGAAACACTGTTTTAGACATTCAAGCTTCTATGTTCATGTCATGAGTTTTTGTTATATCTATAAAGTCTGGGATTCACAAATGAGAGAAAATATGCAATATTTGTCTTCTTGAGTCTGACTTAATTTACTTATCGTGATAATCTGGTACTGCAAACCACATAATTTCATTATTCATGGATGAGTAAAATTCCATTGTGTATACATAGCACATTTTCTTTATCCACTTTTTCTGATGACAGACACCTAAGTTGGTTCCATAGTTTAGCTGTTGTGAGTCCTGCTGCAGTAAGCATGGATGTGCAGGGATCTCTTGTCTTGGAGTCCTTTGAGTAAATACCCAGGAGTTTCCCACCTTTTTCTATTGAACTGATATTTAATCTGAGAGGAATAGCTTTAGTATTAAACAAATAAAGTAGTATAGTTATAAATATCTATGGAAGTAAATGTAACGGACTATTCATTGGTTTCCTTAGGGGACAGAACCTTGGTAGCTGTGACTTTTGAGTGGAAGGGAGATGTCGTTATGTACTTATTTGTGCATTTTGGTTTTTGAACTGTAGAAGTGTAATTACCCAGTAGCATGTCTATGCTTCCTTTCTGTATCAGTTGTGATGTGTGTGCTTCTTAAATCACTGAATGTGGCACCCACTTCTCCCTATTTATATCATGGTATGTCATCCCATTGTCCCCAGGGAGTAGTTATTTCGTTAGGAATTTACACCAATAGATCTTGTAGTAGTAAGTATTTGTTTCGGTACAAAGGACCTAAAGACAGTAAGAGATATATTGTGAATGTTTAGCATTTGTAGTAAAAGACAAGTACTAAGGATAGTGCGTTCATTCCTGACAAGAGGCCAAGGTGCTACTAGGCACAGTATTCCCAGACCTGACTTTCTAGGGAGTTTGAAAGCTGTCCCCAGACCTGAACATGCCAGCTGTAGATATCTGTGGCCAGCTGTAGATATCTGTGTGAAGCATTAGCAAGGCACCAGTCTAACCTGTTCCGCTAGACTAGGGAGCTTCCAATTGTCTCTGTAGGTGATTAAGCACCATCCTGAAGTTACAGGGTCCTGCATGTCTGCACAGCCGGAATAACAAATTTTTGAGGCAGGGGAAGGTGGCATAAATAGCCTGTCAGTTAATTGTGGTTCTCATGTTTACAGTAGTTCTACTTCCTCTATAGTGTTTTGTGACAAATGACGTGTATCCAAAATAATATCTCTAGACGACACTAGCCTGCCACCTGCTTCTTAATTCTCCTTTTTCCATGTCTGCCAGCTTTCTGAAGACTTACTGGTCAGCCATTGCAAAGTTTTTTGGGTTGTGGGTTCCTTGCTGCTGCTCTGTTGATGACTGTAGCTAGATTGCTAAGCACAGCCTGCGAGTAGACCTTCCAGACAAAGTATGAAAGGATCAAATATGATGTAGGAACATTAGTCTTACATTTGGGCATCTGTGTTGGTGAGATTCTCATTGCTTTGACCAAATACCAGAGAGAAACGACTTAAGGGAGAAGGATTGGTTTTGTCTCCATGATTTCAGCCTGTCACAGTGTGGAGGGCTTAGTGGAGCACAGGGGTTTTCGTTATGTTGCCCAGGAAGCAGAATGTGTGTCTGCTGCATTGGCTACTTCTCCCTCCCCACTTTTTATTTAATCCAGTTCCCCATCCATGGTATAGTGTTGCCTACTTTCAGAGAAAGTCTTTCTTAGATTATCCTCTCTGGAAACACCTTCACAGATACATCCAAAGGTACATTTCAGCATTCTAGGTGCTTCTCTGTCCAGTCATATGATTGATCATAGTTAACCCTCCTTTACAAGTTTATTGGTTGAGCCACAGTACACAAACACATCTCTTCCATTCATAACATTGCACCACTAAAGGCTCATAACTCATATTGTAAAATAGATTTAGTCCATCTCCAAAACCCCCAGTCTCAATAGTTCCAGCACTGCTTAAAAGTTCAAGTCCAAAATTTCCTCTGAACAATGAAATCAACTCTTAGCTGTGAGCCCCTGTAGAATAATGGCACAGAGGAGAGTACCTATTCTAAAAAGGAGGATAGGGAAATAGAAAAGAAGGATCAGACAAGAGCAAGACTGAAACCCTGCAGGGAAACCCTCGAGCTTTATGTCTAGCACCTGTGGCATGTGGTGGTGTGGCATGTGTTGTGGTGTGACATGAGGTCGGAGGGGTTGGTAGCCCTACCCCTATAGCCTTGCTGGTTGTATCGCACATGGATTTTCTCCTGCTTCCAACCTTTCTAGTCATCTCCAATATTCTGGGTTCTGCATTGCATCTTTTATTTAATTCTCCCAATTTCATACATTGCCCTCTTGAGGGCTGCCTGCTGCACATTACCGAGCTTCCCAGGTATTCCTTTGAAGTCTGGGAGGAAGCTTCAATGACTCTGAAGCTCATTCCACTTGCATACAAAACTAGAAAAGTGACAAACTCCCTTTGAGACTCCAATTTGGGGGGGTGTATGGTCAATTCCAAAGATACCCTCTGTATTTTTTTTTCTCATTGTTTTGTTGCAAAATACGTGGATTCTTTTGAAAGACTTGTTTGTCTTTTTGAGAAAGGATTTCAATGTGTAACAGCCCTACCTGTCCTGGAACTTCATTTGTAGACCAGGCTGGCCTCGAACTCATAGAGATGCGCCTGCCTCTGCCTCCCAAATGCTGAGATTAAAGGTTTACACCACCTCTGCTTGGATTGAAAGACTTTTAAAAGTAGTTTTTTTTTAAAAAAGATTTTTGTTTTCAATGTGTATTTGTGTGTATGTGTGTGTGTATGTGTGTCACATGTGTGCAGGTGCTAGAGGTGGCAATAAGAGTGTGTCATATTTGATGAAGCTGAAATTGTGGGCAGTCTTGAGCCACCTGACATGGCTGCTGGGAGCTGAACTCAGATCTTCTGGAAATACTCTTAACTATAGAGCATTCTCTTCAATCCCTACTTTTAAATTATTTTAATCTCTTCAGATTCCTTTCTATGCTATATCTTTTCTTGGACCTTTAAGGTTTTCAGACTTGTCTTTTTCTTCTGATCCTCACTGTAAACCTGGCTAGGAGCTTCCAGCAGCATCCATTCTACATCCTGAATGCTGCTACAGTGAAAGGGGACACAGAAGGATCAGCAAGGGAAAAACTCATAATGAGTGGAGTCTGGAAGAGTTTAGTTTGAGCTTCTCAAGTACTTCCATAGGGGAGTTGAGTGTGAGTTTGTAACTCCAGCTGCACAGGACTAGCTTCATCCTCTGGCAAACACACACTCGCATTTTTGCTTAGGTAGGCTCTCTTGAGCCCTGCAGCGGAGGAGGTCTAATTCAGGATCGTGTACATTCTAGGCAGCTACCCTACAATTGAGCCCTCTCTCTGAAATTTCTGGCACTCAGGTGGAAAACAGGTGTTTACTATAAATTGCATTTGTGAAAACAATCTTCCTACGACAGTATAACAGAATTTAGTGTTACTGGCACACAAATAATGTTGTCTATCAACTAGCAGCATAGAGAACATTTCACAGACACATTCCAAGGAACTATTGTAAGGATTGCTCATATAAAGTAGTCCATTCCAGGGCTAGCAACATCAGGCCTGTTGTATGAACTTTATTCCTGTAGACTAAGGTGATGTCAGCTGACTGTTGTTAGATTTTTGTGTTTATGAGACTGCCTTAGTTTTATACCTATGCCCTCTTTATTTGTTATTGTTTTTTAGTTTTTAATTTTATTTTAAAAGTCATCATAAAGAAAATGAACTTTTTTACATGCAGTTTTATAATTCCAACATACATATAGATATGTGTAACCACAACTATAACAAAGATCACGCAAGGCTAGTTCCATCACCCTTTAAAAAAACCGTATTAAACTGGACTGATGGCTCAGTCGTTAAGAGCATTTGCTGATCTCCCAGTGGACTTGAGTGTGGGTCTCAGCATTCACATCTAATAGCTGACAACTGTCTGTAACTCTACTCTCTTCTGATACCCCCAACATGTGATATATTCTCTCTCTCTCTCTCTCTCTCTCTCTCTCTCTCTCTCTCTCTCTCTCTCTCACACACACACACACACACACACACACACACACACACACACATGCGAATGACAAGGAAACTGTCATACTATCACAGGTGTGCTGTTTATCACTTTAGTGTTGTGTTTTCAAGTGTAATCTGTAAATGGAGCCAAATAGTATATAATGTTTAGGGATTAACATTGTCAGTGTAAGGCCTTTGAGAATCACTCTTCTGTATGATTCTCTAATAAATGAATATTTATTGTCTAAATTTGATTTTATTTATTGGAGTATTTGTTGTCTAAAATTGACAAAAGGATTAATTAATTTATAAAATGAGTATTATTGCCTAAGATACATTATGGGATTGTCTTTGGTGGATATACCACAGTTGAAGGATACTGGGATTATTTTCAATCTGGAATGGTTATGACTAGGGCTACTATATTAGTTTTTGTATGAATGAATGTAAGTTTTCATTTTTATAGTAAGTTATGAAGAACGAAGTTGCTGGGTAGTAGATTAATCACTGGTTTCATTTCACATGAAAACTGCCAAACTGTTTTCTAGAGCAGCTGTGCAGCTCACCTAGCACTACCACACCCAGCTTAACCATGTCCATTTTTAGAACTAAACTTTTATATTGTGATAGGCTTGGTAGCATTGTCTGTTTGACACATGTCTAAAAAGCTATAGTTGACTAAACCCAGGTTTAAAAGATTCTCTCTTGTTTTCATCTAAATATTTTATACCTTTGCATCTAGATCTAGAATTTGTTTTCAGTTAGTTTTTGTAGATGATAGGACATTTTGGTTTAGATTCAAGTTTTTTGTGTGTAAAGACATTCAGTTGTTTCAGTAATTTTGTTGAAAGTTGCTGTTTTTATTGAGTTACATTTTCATCGTTGTCAAAAATCAATTACCTGTAGTTATGTAGCTCTGCCTCTAAATTGTTCGTTATAGATCTACTAATCTGTTTATTTGTCTTTGCCAGTACTGCAGTTTTTTTACTGCTGGTTTATAATGGGTCTTCCAATTGGATAGTGTGCGTCTTTATTCTTTCTTTGTAAGAGTGCTTGAGCTGTTCCAGTTCTTTGACCTTCCCACGTCAATTTCAGAGTGAGCTTATTTCTCTCTGCAAAATGTCTTGGTGGTGTTTTGATTGACATAGTCAATTGGTACTTAATTTGAGGAGAATGATCATTATAGACACAGCTCTTTACTTACTTAGGGTTTCTTTAGCATTGGGGTTTCATCTCAGCATTGTTTTCTAGGTTTTTTTTTCTTGAGACAAGGTTTCTTTCTATAGCGCTGGCTGTCCTGGAACTAGCTCTATAGACCAGACTGGCCTCAAATGTTTTCTAGTTTTAAATGTACAGGTCTTCATGTATTTGGTGAACTGATATCCTTAAGTATTTTAGCTGGCATTATAATTTTTCTTTTTTATGATTTTTAATTTCCAGTTCTTTGTTGCAAATATATAGAAATATAATAGATTTTTGCACCTAAATCTTATATCCTGTAGTGTTGCTAAATTCACATTTTAATTTCAGTAGCTTTTTGATTATTCTATCAGATTTTATACATATTCAATCATATTGTGAGTAATGATAGTTTTATTTCTCTCTAATCTGCAGGGTATTTCTTTTGCTCTCTTTTTTAAATTTTCTATGCAGTCCTGGCTAGCCTAGAACTCAATCTGTAGACCAGGCTAACTTCAAACTCATAGAGATCTGCCTGTGTCTGCTTCCCATGTGCTGTGATTAAAGGTGGCATATCTTTTTTTGTTGTCTAGCCGTGCCAGGCAGAACATTTTATTACAATAGTAGAGCTGGTGTGGTAAGTCTTTTCTTGAACTATTAATGTTAACTGTGTATTTTTACAAATGTTTATCAAATAGAGGAAACACCTTTCTGTTTCTACACTGCTGAGAGGGTTAGCAGGAGCGGCTGTGAGAGACTTTCAAGTGCCCCTCATGTGGTTGTTGGGATGGTTGTGTATTTTTCATTTCCTGGTTATGAATACAGTATAGTATATACTTTTGAATAGCAAACTTTGGATTCCTTCCTGGCATAAACTCCACTTGGTTATGATGCACCACTCTTTTAATACATTATAGAAATGATTTGTTAAAATTTTGGTTAGAATTTTCATGCTTACGAATGATAGGGTCTGCTTTGGTGTGTTGGGGTAACATTAGCTTTATAGAATGAATTGAATAGTCTTTTCTGCTTTTATTTGCTTGTTTGTATATTTTAGTACAGTGTCTAAATATGTAGCCCAGACTGGGCTCAAAGTTGTGATTTTCCTGCCATAGCCTTCCAAGCGCTAAAATTATAGGCATGTGCCACCTTGCCTGGCCTGTGTTTCATTTTGGGCTGTGTCTATTGCTTTGCCCTCCAGTTAAAGTTTTTTTTTTCCTGTAACTTGATTTGCCATGAGTGTAATCCAGTATGTTTTTTTATTTCTTAAAATTCTTGTCCTTATGCTCTGAAGTCCCATTTAGCTCTTATATCTCTGTTTAACTTTTTGAATATATTGGATATCTTATAATATGTTTTTAAATACCTGTCTTTGCTTTGTGCTTCTAGCATTTGGGTCAGTTTCACTTGAATATTTTGTAGCTTTTATTTTCCTCCCTTTTTACATGCCCATCAGTCTTCAAGAGTTTTTCTTCGTTGTACACTAGTCATTTTTGGCATCTATAAATTGCTAGGTGCAGTACATTTGCTTGGAAGTGATTTGATCTTTTATGACTTGGTAGGTGTGTCTGAAACGATTGTTGCTCATAGGCTGTTTACCCTCACTTCTGAGGCAAGACCATGTTCCTTCTGTTGTACAGGGCCTTGTGAATCAAATATCATTCCAGTTTGTTTCGTTAGAGCCACTCTTGCTGGATGTATTGTCCTCTTTACATACGTTTTGCTTTCCCCTCATATACATGTGAGAATATGCCTTTAATACTTGAAGGAAAGCCCCTCTGTGGATTTCCAGAATTCTGTCCTTGTGTAGCTAGATCAAATTTCTCTGTCAAGTGACATTTAGGTGATTTTTGTGTCTGTACTCTTGAGTTTCTTGACTTGGGCAGCTGTCAGGCTTCGCTTACTCCCCCCTCTCTCTCCTCTGACCCTCAAACTCAGTACAGTAGGCTGGGCAGTCGCAGAATTCGCCTCATATTTTCCATCCCAGGGATCATTGGCATCCACTACTTGATGGTTACTCTTTTCAAAACCACCATGTCATATATTCTGTGTAAAAAGGTATAAACCCTGTTCCATTTTCTATCTTGTCTAGAAGTAGAAGCTTTTGTTTATAAAGAAATTTTGATTCTCAGTTTTGAAACCCTGTACATGTACATTCTATCATTTGATATTTATTTTTCTTGAATTGTGAACTTTTTATGTATATTTATGTGGTTAGATATGATTATGTATTTACAGACACACTTGAAGTAGGCTTATCATGAACTGTCTTTTTCTAGTCTACGACTCTCTTGGCTACATTTTAGCTCTGAGAGAACTAGAGGAAGAAAAGATTTCATTCAGAGGTAGGCTATGAACTAGCCACAATCATTCTCTTCAGTAGTATGAATGAAAGAATTGTTTTTTTTTCAATGGCAGTACTGTGCAGATTGTTTATGATGGCATGGAAGAGAGACAGACAAGGTGGTAATAGTGTGGTGACTTTTTTTTTTTTATTTTTCAAGACAAGTTTTCTCTGTGTAGCTCTGGCTGTCCTGGAACTCACTCTGTAGACCAGGCTGACCTCAAACTCGCAGAGAAACTGTGGTGATTTTTATCTAGTACAGAGTAATATGGTAGAGGTCTGATGTGGCTGATGAAGTCTAGCCAGGAGAAAACCAGCAGGTAGTTTAGTAGGAGGCAACTGTTAGATAAAAAATCAGAAGAATAAAGATGCCAGTTAGACTGTTGAAGCAGCTTAGAGATGACTACCAACTCCTGTACTAACACCAAAACAAGGTAGTTGTTTTTATTAGAACTCAGGGATAAGGCCTCTTGTGAGGACCTGGAACACTAGGAAGGCATCTAGGAAAGCATGAGATCTGGAGAGAGGACTGTGTTGTGAGAGCTTCAGCTATGAGAATATGTAGCCAGGGAGTGTGAGAGCAAGACAGATGTGGAGACTGACAGAGAGGGAGAGAGAATGGAGAGATAGAGGAAGAATTACCTGCCTTGGCTTCTCCTTCCCGACCACCTTCTCATTGAATGCATATAGGCAGCCACTTGGAAGGGGACCTTAAAACGCACTGTCCCCCTGCTGTTTCTCCTTGCAATGTGTAGTGGAGCAAGAAAAGGCAGAAAACTGGCTGAGTCCCTTAAGTTCAAGGAGTATAAAATTCACCCTCAAGGGCTTCCTCTGCTGTGCCGTAGATGCAGTATCTAGATATGACCAGAAGAGAGGAGGAAAGTTGTATGATCCAGGTCAGGAAGCTTTATCCATATTAGCAAACTTGGAAGAAAGGATTGGGTGCTGAGGCACTAGCTGCAGCTACTCTAGAAGTTTCTGTAAAAGGTGAAGTGAGGTAATTATAAGAAACATCTGTTTGGGTTTAATATGTTGAATCCATGCATTAAAGAAAATTCACATGAGAGGCTGGGGATATGTCTTAGTCATAGAGCATGCATGTAAAGCTCTGAGTTTGATTCCCAGTACCACAAAAAGAAACAAAAATTCTCACCTGAGTTATTTTTGTAAACTTACCTACCAATGGTGTATTTTTTTGAAATTTAGGGAGAGAATGTGGTGGTAGATAGGACAGAAGGAAGGACCTTTTATAATATAACTAACCATGCATGCAGTTTCACGTTCATATTAATCTGAAGAGGCAGAGTGATAGTCATTTTTGTTACAATGGCTTTTTGTCATGGAGCCATGCTAACAGTGATACCCTGGCACTTCCAAATTACGAAATTACTCTGCTGGATGAACTCAGTCAGGGATACTGCATGGGGGAAGGTACTAATCCCTTGGAATTGGTGTTATTTGCTTCTATAATGATGACTTCACATTTCTGCAGTACAGGGACTGCTAGAAGATTCCCTGGTTAAAGCTGAGTTTCTGTGAGAGGCATCTCCAGGGTATAAGGGCTGCTTAGTTCCTGCTGTTCTTAGGTTCCCCTATTGCTATGGAGGACCTGACTGGGCCAGTGATGCACTTCACGATGTTAAGGTACAGGGTTCGACCATTTTGTCCCCCTAAGATGCCAAATGGAAATCAAGAATTTTGTGTATTGCAACAGTATATAAGTTAATAAAATAAATGTTGTCTTTAATTGCAACTGGAACTGATCAGAATCCTTTACTAGATATTAATACTATTGGGCTTTCCAAATTTTTAATGTCTGTCTGATTAGCAGAGCATTTAGTGAACTGTTATTTTGTACAATTTACTTAATACACTCTTTCATATTGCAAATATCCAACCTTTATGAGGAAACCTTATTGAGAAAACCTTATGAGAGATTGTGGATGTGGCTTAGCCATATAGCATTTGTCATATATGTAAGGTGTAAATATATATATGAACATACATACACACATATGTATTTGATACTAATATACAGAAATCTGGCTGTGGCTCAGAGAGAGATACAGCTAGAAGCTGCTGGATAAGTAGCAAATTAAAGACTTTCTTGAATCCAAGCAGAAACTGGGTGAGATACACAGATGGCACACCAGCATTTGCTTACCCAGGGCAGACCCTGCTGAAAGCTGGGTAAACCATTAAGAAGGTTAAAGCAGGATTTTAAGGGCTTGCCAGAGATTGGGGGTGCAGAGATTCTCATTCTTGTGCAAGCTTTTCATCTAGGATTCCCACCAGGTGCTTTTAATGAAGGTCAGAGAAAATCCTGAGAAAGTTTGCCTACAGTAGTAGGGGACAGCCAACACTGCCAAGATCTGCTCAGGTGTCTCTCCCAGCCCATCCCTGCCAGCTCCCAAGAATGAAAAGTCTTAATCCTTGGGACAGGAAAATATGGAGGGTTTTGGTGGAAAGCCACTGGCCACAGAGCAGTACAGTAAGTGAAATAATTTCCGCCTGACTCATCATTGCCCATGGAGGATCAAGGATATGTGTGTTGTGGGTTACCAGCCCTAGACCCGGATTCCATATCTGCCTAATGTTGAGGATTTATCAGAACGTCAGAGAATCCTCTCACCACCTATTACCAAGCTAACAAACATCAAATTATAACAATAATGGAATTCAGGTGGCTGCAGGAGAGAGCTGGGCAACAGTGCACAGATTTCAGAGAGTCAAGGGGAGATTCAAAGTCAAGGGAGGGAAAGAAGACACCGAGAAAAGTCTTGTGGCAATTTGTCCTACTCCATAAAGATGAGTCATTTGAAAGCGCCTGTACTCTGAATGTAACCATGGAAACCAAGGCTTTCAAAACCAGCCTACACCCTAATTGTATTAACAGAAAGATCAACAACAAAAAGATAGTCTGACAATGTTAAAATAGTCATTATAGGTTCATAATGTGTGGGTGCCTCTAAATAATATATTTAGTTTTGCCTAATTTTTTTTTAAATTTGCCTTCTTTGAATCTTTATTGCAATATTTTTCTTTGGGGTTGAGGTTTTGCTATGTTGCCCAGGCTATCTCTGAAGTCCTGGGCTCAACTGATCCTTCTGCTTTAGACTTCTGAGTAGCTGGAAGAACAGGCATGTGACAGGACTTTTTTTTAATGTTATTTTAAAAATAGATAATACATGCACATGATCCTCATGTAAAATAAATTCTCTTTATTTCTGCTTGACACTGTCATTGGCTTCTTGTTCCAGTGGGCTTTTTGTTTTGTTTTTCATAAATGCAAGCAAATAGACACATAAGTGCTAATTTCCACCTATTATGTTACAAAAGGCTGATGGCCCTGCACACTAATGTGTTTTTTCATTTAAGTTGTTCTGGTGTTGTCCTATTTCATCCAAGGAGTTGTTTCCGCATCATTCTGTAAAGTTTCACGATTTTCTGTGTGGATTAACTACAAAGGAGTCCTCTGTTGGTGGCCACTAGGGTTGTTTCCGGTGTTACAGTAAACAATACCTTGTGGATAACCTCAAGGTTGTTATTTGTGTTCAGGTGTATCACGTGGTAGAGGTCTAGACCTGAGATTACTGTATTGAAGGAGTAATGGCTTATAATTTGGGATAAATATTTTAGATTGGGTATTTAGACTCTCACTAACAGCTATGCTGTCAAACTTTGGGATGTTTTTGTTATCATGAGAGAATAGTATCATCCTGTTAGAATTTGCTTTTCTTTTATTAGCAAGAATGGATTTTTTTTTAAGTTTACAGGTGATTCATATATTTTTCCTGTCAATTGCTTATAGTTTTTTCTAGTTTTCATATGGGCTTTTTCTTTATTCTAATAGCTTTTTCTGTGTATCAGGGAGGTTAGCTCTATCCATTATGAGTTACACCTTCTCTTCAGTTGGAACCCCGTCCACACACTGTTTATGTGTTCTGCTCCTCTAGACTTCTGTTGTTATCAGATTGTTACATTTTCATGTTTTAAATGATGTCTAGACTTTGTCATTAGATATTCTCCCACATTACTCTTTGTTGTAACAGAGTAGCTAAAAAGTTCAGGTTGGCCCCACTACAACAGCTATGTGCATTTCTAGGCTTCCCATCCTGGGCTGTTGCTGTCTATAATATCACAATAGTTACTGTTGAGACCCTTAGATTACATATTAAATGTGCTTGGGCCAGTGCCCTTTTCTTGCCCCCCCCCCCCCCCCCGCCTGCATTTTCCTGGTTCTTGTTTGTTTGGTTTGGCATGTGACTCTAGAATCAGTTTGCCTACCTCCTGGCCAAACATGTTTGGCATTTTTATTAGAAGAGCAGTGGATTTCTGAGCCAACATGGGTGCTATCATTTTTATGATTCTTTCTAGTCAGGGACCTTCTATGCCTTCTTCTGCTCTATGCTTGAATTTTCTTAAGTTTTGCACATTTCTCAAGTTTATTCATAGATATTTTATATTTTTGTTACATTTATGTTTTTTATATTGGATTACTTTTTTGACACTTATAATTTTGATATTTATAAATGAGATCTCACCCAATATTCTTTATTTATTGGGAGAGACAGGGTCTCATATATCTCTGTCTTGTGCATCTGAGGATAACCTTGAACTTTTGATTCTTTGGCCTCCACTTCTGGAATTACAGGTGGATGTGACCCCCTCTGGTTTATTCAGTGCTGGGGATCAACCCCACGCATGCTAAGAGAACTGAAACATACTAGCTCTACCAAGTGATTTACATCTCTAGCCCATCCATAACCCCTTTAAACTGTATGCCTATTCTGAATTTTTTTTTGTAAAAATTGATCTGAGTCTGCAGATTATGTGAAGGCATGTGGAATGTCCTGGGTTCCATCCCTAGCATCCCAGAACAATTAAGAATGTAAAATGAAAAGACAAGGAATCAAAGTCCTGCAAATGGATTTGGGTTTTTGTGTAAAAGTTACCAGTTTTGAGTTGAGAACAAGTCTTTGAAAACAGGGAAGGCTAAACCAAAGTATATCTTAATAGTCAATTGGTGGAGACTTGCCAAGCATTACCTAGAGCTTGAAAAGATTGATAGCTTGGTCACTGAATAACTTTGTTAGCTAGATGTTGAATGACAACATTAAAAATCAATATTTGATCAAGATCAAACCAAAATATCATCAACAGAAGGAATCTCTGAATTAAAAAATCAGAAATTTTATTCAGAGATCCACTATTATTACATTAAAATGTTAATCATGTTTTGAAGTTTGCAATTACAGAGTAAATTGCAAGTTCTCAGAATCATACTCTGTTAGATTGCATAAGTGTAATACTAAAGAGGGAGCAAGCACTTTGTATTGTGTTGTAATGTTATAAATGCTAACATTACAAATGCGCCAAACCCTTCTGATGAAATCAGATTTAAGTTGAAATATTATGTACATTATCTTCTAGTTTTAGATATTTGTCAACTTATCCAGATACACTGTTTTCCTTAAGTTCTTTAACTACCAAGCTCTCAATTCATTAATTCATCCAACAGATATCTACTATTTACTTATTTTTTTACTGTATTCTTAAAAAAACTTATACTTATTTATTTATTTGTGTGTGTGTGTGTAATTTATAAATGTATGTGTGTGGGCACATGTGCCATGGTACTTATGGAAGTTATAAGACAACTTGCAGTCATACGTCATGTTCTTTATTTCCTTTCACCATTTGGCTTCTGGAAATGAAAATAGGTAGACCCCTTACCAGCTGAACCAGTCTTGCTCGTGCTCTCTCTCCTGGTGCTCCTGATTTGGACCTTGAGATTTCAGTCCGGTGCTCCAATGTGGGTCTCTGTCTCTGTCTCCTTTCATCGCCTGATGAAGGTTAATATTCAGGAGGATGCCTATATGTTTTTCTTTGGGTTCTCCTTCTTATTTAGCTTCTCTAAGAACCCGAATTATAGGCTCAATGTCCTTTATTTATGGCTAGAAACCAAATAAGAGTGAGTACATCCCATGTTCCTCTTTTTGGGTCTGGCTTACCTCATTCAGGATAGCCAAAATAATCATGTACAATAAAAGAACCTCTGGAGGCATCACAATCCCTGACTTCAAACTCTACTACAGAGCTACAGTACTGCAAACAGCCTGGTATTGGTATAAGAACAGACAGGAGGACCAATGGAACTGAATAGAAGACCAGACTATTGAGCCGGGCGGTGGTGGCGCACGCCTTTAATCCCAGCACTCGGGAGGCAGAGGCAGGTGGATCTCTGTGAGTTCGAGACCAGCCTGGTCTACAAGAGCTAGTTCCAGGACAGGCTCCAAAACCACAGAGAAACCCTGTCTCAAAAAACCAAAAAAAAAAAAGAAGACCGGACTATTAATCCACAAACCTTCAAACACCTAATTTTTGACAAAGAAGTAAAACAAAAATCAAATGGAAAAAAGAAAGCATATTTAACAAATGGTGCTGGCATAACGGTATATCAACACATAGAAGAATGAGAATAGACCCATATCTGACACCATGCACAGAACTCAAGTCCAAATGGATCAGTGATCTCAATATAAAGCCAACCACAATGAACCTTATAGAAGGGAAAGTGGGAAATACACTGAATGCATCGTCACAGGAGACTGAGCCCAACAACACAGACAGTGAGAGAAACAATTACTAAATGGGACCTCCTAAAACTGAAAAGCTTCTGTAAAGCAAAGGACACTGTCATCAAGACAAAACAACAGCCTACAGAATGGGAAAAGATTTTCACTAACCCCACATCAGACAGAGGTCTGATCTTCAATATAAAAAAAACTCAAGAAATTGGTCATCAAAAGAACACATAATCCAATAAAAAAATGGAGTACAGACCTAGACAGAGAACTTTCAACAGAGGAATCTAAAATGGTTGGAAGACATTTAAGGAAAAGTTCAACATCCTTAGTCATGAGAGAAATGCAAATCAAGACAACTCTGAGATTCCATCTTACCCAAGATCAAAAACACTGATGACAACTTATGCTGGAGATGTTGTATGGTAATGGGAACACTTCTACATTGCTGGTGGGAATGCAAGCTGGTACAGCCCCTTTGGATGTCAGTGTGGTGATTTCTCAGAAAATTAGCAAACAACCTTCCTCAAGACCCAGTAATACCACTTTTGGGTATATATCCAAAGGATGCTCAATCTGCCACAAGGACATGTGCTAAACTATGTTCATAGCAGCATTGTTTGTCATAGCCAGAACCTGGAAACAACCTAAATGCCCCTCGACCGAAGAATGGATAAGGAAAGTGTGGTACATTTACACAGTGGAGTACGCCACAGCAGAAAAAAACTAACGGCATCTTGAATTTTGCAGGCAAATGGATGGAACTAGAAAACATCATTTTGAGTGAGGTAACCCAGACACAGAAAGACAATTATCACATGTACTCACTCATAAGTGTTTTTTAAACATAAAGCAAAGAAAACCAGCCTACGATTCACAATCCCAGAGAACCTAGACAACAATGTGGGCCCTAAGAGAGACTTACATAGATCTAATCTACATGGGAAGTAGAAAAAGACAAGATCTCCTGAGTAAATTGGGAGCATGGGGACCTTGGGAGAGTGTTGAAGAGGAGGGGAGAGGAAACAAGGGGAGCAGAGAATAATGTAGAGCTCAATAAAAATAATAAAAAATGTTTACTGATGTATAGCTTACATATATAGTGACCTACTTGTGTGATTACCGACGCTATAAGGATATAGAACATTCCTTCATGTATTTTTGCTTAACATGTTCATTGTCCTACCTGAATTCTTGGCAACTCCTGATATGTTTGCTATCTCTGTGCTTTTGTCTTTTGGGGAAACATTGTGTAACTGATGTCTTTGATTTAGCATAAAGCTTATCAGAAATTTGTCTTCTTTTTGTTTCTGAGTTGTCCATTTTATGAATGTTTCACAGTTTACTTATGTATTGACCATTTGTTGAGCATTTTTCTTGGTTGGTTTTACTTTGTGGGTATTATAGATAAAGGTGTAATGAACACTTGCTTACATATCTTTGTATGGGCATGTGTTTATGTTTTTTATTTGTACTTGTATGGAAAGTGTATGCTTAATTTCCCCACAACCCGACAATCATTTTTATGAGTGAATAATTTGCATTCCCAGGAATAGTGCAGAAGATGTGAGACTGGTCTACATTTTCACAGTGTTTGCTTTTTTAGGAAGTTTTAATTTTAACCATTCTCGTGTATCTTACAGTTTTGGTTTTTAGTACATTTCTGTACTAATGAATGACAATGAGCATCGTTCTGTTGCTTATTTATCATTCTCTATCTTCTTATATCTTTTACATACTTTGACCTATTATAGCCTTTTTTGTAGGTTTGTGTATCTTTTGATGTACCAATTCTTTACCTGCTATTTTCTTGCTGCCTATGGCTTATCATTTCATTTCCTTAGTAGTGTCTTTTGTAGAATAGAAGTTTTAGATTTGGGTCAAGTCTAAGTATTTCTTTCTATCTGGTGAACCATTGCCCCCTCAAGCATTTGACTGTTTATTGTGTAGGGACATAGGCCCCACTTAACAAAGATGAGTATGGGAGTACTATGCAGAAGAAGTTATTAGTAAATTAGCTTTAGGAGCCTAGGATGTACCTTAGTGGTATAAAGTGTCTAGCATGTATGAGGCCTTAAGTTCCTTTCCAAGAACTGTTTTTAAAAAAGATACTAGCTTTAAGATCACTGAAGTGCCTGCCTCCTCATAAAATTGAGAGAAGTTTAGCTAAATCTTGTAGCATTTTCCATGTCATTTTTGTAAGGATTACTGCCATTCAGACATTGGGGCTTTTAAAATCCTATAACTTTTTATACTGATATTTCATTTGAATTTTAATAAATAAAGCTTGTCTGAAGATCAGAGAGTAAAACAGCCCCACTGGTCAGCCTTACAGACAGGCAGTAGTAACAAACACTTTTAATCCCAGTAGCCACACCTGCTTGCCATAGAAACCAGACAGTAGTGGTGTATGCTTTTAATCCCAGCCCTAGAGAGGATTATAAAATGGGAGGAAAAAGCCCTTAGAAACAGCCGCATCCTGAGATTCCTGGAGGCAGGATCGCCATTTTGGACTGAGGTAGAGGTAAGAGCCAGTGGCTGGCTGTTTTCTTTTCTGACCTTCTGGTTGAACCCCAATATCTGTCTCCGAGTTTTTATTAATTATGCTACATTTGGGTTTTTATTACTTGTACTACAGTTGGGATGTTTTAATCTCTGATCTTCTTAGTTATGGCCATCATGGGTACCTGCACAAATAAAAACAGACAATGCTCCAGCATATGTCTCTAAGAAAATTAAACAGCTTTATTCATTAACCAATAAAAGCAACACATATACAGAAGGACATCCCACATCAACTTTTCTTCACTGTAGCTGAATAATAGTGATGAATTCATTGGTTGCTTAGATGCAATTGATATTTTGCCCAGTTTTTGTATTTAAACAAATATGCTTGATTGCTGGATGATAGAAAGAGAAAAGAAAACATTTCTGCCACCAACAAGTGACATCCTAAATGGGATGAACTGTGTATGGTTAACCAAAAGTCAAGGGATGTTATATGGCCAGAATTAGGTATATGGTGATCAGGTATGTAAGATAAGGCAGGATTGTGGGGACCTTTAGTTGCCTTTTGCGGCTTGAAACACCATTCTCTTAAAAAAGTGAATTAACATTCATGATTGAAGTCTTGGGATGTTTTGGGCTTGTCTTTGGATGATTTTGATCACCTGAATTCTTTGAAAATGGTGGAGTTGGGGCTGGTGGTATACCTACTTGGTAGGATTTTTGTTTAAATTATGAAAAGCCCTTGGTTTGATATCTAACACTGTCTAGAACAGACCTGTTGATACATGAATGCCTATACCCAGCACTTGGGAGTCAGAGACAGAATGGTCATAAGTTCAAGATCAGCCTTGATTGCATACTAAATTCAAGGTCAGTTTGAAATACATGAATACTATCTCAAAACACACAGATCAATAGAGTTAAGGTATTTGGGGGCTTTGGTGTCTGCTTTGGTTTTTGTCTAGGGCTGCCCTGGGTCAGGAAGCATGTTAGTTGGCTTGTCTGAGAGTGCAGGAAAAGAGACTGTGGGTTTTTGGTTTTTTTTTTTTTTTTTTGGTTGTTGTTGTCATTTGTTAACAAGACCTACAAACATTTTCCTGTCCTCTCGCACTCATATGTGACCCATGTGAGTGAAGGGTAGACGGGAAGCTGCTTAGCCCTCACGTTGAAATGTAGCTGCTATCCCTTGTTTATTTCTGTCTTTCATCCTTTTGCAAAGCACAATAAATGTAACCAGCGAAAACCTGGTTGTGTCCTGGGAGTCTGTTTGCCTCTGGACCCCATTACCACATCTATGTTGCTTGCTATGCCTCCTTAAGCTGAAAAGCTGGCAGGACAGAGTGGGATTGTGTCATGGCTGAGAGATCTGAATTGCGACTAGGACAATGAAGAAGTAGGAGAATGAGGAGCATCTTCTCTTAGGGCAAGCCACAGTGCTCCTGCTGGAAATCCAGATGAGGAGGGAGGACAGAACTTCAATTTCATCTCAGGTGAGGGGCCTAGGCACGACCAGGAACTCTTCTAGTTGTCATTTTTTAAAAATGTAAGCAAGAGTTCTTAATACAAATGTTGATAAACCCATCAAATGACTTGAATCTACCTAATGTCCTGCAACCCCCATCTTAGCCATTAGTGTACTTTAGGATGCCAGCTGTTCTCTTCATGGGTTCAGAGGTGACTGGGAGGTACATCCCAGTACCCTGAGAGAGGATAGTTCTGCTACTCTGGGTAATGATCCAAATTCAGAATATAGTACAAGTATAATTTCTGTGGGATATCATCATTTCTCTGCTATTTTTTTAAAGACTTCCTTTTTATTTATTTATTCTTTATGTCTTGAGCCCATTCATTTTCAGTCCCTGCATATCTGCCCTCTGCCCTTACAGTGCCCCCCCATAAGATTTAAGAGAAAAAAGAACAAAGGGCTGGGGGGGGAGGAATCTTCATTGTGGAAACTGTGGTGTGATGTAGTGAGTCTTGCAGTATACCCTTTAGTCCATAATGTTTACTTGATGTAGTGAGTCTTGCAGTATAGCCTTTAGTTCATACATGTTTACTTGCACATACTCATTGCAGAGAGTCATTTCATTGATCTGGTTCGAGGTCTCTCTGGTTTCTGCTCCACTAAGGATGCTGGACCTTCACTGGAACTCCTCTTGGTTATCCTGCTGTTGCTCTGTGTCATGGAGATCCTGCAGTTTTGGGTCTGTAGGATCAGTTCTTTCACGTGCTCTAGCAGATCACAGATAGGGTGGATATTAGGATGGGCCAACCCATAACCCTGGTTCTGGGCCTGGATAGTTGCAGGTTTTATTAAGAAATATTATAAGTTGAGCTATTATAAGTCAAGGGGTGTGCTAAACCCTATTCTAGGAATTTTATAATTATTAACTTCCTTAATTTCTCATAGTACCTCAACACTATTTTAGTTTTTTGATGAGAAAAATGAGAGACATTGAGAGGTTTGCTCAGGTCACCCAGCTTATTAAATGGTAAAGCAGAGCTTTAAAGCTGTCTGACTCACACTCTCTGTTCTGAGCCTTTTGAATCCAGGAGCTACTTTCCTCCATTCTTTCTCATACTGTGAGAATGAGGGGTCTCTCATGCGGGTTGCAGCTGCACTGGGTTGTGCCAATGCTCAGCTTGTGGGGAGCCTAGAGGAAGACAGCAATATCCTGTGCCTTACATTTCTGTTCTAACAAGGCAGGGCTGTACTATGGTTTATGTACCTCCTATCATGCCTGTTGACCCTCTTTGTTACTGAGTTCTTTCCCCAACTCTTTGTGTCCAAAAGCACATTTCCCCTTCCTTTCAGCATCCTTGGCAAAGGCTTCTGCAGGCTTCTTCCCTTGCTTTTTCATAGGGAAATGAACTTAGGGAGGAAATTGGGCTTCATCCATGGATATGCACTTGTACCTTTCTTGTGGATACAGACATGCCTCAGTTTTCCTTCATTTTAAAAGAAATCTCATTGTCAGTACCTGGGCTATCCTGCCTGGGCTCGTTGGATAGCAAAAGAAAGGAAATGGTCCTTTCTCTAAGATGAGCCTTATGGCATGTGCATAATTAGTCCTTATTTAAGACCCCAGACTCCATGCAGAGATTATTTTGTACCTATCTTTGCTAACTGGGTAGAGTGATTTCCTTTTTCATCATGGCTGTCATTCCTTGCTGTATAGCACTTCTTTGGTTTTTAAGTCAGCATGGTAAGCAGCCTACTATTTTATTACAGCACTCCAGCTCCTCACAATTGCTAGTTGGACAGGAGCTATGGAAACAGAACACATTTTCTCCTTCCTATTATATTTTGCACAGTAGAGCAGCATGACATATTCTACTGTGCCAGAAGCTGTGAGTGACAAATGGATCTGTGCAGTGACTGAAAATGACAGAATATTACCTGCTAATTAAGAAAGTGCCTGTGTTTTGAACCTGTAATTGAACTAGCATAAAGCAGGTAGTATATTATAGACCCAGTGTTACAATGGCCTGCAGCCACAAGTAAGGACTCATTTTGTTGCATTGTAATTCTCAGATCAGCAATTTAGTGTTATTTAAACACCCAGTTCTTCTTTTGTTACTTTATGTGTAACACAGCATAAATGACATTGATGAAAGGTTTTTTCCTTGCTACACAGAATTTTGGGTTTTGCTAATAACCTTAGAATAATTCAGGCAACTAAAATTTTTTTGCTAACTCCTTTTAATTCTTTTTCTCTTTGCGAATAGCCATATTATCTAGATTATCTTAGAAACTGGTTTTCTTTGTTATATTTTTGTTTTGAGACTTATAAACTTAACTGATGTGGTACCCATTTTGTAGACCAGGTTACCCTACTCATAGACATCTATCTGTCTGCCTCCTGAACGCTGGGATTAAAGGTGTGCTCTACCATACCTGGCAGAATGTACTTTTTTTAAAAAAATTATTTATTTATTTTACATTCTGACCACAGTTTCCACTCCCTCCTCTACCCCCAGCCCATCACCCGTTCCCACCCCATAATCTTCTGTTTCTGTTCAGGAAAGGATGAGTCTGTCATGAGTATCAACAAAACATGGCATATCAAGTTGCAGTAAGGGGCTAAAGAGATGGCTCAGAGGTTAAGAGCATTGCCTGCTCTTCCAAAGGTCCTGAGTTCAATTCCCAGCAACCACATGGTGGCTCACAACCATCTGTAATGGGGTCTGGTGCCTTCTTCTGGCCTGCAGGCGTACATACAGACAGAATATTGTATAAATAATAAATAAATATTTAAAAAAAAGTTGCAGTAAGACTAAGACTGGGCAAGGTGACCCAGTATGAGAAGTAAGGTCCAAAAAGCCAATAAAAGAGTCAGAGACAGTCCCTTTCCCACTGTTAAAAGTCCCACAAGAGAACCAAGTTACATAACTGTAACATATATTCAGAGTACCTAGGTCAGTCCCGTGGAGGGTCTATGGTTTTCCGTTCAGTCTCTGTGGGCCCCTATGAGCCCAGGTTAATTGATTCTGTGGGTTTTCTTGGTGTCCTTGATCACTCTTGCTGTGGAATAATATTTTGTATACTGTGATGATGTGTCTTTGCCAAAGTACCTTCTGATTGGTTTAATAAAGAACTGAATGACGAATAGCTAGGCTGGAAGAGCTTAGGCAGTACTTCCAGGAAGAGAGAGAAGAAATGAAAAAAATGAATCTAGGTGTGAGAGAGATGCCAGAGGACACCGAGGGGCAACAGGAGGTGCAAGGTGGAAGAAAGGTAAAAAGACGTGAGATAAAACATAGATTCATATAAATGTGGGTTGTTATAAAACCTAGTGGAATAAGCCTAAGGTATAGGCCAAGCTTTTTTAATTTTTTGGTTTCCCAAGATAGGGTTTCTCAGTGAAACGACTTGGCTGTTCTGGAACTCACTCTGTAGATCAGGCTGGCCCCCACCAAGCTTTTATAATCAATTAATAAGTCTCTGTGTCATTTTTTTTTTTGGTGAGCTGACAGCCCAAAGAAAAATCTGTCTACACTTTCTGACTCTTACAATACTTTCTCCCCCTCTTCTGCAGAATTTCCCAGAGACTACTGGAAGGGGATATATTTTAGGGTCAGGTAAAAACCTGGTGCAAGCGAATCTCCCAGGAATCTATAAGGAGGACTCCAGTTAAGACTTCTAGCAATAGTGGATATGTAGCCTAAATTGGCCATCTCCTGGGACCAGATTGTTGCCTAGCCCAATTGTCATCAGAGGCATCATCCAGCACTTGATGGAAACAGATGCAGACCCACAGCCAAATATTAGGTGGAGTTCAGAAAGTGCTTTTTAAAACTACAGATTGCTGAGTTACATTTATAAAAATCTTTAAATAATAGGTATTTCTTTTAAAATAGAATATTTTTATTCTTTGAGAATTTTATTCATGCACACAATGTATTTTGATATTTACTCCCTACTCTTCCCCTTCCACTCCTCCTAAATCCTCACTACAACTTCCTACCTACTTTATGTTATTTCTTTTTTCCCCCTTAAAAAAATGAAGTCAGTTTTTAAAAACTGATTGCTGCCCATATTGGTGTGGATGTGGGGCCATTCACTGGAGCAAGAAAACTGACTCTCTCACAGCACCCTGCCCACGTTTTTGCAAACAAGAACTGTGAATTGAATCTCCTTTGGTTAGTATTATTCCTTTAAAAACGGTGGGGTGGGGTGTGTAGACGAACACAGGATAGACGAGACGCGCGCAAAAGGAAGAGACAAGACACGCGGCTCCCACGTGGGTGCACTTTAATGGGGGAGGGAGACACGATAAGGGATGGGTGTGTGAGACACACAAGGGTGGGGGCAAGAGAGGGAGACCTCGTGGAAGCTCGCTTTTTAACGGGAAGCGCAAGGTTATCTGGGAGAAATGACCCGCACCTGGGCACGCCTCCTGGGTAATCCAGGAGGAGTCTGGGAGCTGTAGTTTCCAAAGGAACAACAGTTAGCTTTTCTCCTGACCATTATCTACAACAATTAGTAACCAAAATTCTAAAGAAAGGCAAACATCCTTAATCCATTTTTTTTGGGGGGGGGAGAATGTGGACAGAGTTTTCCAGGATACTTTTTGCTGATTGGGGGCACTAATAATCTTATGGGGACCTAAAGAAAAATTTGAATTATGGTCAAGTCCTGACTGGAAAATTCTGTGAGGCTCGATCATCTCAGCCAGCAATTTAAAACTGTTCTGGATGTAGAACTCAGAGGAAACTCCAATAGAAGTCCTCTGAAATGTAGGATCATATGGACCATCTGCACCTATTGGAGATTCTTCGGGGGGAGGTCTTCCTTGATCAAACCTGATTTTTCTTAACCCAGAATAAATCCACAGCCTCTCATTTCCTGTGAAAACAAAAGCAAAATCTCTTCTCCAAAGTAACATAACTTTTGACTTAAATGTTGAAGTCAAGGCATTTTCAAAATATACATGTTAGATTAATCCAGCAGCATTTATAATCAAATGTCTTTTAGCAGCTTTTACTCCTTCAGCCATCAAACAATTTAAAGACAACACTCTCTGTGTATTTTTTTTTACTCTTTACATGGTGTTATTTTAAACTTTTTTTTTTATTTTTAATTTTTGGCTTTTTAAACCTTTTTAAATTGATTTTTATTGAGCTTGACATTTTTCTCTGTTCCCCTCCCTGCCTCTCTCCTTCTCCCTTCAAACCTCCCCCAAGGTCCCCATGCTCCCAATTTACTCAGGAGATCTTGTCTTTTTCTACTTCCTATGTAGATTAGGTCTATGTAAGACTCTCTTAGTGTCCTCATTGTTGTCTAAGATCTCTGAGATTGTGGTTTGTAGGCTGGTTTTCTTTGCTTTATGTTTAAAAACCACCTATGAGTGAGCACATGTGATAATTGTCTTTTTGTGTCTGGGTTACCTCACTCAAAATGATGTTTTCTAGTTCCATCCATTTGCCTGCAAAATTCAAGATTTTTTTTTCTCCACTGTGTAAATGTACCACATTTTCCTTATCCATTCTTCGGTCAGGGGGCATTTAGGTTGTTTCTAGGTTCTGGCTATGACAAACAATGCTGCTATGAACATAGTTTAGCACATGTCCTTGTGGCAGATTGAGCATCCTTTGGATATATACCCAAAAGTGGTATTACTGGGTCTTGAGGAAGGTTGTTTGCTAATTTTCTGAGAAATCACCACACTGACATCCAAAGGGGCTGTACCAGCTTGCATTCCCACCAGCAATGCAGAAGTGTTCCCTTTTCCCCACAACCTCTCCAGCATAAGTTGTCATCAGTGTTTTTGATCTTGGCCATTCTTACAGGTACAAGATGGAATCTCAGAGTTGTCTTGATTTGCATTTCTCTGATGGCTAAGGATGTTGAGCATTTCCTTAAGTGTCTTTCAGCCATTTTAGATTCCTCTGTTGAGAGTTCTCTGTTTAGGTCTGTACTCCATTTTTTATTGGATTATTTCTTCTTTGGATGAACAATTTCTTGAGTTCTTTGTATATTTTGGAGCTCAGACCTTTGTCTGATGTGGGGTTGGTGAAGATCTTTTCCCATTCTGTAGGTTGCTGTTTTGTCTTGTTGACCATGTCCTTTGCTTTACAGTTTCAGAAGGTCCCATTTATTAATTGTTTTTCTCAGTGTCTGTGCTGCTGGGGTTATATTTAGGAAGTGGTCTCCTATGCCAAATGCGTTAAAAATGTACTTCTGACTTTCTCTTCTATGAGGTTCAGTGTGGCTGGCTTTTTATTTTATTTTATTTTAATTAAAAATTTCCACCTCCTCCCTGCCTCCCTTTTCCCACCCCCCCCCCCCACTCTCCACCCCCCACTTCCCTCCTCCTCCCTCTCCAGTCCAAAGAGCAGTCAGGGTTCCCTGCCCTGAGGGAAGTCCAAGGTCCTCCCCTCCTCCATCCAGGTCTAAGAAGGTGAGCATCCAAACAGACTAGGCTCCCACAAAGCCAGTACATGCAGTAGGATCAAAACACAGTGCCATTTTCCTTGGCTTCTCAGCAGCCCTAATTGTCCGCCATGTTCAGAGAGTCTGGTTTTATCCCATGCTTTTTCAGTCTCAGTTCAGCTGGCCTTGGTGAGCTTCCATCAGATCAGCCCCACTGCCTCAGTGGGTGGGTGCAACCCTCATGGTCCTGACTTCCTTGCTTGTGTTTTCCCTCCTTCTGCTCCTCATTTGGACCTTGGGAGCTCAGTGTGACTATAGGATAGGGCCATTTCAGGTTCCCAAGGTACTAGCTGGGGACATCTCCCTGGACACCTGCGAGCCCCTCTAGAGTCAAGACTCTTGCCAACCCTAAGATGGCTCCCTTAATTAAGATATATACTTCCCTGCTCCCATATCCTCCCTTCCTTTATCCCAACCATCTCATTCCCCCAAGCTCTCCCTATCCTCCCCTTCTCACTTTTCTCTCCCCATCTCCCCTTTCCCCCATCCCACCCCACCCCCAATTCTCAATTTTTGCCCAGCAATCTTGTCTACTTCCAATATCCAGGAGGATAACTATATGTTTTTCTTTGGGTTCTCCTTCTTATTTAGCTTCTCTAGGATCACGAATTATAGGCTCAATGTCCTTTATTTATGGCTAGAAACCAATTATGAGTGAGTACATCCCATGTTCATCTTTTTGGGTCTGGGTTACCTCACTCAGGATAGTGTTTTCTATTTCCATCCATTTGCATGCAAAATTCGAGAAGTCATTGTTTTTTACTGCTGAGTAGTACTCTAATATGTATGTATTCCACACTTTCTTCATCCATTCTTCCATTGAAGGACATCTAGGTTGTTTCCAGGTTCTGGCTATTACAAAAAATGCTGCTATGAACATAGTTGAACAAATACTTTTGTAATATGATAGGGCATCTCTTGGGTATATTCCCAAGAGTGGTATTGCTGGGTCCTGGGGTAGGTTGATCTCAAATTTCCTGAGAAACCGCAGTGTGGCTTTATGCTGAGGTCTTTGATTCATTTGGAGAAGTCGTGTTGGCAGGGCCTGAAAAGGGCAGGATATGGGGGTCATGACGTATAGTGCTGTGATTTTGTCAGCAGGAATGGCACGGTTCCACTCTTAATGAAGCACAGTTTGAGGAGCTCCCTTAGTCTTCCAGAGACCTGAAACCAAAGAATACCAGATCATTGGGCTCAAGGCAGAAAAGAATTTCAGTATAAGGCAGAATGAAGCAGAGCCGGGGCTTATTAAAAACAGAAAGCAAGTCATTCAGGGAATCAATTAGGTAGACTGAGAGCATAGGTGTGTTTTTTTCAAAGTGTATCAACTTACTAAAAGGTATTTTAACATAGGTTTAAACATGGATTAGGAGAAGGAGAAACTAAGTCATATCCAAGTGCTCTCAAGGGAGAGACACCCTTAAGTGTGACTTAGGCATTAGGCATATGTACTATTTTGGTAACTCTCAAGCTCCATCTGAAAGAGTTAAGAAATGTTTCCCCCTTTCTTTCTCTATTAAATAAATAAGAGTATAGAATGGTTCTAGAGGATCCTTGGGTGAAATTACATTCTGATAAAATAAAACCAGGAGTCACTCTAAGAGTGTACAAGGGGGTCAGGGCATGTCCTTTTCTAGTAAATGGGGTCTCTGGTGAGATTTCTAGAAAATCTGAGGTTATTTGTTAAGAGAGTAGAAAGTAAATGTTGCTAATTGTGTTATAATTTTTAATTCTCAGTTAGTGAGATGCTTTGTCATCCAGAATTCTGTGAGGAGTACCTTATATTCTTCCAATGGACCCACGAATTCCCCCGTGTTAGCTTTCTTTCCTTGTATTCTCTCCCTCATCTTCATCTCCCCTCCCTCTCCCTACTTGATCTTGTTCCAGACCCCACCCATGCATTCATAGCTATCTATTCTATTTCACTTCCCTAACAAGGTCTATCTGTCCCTCCTAATCCTTTACTCTATACTCAACATCGAAGGTTCTAGGAATTGCTTGGTGATCATTGACTAAACAGCTTATATCCATATATTTGGGAATATATACCACTTTTCTCTTTTTAGGTCGGAAATACCTTGCTTAGGATAATTTTTCTAGTTCCATCTATTTACTTGTGAGTCTCATGATTTCATTTTTTAAAACTGATAATATTCCATTGTGTAAATGTACCACATGTTCTTTATCAATTCTTCTGTTGAAGGACCTCTAGTCAATTTCTGACTCATGAATAGAGCAGCAATGAACATGGTTGAACAAGTGACTGCATGGTAGGATCAAGTGTCCTTTGCATATGTGGTCAAGAGGGGGTGTAGATGGATCTTGAGGTAGATAGATTCCCATCTTCCTTAGGAACCATCACATAGATTTTCATAGTGGCTGTACAAGTTTGCACTCCAACCAGCAATGGAGAAGTGTTCCCTTTGCTTCATATCCAGCAGGAACTGTTACTTATGTTACTGATCTTAGCTATTCTGACAGGTGTAAGATGAAATCTCACAGTAGTTTTGATTTGCATTTTCCTGATGGCTAAGTAGTTTATCAACCAACCACTTGATATTCCTCCACTGAGAATTCTTTGTTTAGATCTATGTCCTCCCTTTCTTTAGTTATAAACTGATTGGCCCATTAGCTCAGGCTTCTTTTTACCTCTTATATCTTATTTTAGCCCATTATTCTTGTCTCTGCTACCACGTGGCTCGGTACCTTATTCTGCGAGGTAGCCACATTTTTGCTGCTTCTTTGGCTGGGTCAGGACTGTAGAAAAAGCTCCCCTCTTCCCAGAATTCTCATTGCCCTGCCTCTACTTCCTGTCTTGTTTTCCTGCCTATTCTTCTTGCCTGGCTACTGGCCAATCAGTGTTTATTTAAAATATAATTGACAGAATACAGACCATTGTCCCATACCACTTCCCCCTCTTTTTTTTTTTAAAAAAAAAACAAGAACTCTGAATCTAATATTCTTTGTTTAGCTTTTCTCCTGACTATTAGCCATAACAACTTGTAACCAACATTCTAAACAAAAGAAAATATCCATAGTCCATTTTTTGGGGAATGTGGGTATAGTTTTCCAGGCTACTTCTTGCTGGTTGGGGTGCTGATAATCTTATGGGGACCTAAAGAAAATTTAGAATTATGATCAAGTCCTGACAGGAGTATCCTGTGAGGCTTGATCATCTCAGGCAGCATCTTGAATCTGTTCTGGATGTAGAACTCAGACATCTGGGCCATCTTTTTTTAAATTATGGTGTTTTCTTGATGTATAGTTTTTGAGTTCTTTATGCATTTTTGAAGTTTTAGTTATAGCAATAAAACTGAAGGAGATCAAGGGGATACAAATTTGAAAGAAATCAAAGTACGATTATTTGGAGATGATATGATATTGTATATATAAGTGACCCCAAAAATTCTACCAGAGAACTCCTACTACTGATAAACATCTTCAGGAAAGAAGCGGGATACAAACTTAAGTCAAATAATAAGCATCCCTCATATATACAAATGACAACTGGACTGAGAAAGAGATCAGTGAAACAATACTTTTAACAATAGCTTCTAATAATATAAAATATCTTGGAGTAACTCTAACCAAGCAAGTGAAAATCTTGTATGATAAAAACGTCAAAACACTGAGGAAAGGAATTAAAGAAAATATTAGAATATGGAAAGATTTCCTATGTTCATGGATCAATAGGGTAAGATTAATAAAGTAAAAATGCCCATCCTACAAAAAATAATCTGCAGTTTCAATGTGAGCCCCAGCAAAATTCCAACACAATTATTTATAGATCTGAAAAAGGACAATTTTCAGTTTCAGATAGAAAAAACAAGATAGCCAAAGCAATCTTGAACAGTAAAAGAACCACTGGAGGCACCACCATCCCTGCTTTCAAGCTGCAGTACAGAGCTATAGTAATAATAATAATTATCATGGTATTGGCACAAAAACAGACACATTGATCAATGAAATTGAAGACCCAGACATAAATCCACACATGTAAGGATACCTGATTTTTTTTATAAAGAATCAAGAAATATACATGGGAAAAAGACAGAGTCTTCAGCAAATAGTGCTGGCAAACTAGATGGCTGCTTGGAGAAAAATCCAAGTAAGTTCATACTTATCTCCTGCACAAAACTCAACTCCAAGTGTATCAAAGACCTCAACAACATAAGACCAGATACACTGAATCGGACCAAAGAGAAAATGGGGAATAACAATGAACTCATTGACAACTTCCTGAACAGAACATCATTAGCACAAGCACTATAGTCATCACTTAATAAATGGGACCTCATGAAATGAAAAGAATACCGCCAATTGGACAAAGTGGCAGCCTGCAGAATGGGTAATGTTTTTACCAGCTTCATATCTGACAGAAGAAACAATACAATAAAAGTATTGTTTCACTGATCTTTTTCTCAGTTCAATTGTCATTTGTATATATGAGGGATGCTTATTATTTGACTTAAGTTTGTATCCCTCTTTCCTGAAGGTGTTTATCAGTAGTAGGAGTTCTCTGGTAGATTTTTTGGGGTCACTTATATATATACAATATCATATCATCTCCAAATAATCGTACTTTGATTTCTTCCTTTCGAATTTGTGTCCCCTTGATCTCCTTCAGTTTTATTGCTATAACTAAAACTTCAACTACTAGATTGAATAGGTATGAAGAGAGTGGACAACCATGTCTTGGTCCTGATTTTAATAGAATTGTTTTGAGTTTCTTTCAAGTTGATTTCTATGGACTTGCTGGAAATCACTTTTATTAGGTTGAGGTATATCCATTGTTTCTCTTCAGAACTAATATGAAGGGGTGTTGGATTTTTATCAAAGTCCTTTTCTGCATGTAATGAGATAATCATATTTTTTGTCTTTAAGTTTGTTTCTATGGTGGATTTCATTTATCAATTTAAGTATGTTGAACCATCATCCCTGCATCTCTGGGATGAAGCCTACTTTATTGATCTTGGGTTTATTTTATTGAGAAATTTTGCATCTATGTTCATAAGGGAAATTGGTCTGTAATTCTTTATTTATTGGGTCTTTATGTGGTTTGGGTATCAGGGTAACTGTGGCCTCATAAAGCAAATTGGGCAATGTTCCTTCTGTTTCTATTTTGTTATAGTTTGGGGAGTATTGGCATTATCTCTCCTTTGAAAACCTGTGCTAGAATTCTGTGCTTCAACCATCTGGCCCTAGGTGTATGGTTTGGAGAATTTTAATGAATGCTTCTATTTCACTAGTGGCTATGGGTCTATTTAAATTGTTTATCTGATCTTGATTTAACTTTGCTAAGTGGTACCTATCAAGAAAATTATCCACTTTTTTAGATTTTCCAATTTGGTAGAGTACAGGTTTTCAAAGCATATTTATGATTCTCTGGATTCCCTTAGTGTCTCTTGTTATGTTCCCTTTTTTGTTTCTAGTTTTATTAATTTGGATAGTCTGTCTCCACCTTCTAGTTAATTTGAACAAGGGTTTGTCAATCATACTGATTTTCTCAAAAACTCAACTAGTTTCATTGATTCTTTTGATTGTTTGTTTCTATTTTATTGATTTCAGCCCTAAGTTTGATTATTTCCTCTTGTCTACTCATTTTAGGTATGATTTCTTTATTTTTGTTCTCAATTTCAGATGTTGATAGTATGAGATTGCACCATTTTTTCTTTAAATATTTATTTATTTAATGTATATGAGTGACCTGTCTTCACAAACACCAGAAGAGGGAATCAGATCCCATTACAGATGGCTGTGAGCCACCATGTGGTTGCTGGGAATTGAACTCAGGACCTCTGGAAGAACAGTCAGGGCTCTTAACAGTTGAGCCATTTCTCCAGCCCCTCTGTACCATCTGTTTTTGAAAATATAAACACTTAGTGCTAGGAACTTGCCTTTTAGAATTGCCCTCATTTCGTTCCATAGGTTTGACTATGTTGTGTATTCATTTTCATTCAACTCTAGAAAGTCATAAATTTCTTTATTTCTCTCTTGACCCATTTTTCATTCAGTAGAGGGTTGTTTAGTTTTCATGAGTCTGTAAGCTTTTTGTTGTTGATGTCCAGTTTTAATCCACTGTGACCGATAGCATTTGGGATGTCACTTTGATTATTTTATATCTGCTGAGACTTGCTTTGTATCCAAGTATGTGGTCAGTGTTGGAGAAAGTTCCATGAGGTGCTGAGAAGAAAGTGCATTTTTTGTGTTTGGGTGTTCTGTAAATATCTGTCAGGTCCATTTGTTTTAGAACATCATTAGCACAAGCATTTGTCTGGTTAGTGTTTGTTGCATGACCTGTCTATTGGCAAGAGTGTGGTATTGAAGTCCCTCATTATCAGTCTGTGAGTGTTAATATGTGATTTAAACTATAGTGGTGGGTTTTATACAAAATGAAATTTGGTGCCCTTGTGTTTAGTGCATAGATGTTAAAGAATTGTAATGTCCTCTTAGTGGATTTTTGCTTTGATGTGCATATAGTGATGTGGGGGTTTGAGTAAGAATGGCCCTCCATAGGCTCATATATTTGGATGATTAGTCATCAGGGAGTGGCACTACTTGAGAAGGATTAGTAAAAATATGTTACTGGGGTTGGGCTTTTGTGGTTTCAAAAACCCAAGCGAGGTCCAGTGTCTCTTCCTGCTGCTTGTGGATCTGGATGTAGAATACTTAGCTACCTCTCCAGCAGTAAGTCTGCCTGCATGCTGCCATGCTCCCCGACATGATGATAATGGACTAAACCTCTGAAACTGTAAGGAAGCCCATTTAAATGCTTTCTTTATAAGAATTCCCTTGGTCATTGTGTCTCATCACAGCTATAGAACAGTAACTAAGACAAGTGTCCTTCTCTATCTGTTCTGATTAGTTTTGTTTGAAGTCTGATCCAAGAAACACATTAACAACCAAACATCCAGGATTTTTTGAGGTTTAACATTTTCCTTGATCAAGGTGTGTGTGTGTGTGTGTGTGTGTGTGTGTGTGTGTGTGTGTTCTATCCTGTCTTCAGTGTCTGAGATTCTTTTTTCCATCTCTTGTATTTTGTTGGTGAAGCTTGCTTCTCAGGTTCCTGTTGAAGTTCCTAAATTTTCATTTCCAGATTCCACTCAGCTTTCTTTATTGATCCGGGTTGTCCTTATTGATTCTCTTTCCATTTTCAGGTCCTGAACTTTTTCAGTAATCCTTCCACTGTTTGTGCCTTCATGTATTTCTTTAAGAGATTAATTAATTTTCTCATTATGGACCTCTATCATGTTCATCAAAGCTATCTTTGGGTCTTATTCTTGTGCCTCTGCTATGTTACAATACTCAGGTCCTGCTGTGGTAGAGTTGCTGGGCTCTAGTGGAGACATATTGTCTTGGCTGTTACTGATTGTGTTTTTATGCTGAAATCTAGGCATCTGGGTTTTGCAAAATTATAATTCTAGGTGCTGATATCTGGTCTCATCTTTGTTGAGTGGTTGTTTTGTCCTTGCTTTATGCTTCTCTGGTTCTTAGGAAAGTGTTGCAGCCATGTCTTTACTAGTAGGAAATGCTTCTTGGATTTTGATAGCTGGACACTGGGGGTTCCAGGTAAAATGTCTTTCTTGGAATTGGGACCATTCACTTAGGAATAGAGATGGGCAAAGAGTGGGATGCTGGGAAATCCACAGGAGGGAGGAAAGCAAGGTATTCTCTCAGGAACTGCTTAGCTCCCAGAGAATGGGAGCCCAGTGCAGAGGGGCCACAACAGGTGCTCTGTTGTCAATCTGGGGATGAGACTGGAGAATGGATTTGGGAGAGGTAAATATCTGCACTTAGCCTACCTGCTTCATTGGCTGAAGTGGCCTGTGGGTTACCAGGAAATGCATGCTGGAGCTGGTGGCTAGGATAAAGTGATGAGTGTGTGAGATCCACTGGAGGTGGGGGTAGAGGGTCAAGGTTGACCTCAGCAGGTGTTCTGTTGCAGAGCTATGGGAAAGACTTGGGGATTGAATTTGGAGAAAAGCCTACCTGCTTCCCTGGCTGGAGTGTGACACTTTTTATTTCTAACACACAGTGTGATCTATCTTTGTTTTGCGTCTGGCCACATACTAGAATGTATACATATGTCCTACGAGATCAGGAATTTCTCTTTGTTTCTTCACTTATATATGTATCCAAACGCTGGAACAGTGCCTGAGGCATAGAAGGATCTTAAAACATTTGTTGACTGAATGTATTTTTATGTAATTGTGGAGGCAATGGTGAAAGCTGGGAGATCAGATACTGGTGCGGATGGAGGTCTTTGTAGAGTAGGTAGGAAAGAAGATTTTTGGAGGGAGTTCAGTCTGCCCAGATTATATCTACTAACTTGCTTTGGGGGAAGACTTGGGGTTTCTATACAGTAGACTCATGTATTAGTGACAAAGGTGAGTTAAATTTTAGCCATAATTTACTTGCCATCTGAATATCTGCAGTTATTAGAAAGTTTGGAATTGGAAGTATGTGAAATTGGATCTAAGCTCTATTTAGAGTTTGCCAGCCATGTGATTTTTTACATAGATCATTTACTCTTCAATACCCAGTTTCCTTAACTGGAAAGTGGTGTTAGTAATCCCTACATCATGAAGTTGTAGTGAGGTTTAAGGGCTGTTATTATAAGTAGAATCCATAGTATAAAATGGGTGTTCAATATACTGTCCAAGATGATTTGAAACAGTATACAAATGTACTGATTCTATTTGCAGGAAAATTCTTGGAGTAATAGGAAAAAGCATGAAGCATAAAGGGTGTATATTGGGGTAAAATACTGTAGCCATAATTTAATTTTAAAGTTTTTAAAGATTGAAGAGTCAGAAATGTTAATTTCTTTGACTAGGTCATTATGAACTGTATATATGACATCCCATAAATTTCTGCAATTCAAATAATAATTTTAAAATATGCTGAAAGAAAAAATACCTACCAAAATGCATGTAAAAATGGGAAGGATGCTATATTTGGTTGTTCACAGTTGTGAAAAAAAAAGCCACAGAAATAGTTTCTTTCACTTCTCTAAAATGGGTTGAAATTTTGAATTAATTACAGGAGACTCAAAAATCCTTTGACACAAGGTACCTAATAGTGTGATCTTGTAAAATACCAAGCTACAAGGAAACTATCAAACTCTGGAAGATTCTTGGTCCATTCCTCCTAGACGACCACTTCTTGCCAGAACTTACATGTTAACCTACATATGGACATTACCCTGTCCCCATATAGAAACTTTCCCCCTTATTTTATACTGTACTGAGTATGAAACCTAGGGCCTTGTACATGCTACGCAAGCTCTGTACCACTGAGCTACATCCTTAACCTGAAAAACTGGGAACACTAAGTCCTTTACTTGTTAAGGGTAAAATGAGAATACTTCTAGATAAGTCTTGTCTTGTTTTAGACAACTGGTTCTTAGTGGCATTAACTTGTCCTGCTAACTGAGCTTTGTAAAATAAGACAATGTTGTTTTAGAATGTGGAATTGAGCAAACACCTAGCTATTTATTTATCCTTATCAGATGATGAGGAACGAATTGCACACCATGCTTCCTCTTTGTTTCAGTTGTCAAGAAACTCAGAACACCACACAGTGTTTAATTACAATAGCAGAAACTCTAGGTGAACCACAGACTTATTTCTTCTTTTTATGTAATTCAGCATTGTTAAGTTTCTGTTTTAACCGACTTGGTGTAGAGCCTTTAAAAGCTTTGCAAAATAACAAGAGTGTACCTGAGACTGATCCATATAATTTAGCATTTAACTAATTTAACATTTTCCCTGAGGTGATTCAAACAGTCAGGAAATATATTGTGTTTAAAAGGCCCAGGTGTCCTGAAGTAGGGGCGTGGTTGAACATTGTGGTATATTCGTGCTGCACAGTTAGAATTTAAATCCTGTTACCCAAGCTCATATATGCACACAACTGAACAGCAATGCACATGCATGACTTTATATGTCTCACCCTGAGTAAGTCTTAAAAGATTGTATTCGGCAAAAAAGGGAGATGCTGCAAAACTTGTCTAGTAAATATGGTTTCCAGTAATGAAATTTTAAAAGGATAAATGGCCTCCCAGAGAAAAGGACTATTTTTTCCTTCTCTTGTAGCCAGGTATGACCATGTGACTAAGTATGACTGAGTACTGGCTAGTAAGATGTATATAGAGTAGTGTACGCAAATTGGAAGTCATGCTCTTGAAAGGAAAGAGAATGCCTTCCTTTTTCCCCTCACTTCCTTCTGCCTAAATGACAATATGCCCAGACAGGGAGCTGGGGTTCATCCCAGGAATGCTTACTCCACCTTCTACATGAGGGGAAAAACCCTTTGGCCTGTTTAAGTTATTATTATTTTGGTCATTGTTCCACAGCTACAACCTCCTAGTTTTAGAAAATATTATTTGTGTAAATTAAAACCTGGAAAGGGGACTGGGGGGATGGCTCAATCAGTAAAGTGCCTACCATTCAAGCATGAGAACCTGACTTCAGATTCTAGAACCCATATGAAAAGCCAGACAAAATGGTACATACCTGCAACCCCAGCACTGGGAATGGGTATAGGGGGATGGTAATTGGCAGGTCCCTGATGCACTTTGGACAGCCAGTATAACCAAATTCATGAGCTTCGGGTATAGTCAGAAAAATCAATATGGAGAGTGATCAATGAGAGAGAACCAACAACTGCCTCTGGCCCCCATACTGGGGTGCACATACCTGCATACATATCCACATGCACATGTGCATACACCTATACAGTAAATGCACATGTTGCACAACCACTACAAAATATACACACTCAAATGAAAGATAAACAAGAAAATGACTTACATATTTATAGATAATCTTAGTAAATCTTAGACTAGGAATACAAACAAAATTGAAATAGTGATTGTCTCAGAGGCAGAAGGAAAGTACTAGGGTTAGGAATGAGGAGGTGCAGTCTGTCTTCTCATTAACCCATGAGCAAGTCTCTCTTTTCTGTGTGCAATGCTCAGTCGTGTTGAGTAGGATAGTTAACCATGCATACCTGAGATTTTTTGTGATTTCTTTATGTGAAGCTGTTTTCAGATGGCTTTTAATAGTGACATTTACTCTGTATGAAGTGATTGGATTAGGAAAAAAGGTCACAGTCATAGGTAGCACTATAGAGTTAGCTGTCAAATAGAACAAGGAAAATAGATATTGCAGTTGTATGTTAAGGCCTGTAGCACCGTGCTGCAAGAGGCCACACAGGCAGCGTAGCACCTGCCTTGGTAGAAAATTAAAACAATGACATTGCTAGCTCACAGGCAGAAATGTCTGGCTCGGAGGATTGGCTCGAATTAACCAGGTTCATAACCTAAGGCCAGTAGATTCATTTCTAGTGAGATATTTACTGGGTAAGCCAAGCAGAATGTAGGCTTAGATGGAACAGTGTTTTCTCTTATATATGCAAGTGGCAGGGACCCCTGTGTTGGCAATAGGTTGCTAAGAAAGAACAGAGCAAGCACAGAAGCAGTGGTTATGGTGTGCTTATACGTAGAGATTAGTGGGTCAGTCTCCTTGCTGTGATGGCTTTGCCCTCTTTCCACCCCTGGCCAGCCTGAGATAGTCCCTATGTGTTTGGATGGATGACCTCACCCTCTGATTGTCGGTTGCTGCTACTATTTCCTTGCATGCACTTCAGGTACATTCCAGGTGAGTCACCCCGTGGTTTGGGGATTCACATGCCCTTAAGAGCATACAAACAGCTGAACTCCTTCATTATGCCAATAGTTTGTCACTCACATCCAACACATGAGAAATGACTAGGAAGTGTTAAAGGAAACTTTCATTTTCTTACCTTTAAATCTGGGGGATGGATGACCCTAACTGTCCTCTCCTTTATTTCAGGTACATTCGTTAATACATTTATTACTTGTAATTCCGAATAAATTCTTCTAGTCACATAAGTGTGCTTCATCCACTCCGTGTGCCTGTGTTTAGCTAAATGTAGCTGTGCCCAAGAGGTACTCTGCTCTGATGACTTTTGGTTTCATAATTATGGCCTTAGATATAATTTTTGGATAGCTGGTTTCTGGTTTCTTTGTATTCAACCTTGAACTTTGACTTTGTTCTTTTACTCCTCTCTGACCATGTATCTCATTCTTACCTTATTAATCACCGCATTCCATCACTGTAATCCTGGCTCTGCATTTTGCACCAGACCTGTCATTTTGTTATGCTACACAGCCATCCACACTCAGCCAGACCCAGCCAGATGGTGGGATGCCCTTCCTCCCCAGACATTTAACTGACGATAGTTCCCCTGAGAGCCTTGAGCATCCCACTGCTATAATACAAACTACCAGGACTGTTGATAGACTTTTCTAGTGTTTTTTTTTCTCTCTCTTTGGCACAATTGGCTGATTTTGAGTGGGCTTTAGACTGTCAGAGGATAGGAACCATTGTATAACATTTCTGGCCTGTTCCCCATTTTGGTGCCTTGCACTTTCTTAAAGAGTTATAGAGTAATTTCTCATCTATTTGTCCAATTGATGCAGGTAGAAGGCAGAAGAAAATGAAGGGGATATGGGAAGGGAAAGGAACACCCTCTTCCCTATCTGAATGAAGTCTCTCTCCAAATGAGAGTAAAGAGTTCCCAGGACAACTAACAAATTTTTCTATGAATATTGCCTGTATAGAGACAATATTACCTTTCTCTAGAGTTATTTGAAATATACAATGTTTAAAAAGCAACAAATCTGCTTAAGGCCTAAGCATTCAGGACCAGGTATAGCCTTTCTCCTTTCCCAACTCTAAACTCTCAATTTTTAAAGGAATTTCACAAGACACTTCCCTTACAGTGAAAGGTAAGTCTCAATGCACATGTGCAACCCTTGTGACCTGTGTGGCTTTATTTCGTCTGATTGTAACCCTATCCAACTCACCTTAGGTACCACTCTTTGATCTCACTTACCAAGAAAAGTTGGAAAGGGTAGAAATAAGTTCCTTAGAAACTCTTTGAACAATGTAATTTCATCTGTTGGACTACTAACATATTTAAGGGAAACTTTTTCTTGTGAAGTCCACACCCTTGCTTTATGATATACAATTCTTTCCCTCAGCGTCTTTCTTGGCAACCAAAGAAACAGCTCTTGTCCCCAGAGGAACAAATGAGATGGTTTATTCTGGAGCCCAATATGGCCTAGGAACATAGATTTATTCAAATACCATGTTCTAATGTGGTAACAATTACATGAAGTTTTTCTAGTAACAGACACTTAAATCTTGAGACAAGACACTTTTTGAACGTATTGGTAGGTATATCAGGTAGGTGGGTTGCAGACCAACAGGGAAATATCAGCTATAGGCCTCAGATGCTGGCAGCTTTTTTGGTTGATAGAAATGGGGGTGTGTGCCTGGTGTCCAAAGGTTGTGCCTGGTGATTACAAGGATGTTAAGTCATATTCAGAGGCAGGTAATAAATGACAATTAAGGGGAGATAAAGATATCCCCAAATAATTTAGCTCTTGACCCACTACATTCCAATTTTCAATATCACTGAAGTTCTCATTAATTAGCCTTTGTAGTCATAGCTTCCTTGCAGGAGCTCGTGTTCCCACTACTAACCTCTGTTTTAAAATCCATAGTAAATTTTTCCCCTCCACAAACACCAACTCTGCTTCATATTGTCTGTCAATCCTGAAACTCTCTTCTCTGACCAAGTTTTATCTGGGCTTTGTCTGAAGAGAAGTCTCTGTACAGAACCCCTTAGGCTGCTGCAGGTGGCAGCATGGAACTGGCTCTCTCTCTACCATGCCCTACTGCCCCTGACAAAGTGATGTGACAAACACTGAGTATTGTTCAAGTAATTGATGTGGGCATCTTATTTTTAAACTCACTGGAAAATGTGACTGTTAGCAGAAAATTGAATGATAAGGAGCCGAGTAGCTGGCTCATATTTGATGCTGTATCCTCTCTTTGTTTCCATTGAAACCTTTTTTCTGGCCTCTAATATTTCACTGTCCTACCTTGACATCTCCTCCATCTCTCTTTGTGCTATTTTACCTCCTTTATTTTCATCTTTTCCTGCTTAGCTTAGATATTTTATCTGAAAAGTTTTTTTTCCCTGTGAGAATATGAGGCCCGTGAAGAGAGAGAATTTGTATACCCCTTATTGACTGCTACATTCATATTTACTGTGTATATCATCTGGGGAGGTACTGGTTGCTGGGTTGTCACTAAATAGATTATTGTCACTGTCTTCGTCAATGTTCTATTTCTGGGAATAAACATTACACAACTACTCTTATAAAGGAAATCATTTAATTAGGGCTCGCTTACAGGTTGAGAGGCTTAGTCCATTTTCGTCATGGTGGGGAGCCTGGTGACACACAGTACTGGAGAGGGTACTGGAGAGGCATCCCAGAGTTCTACATCTGGATCTGCAGGTAGCAGGAGGAGCCTTGCTTGGGCTTCTGAAATCTTCCAGCCCTCCCACAGTGACACACTTCCTCCCACAAGGTCACATCCCCTAATCTCTCTCAAGTACTGCCACTCCCTAATGACTACTTCAAATATTTGAACCTATGGGGGGTATTCCTATTTAAACCACTATAGTCACCAATCCTAGATTTCTCTATGTTCTGTTTGGAATTGTTGAATCATATGGCTTTGTTGAATTATGGAAGCGGCGGGGCTGCGTCCCCAACACCCCAGCCACTTGGCTAGCTCATGCCCGAAATAACAACACGCAAACTGTATTCATTTAAGAACTGCTTGGCTCATGAACTCTAGCCCTTACAGGCTAATTCTCGCACCTGGACTAGCCCATTTCTAATGATGTGTGTAAGCACCCCAAGGTGCGCTTATCGGGAAGATTCTAGCCTAAGTCCATCGAGGGTTGCAGCTGCCTGGGAAAGCAGAGCATGGCGGCTGTCCGGTCCCTCTGGAAGCAGCGCAGAGTCTGACCTCACTTCCTCTTCCGCCCAGAATTCTATTCTGTTTACTCCTCCCATCTATGTTCCAAGCCATGAGGCCAAGCAGCTGGTTTATTATAACTTAACCAATGAAATCAACAGATTGATATATGACACTCCCACATCATGGCTTTGAAGCCAGGGAGACATTTGTCATCTCTCTGTGAGCATAAATTTTAGTTTGGAGCTGAGCAACTGAGAGGTATGTAGAAAGAAGAAACAGACACCGTAATGGATGGGCCTCTGCGTTTGGTGCTGTCCTATGGCCTACCCTCTCTCAACACTTCCAATTTGCATTTTTCTTACCTTATTTGGGTACCTTTATGTGGCAGAAATTCAGACTGGCTCAGCGCTAGAGGGTTAGCAAGTAATCCTCCCTAGCCATGAACTCGCCACTTGGCCTAGCTCTGGAGGCAGCTCTCAGCCCCTAATCCATCCTTTGTGTTACAGATACCTTTTGTTGCCCGATGTGAATCTTGTCTGAGAGTTCCCCATGGATACAAAACATTTGCAAAACTTGGTTTAGAGGAAACCGGGAAAACCGTGGTACCTCATGAACCAGGTATTTGCACCTGGCATTGTATTTTCGGAAACTTCATCCAGTTTGTTTTGTGATATGAAAATCTACTAGCTAAAGTGTAAATACAGGAAAAAATAAAGATGCCAAGAATCAAAGGGATTCAGTTCACCGAGACTGAGCCCCCTGAGTTCATTCTCATGTGTCTCTAGTCTTCATTTCACGGACCCATGTGAACACACACACCTGCACTGAGTTACACATGACACCTTTAAGAAGTGTGATTCATAGCTCTGTAATTCTCATTGCTGAGTGTTTCTTTTGCTGGTATTTTATTTTTTTATGTTTTATGGTTAATATTTTTTGTTTCTTTGGTTTGATGCTGTTAGTCTCATACTGAGGAAGATGCTAGTAGATTGTGTTTGATTTTGAGGCTTCATCATGTCATTTAGACTCTGATGTATGGCCATAGTTTGCTCCTCTGGCAACTGCCTTGGGTTCTAGCTCCTGAAAGACAAACCAGGTAGGCCTTGGCTTGGGCACAGTACTGAGAAGAAGCTGGCTGGTGAGGCTGGCTTTCTATATTGGCTGACTGGCCATTTTCCCTTAAGGGGTCCTATACTATGACTGTGGATGTTACATGCAAGATGGTTCTATCACTCATTAATCTGTTTCTTAATTAGCTCTAAAACAGCTTTCACATCTTTTGTGGGAATTAAATTCACTCAGATGGGCGTGATCAAAGGGATCCTGCTTTGCTGCTCAGCAGTTGGGCTTTTGCTTTTGTCCTCTGGCTGTCAAGGAGTCACCACAGTCTTTAAGCTAGAGCAGTGGTGGTTCTTTTAGAGTTAAAGACATTGTGGTGGTTTTGAGGTAGACTGCTAAGCAGTGTGTGATGGATGCAGAGGGATAAAGAGGCTCTGAAGAAAAGTTCCAGAGAGAAGAATGGCTGCCAATGTGCAGAACCTTGATGGTGCCTGTGAATGTAAATGAGTTTAAGAGTGACTCACAGGGAGCTGACTGTGGCAAGGACAGGGGATGGGGAAGAGAAACAATGTTGACCTGGAGGAGTAAGAGGTACCTCTGGGACCTGTTGAGTTTGAGGTGTTAAGAGAGCTGTTGAGCAGGCAATTAATTGGACAGAGGTTCAAGAGTGATGGTTGGGGCAGGGAAATCTGTGCTCACCCTCTGGTTGCTAGAATGATATCATTAAAGCGTTATATTGGTTAGGTGATGTTTATATTGGTGAGTTTCAAATTCATAAAAGTAAAGTCAATAATATAATAAATGAAACCCATGAGTCCATTACCTGTTTCATTAATCACCAACTTGTAGTCCATTTTATTTTATTTATGCCTTCTAACCAGCTTATCCCATATATAATTTTGATTCAAATCCCTCACATTATATTATTTGATTTGTAAATAGTTCCAGAAGACAAGGGATATTTTAATAATGCGGCTATAATAGATTATTAACTCTTAAAATCCATACTAATTTTGTGATACTTGTCAAATATACAGTGAGTTCATATTTCTCCAGTTAACTTTTTGTTTAGTTTGACCTAAAGATCCAAATTAGGCCCCCCAATAGCATTTGGCTGATATATCTTGATTTATCATAAATATTTTATCAATAGGATTGAGTAGGTAACTTTTTTTTTTTTTGTTTTTCGAGACAGGGTGAGTAGGTAACTTTTTAGAATAATCTGAGACCTGTTGTCTGAACCTGAACCACAGCCATCAAATGAATGAAAGAAAGCAGTCAGGAGATAGGATATGGGGGACTCTTCAGCAGAGGAATGATTTTGACTCCCCACCCCTACATGGGATGGTTGGTTTTGTCAACTTGACCCAGTGAAAATTTACCTAGAAAGAGAGTCTCAATGAGGGGTTGTCTATATCAAGTTGGCTTGTGGGTATGTCTGGTGTGTATTGTCTTGATTACTTTAATTAATATGGAAGATCCAGTATAAAATTGGGTAGCACCCTTTAAGGAGGGGTAAGCCTTTAACTGTAGGAGGAAAAAAATGTGAGTTGAGCATAATGGGCCTGTACATTTTGTTACTCTCTATTATTGACTTTGGATGTGCTTCAGGTTCCTGTGTTGCCTTCCTTTAGTGATGGACCTGGAACTGTAAATCTTTTCTCTCCTAAGTTGCTCTTTGTCAGGTTTTTTTTTCTAGGAACAGAAATAAAACCAGGACATCCTGAACCATATCTTCAGGATAGCTGCTAAAGCTCTTGAACTCATATCCTGTTTCTCCTGCTGTTCATTTTCAATATTGTTGCTATGGAACCTTCTAAAAGTCAGACTTGGTTGTATGTGCTTCTTTCTTGGCCCAGCAGTTTTTGTGGTCTTTGTTTCCTGTGTGGTAAATGCTAATCTTGTGAGCCTGGCTCAAAAGGATGGAAGCTGCCTTCCACGTGACACTTGGACCCCACCCTTCCCTTTTCTCCCCAGCATGAGCCAGCTCAGTCCCATCTGATGTTCATTTACCAACCACATGCCAGGATAATTTTCTCTGAAGTCTAGTTTTCAGTCTCTTTCCTTCTCTTCTATATAGTTTCACTCCCCTTGTAAGGCCCAATCAAGAAGTCACTGTTTCTCTGGTTTTCTTCAACATTTTTTTTTCACATGAAAGAAATATTTATTCTGTATCCTGCTGTGTCAACATTTTGTGCCTTTTTTGTGGCATCACACTTTAATTGGCTTTATTGTAATGTAATACAAGTGGTAATTGTAATACAAGTGGTACTAGCTGTGTGTGTATGTCTGTGTGTGCCTGTAGTGGGACTGTGTGGGGCAGGTTCTGTGTTAGCCAGCTTTTGATCTCCCTGTGAGTACCCAGTCCAGAACCTTCCCCTCTCAGTATGAAGGGTCCAACTATTGGGAACTACATTTTGTAGGATGAGCAACACTTTCCATTAAAGCAACTTCACTCTGTTTTGTTTTAAAATTTTATCAAGTAACCTGTTGAATCGACGTAGTTTTGAGCTAAGCTGAAATCAAGGCAGTTTGTAATTATATCTTATTCTGCCTTTAGAAGCACATAAAAGGTTTTGCTGGATGTATGATGTCAAGCATTTCTTGTGTCATTAATGTAACTTTGGCTGTTGACTTTGCTTGTTTCCCAGATACTAATGACTCAGGAGATAACAGCAAAAATACAGAAATCTGTCATCTCAGTTAGGGGATTGGTGAGTCCCTTCCCCTTTCATACTAGAATATTGAGTGGCTTGATTTTATCAAGGTCTTGTACAAGCACAACTGCTGTGAGTTCATGAACCGTGCCATGTCCCGAAGATGCTGTTTCACCCTGCTCCTTCCTGACCTCTGTCTCTAGTCTTTCCACTTTCTCTTCTATGATCGTCCCTGAATACTGAGTAGTAGGGGTTGGGAGAATGCACCAGTTTTCGACAGGGAGAACAGAGATATGCTAATTTCATGGTTAGTGCACTATGATAATTTTTCTTTAAAAATGAAGTTCATGCCAGGAGGTCCATGTGACTAACATCTCTTTTGGAGGATCAAGAAACCTCAAGCACGAAAGGCTAAAGCAAACAGAACATTTCTCAAGTGGTGGTTAGTGACACTCTATTACATACAATTTCTCATCTATAAAGAAAATATTTCCTATTTCAAGGTGAGGCCTGAGTTAGCTATAGGGATATTGTTGATGGTCTAGAGAAGATACCTGCATTTCCCCGAAAGATAGTATAGTAATTGTCTTAGTTAGGGTTTCTACTGCTGTGAAGAGACACCATGGCCACAGCAACTTTTATAAAGGAAAACATTTAATTGGGGTGGCTTACAGTTTCAGAGGCTTAGTCCATTATTATCATGGTGGGACACATGGCAGCATGCATGGTGCTGGAGAAAGAGCTGAGAATTCTACATCTTGTTCTGTAGGCAGCAGAAATGAATTGGCTTGAGCTTCTGAGACCTCAAAGACCATCCCCCATTGATGCAACTCTTCCAACAAGGACACACCTACTCCAACATGGACACACCTCCTAATAGTGCCACTCTTTATGGAACAAAAACTCACATAGGAGTTTATGGGACCTATTTCTATTCAAACCACCAGTACTCAAAGGGGGCAAAATATAAGTTGACTATTCATCTTAAGTGATTGCACCAGAAGTGTTTCAGCTTGAGCATTTTGTTTTAGATTTTAGAAGATTTGAATAGATTGAACTGACTAAACATCCTTTATCCCAAACCCTGAACATCATTAATCCCAAAGCCTAAATGTGAAATATTCCAAAACCTAGAACTTTCTGAGACACATGTCAGTATTTGAAGAGTTTCCTATTTCAAAGCATTTTGATTTTGGATTTTTGGAGAGATGTGTGACTTAAGAAAATATATTTTTTATTGATTTTTATTAACCTCTACATTTTCCTCTGCTCCCCTCCCTCCCTCTCCCCTCCTCCATTCAACCCTCTCCCAAAGTCCTATTTACTCAAGAGATCTTGTCTTTTTCTACTTCCCATGTAGATTAGATCTATGTAAGACTCTCTTAATGTCCTCATTGTTGTCTAAGATCTCTGGGATTGTGGTTTTTAGGCTGGTTTTCTTTGCTTTATGATTAAAAACCACCTATAAGTGAGTACATGTGATAATTGTCTTTCTGTGTCTGGGTTACCTAACTCAAAATGATGTTTTCTAGCTCCATCCATTTGCCTGCAAAATTCCAGTTGTTGTTGGTTTCTTCTGCTGCTCTGTAGTACTCCATTGTGTAAATGTACCACATTTTTCTTATCCATTCTTTGGTCGAGGGGCATTTAGGTTGTTTACAGGTTCTGACTATGACAAACAATGATGCTATGAACATAGTTGAGCACATGTCCTTGTGGCACCATTGATCATCCTTTGGATATATACCCAAAAGTGGTATTACTGGGTCTTGAGGAAGGTTGTTTGCTAATTTTCTGAGAAATTGCCACACTGACATCCAAAGGGGCTGTACCAGCTTGCATTCCCACCAGCAGTGCAAGAGTTGTCTTGATTTGCATTTCTCTGATGGCTAAGGATGCTGAACATTTCCGTAAGTGTCTTTCAGCCATTTTAGATTCCTCTGTTGAGAGTTCTCTGTTTAGGTCTGTACTCCATTTTTTATTGGATTATTTCTTCTTTGGATGAACAATTTCTTGAGTTCTTTGTATATTTTGGAGCTCAGACCTCTGTCTGATGTGGGGTTGGTGAAGATCTTTTCCCATTCTGTAGGCTTCTGTTTTGTCTTGTTGACCATGTCCTTTGCTTTACAGTTTCAGAAGGTCCCATTTATTAATTGTTTTTCTCAGTGTCTGTGCTGCTGGGGTTCTATTTAGGAATTGATCTCCTGTGCCAATGTGTTAAAATTGTACTTCCCACTTTCTCTTCTATAAGGTTCACTGTGTCTGGCTTTATGTTGAGGCCTTTGATCCATTTGGACCTGAGTTTTGTGCATGGTTATAGATATAGGTCTATTTTCATTCTTCTACATGTTACATCCAGTGATGCCAGCACCCTTTGTTAAATATGCTTTTTTCCCATTTGATATTTTTTATACTTCTGTGTCAAAAATCAGGTGTTTGAAGGTGTGTGAATTAATATTCGGGTCTTCTATTCGGTTCCATTGGCCCTCCTGTCTGTTCTTATGCCAATACCAGACTGTTTTCAGTATTGTAGCTCTGTAGTAGAGTTTGCAGTCAGGGATTGTGATGCCTCCAGAGGTTCTTTTATTGTACAGGATTGTTTTGGCTATCCTGGGTTTTTTGCTTTTCCACATGAAGTTGAGTACCATTCTTTCGAGGTCTATGAAGAATTTTGATGGGATTTTGAAGGACATTGTGTTGAATCTGTAGATTGCTTTTGGTAAGATATCCATTTTTACTATGTTAATTCTGCCTACCCAACAGCATGGGAGGTCTTTCCACTGTCTGGTGTCTTCTTCAGCTTCTTTCTTCAAAGATTTAAAGTTCTTGTCATACAAGTCTTCCACTTGTTTATGCTATTTGTAGCTATTGTGAAGGTTGTTGTTTCTCTGATTTTTTTCTACAGCCCTTTTATCATCTGTGTACAGGAGGGCTAATAATATTTTTTAGTTAATCTTGTATTCTGCTACATTACTGAAAGTGTTTATGAGTTGTAGAAGTTCCTTAGTAGAATTTTTGGGATCACTTATGTAAACAGTGAGAGTTTGACTTCTTTTCTGCTTTGTATCCTCTTGTCTTCTTTTGGTATCTTATTGCTCTAGCTGTGACCTCAAGAACTATATTGAATAGATATGGAGAGAGTGGACAACCTTGTCTTGTTCCTCATTTCAGCAAGATCACAATGAATTTCTCTCAATTTAGTTTGATGTTGACTGTTGGCTTGCTGTATATTGCCTTCACTATGTTTAGGTATGTTCCTTGTATCCCTGATCTCTCCAAGAACTTTATCATGAAGGGATGTTGTATTTTGTCGAAAGCTTTTTGGGCATCTAATTAGATGATCATGTGGTTTTTATTTTTCAGTTTGTTTATATGGTGGAGTGGATTACGTTAACAGATTTTCGTATGTTGAACCATCCCTGTATCTCTGGGATGAAGCCGACTTGATCAGAGTGAATAATGGTTCTGATGTGTTCTTGGAATCGATTTGCCAGTATTTTAGCATCAATGTTCATGAGTGAGATTGGTCTGTAATTCTCCTTCTTAGCAATGTCTTTCTGTGGTTTGGGTATCAGGGTAATTGTAGCTTCATAAGAGTTTGCCATTGTTCCTTCTGTTTCTATTGTGTGGAATAATTTGAGGAGTATTGGTATTAGTTCTTCTTTGAAATTCTTGTAGAATTCTGAGCTGAAACCATCTGGTCCTGGGCTTTTTTTCCTTTGGGAGAGTTTTGATGACTGTTTCTATTTCTTCAGCAGTTATAGGTCTGTTTAATTTGCGTATCTGGTGTTGATTTATTTTGGTAAGTGGTATTTATTCAGAAAGTTGTTCATTTCCTTTCAGTTTTCCAATTTTGTGGAGTACAATTTTTTGAAATATGACCTGATGATTCTCTGTATTTCCTCTGTGTCTGTTGTTATATCCCCCTTTTTATTTCTGATTTTATTAATTTGTATATTCTCTCTCTGCCTTTTGGTTAGTTTGGATAAAGGTTTGTCTATTTCGTGATTTTTCTCAAAGAACCAACTTTTTGTCTCATTGATTCTTTGTATTGTTTTCTTTCTTTCTATTTTGTTGATTTCAGCTCTCAATTTGATTATCTCCTACTATCTAGCTCTCTTAGGTGAGTTTGCTTCTTTTCGTCCTGAAGTTTTCAAATGTTCTGCTAATTCACTAGTGTGGGATTTTTCCAGCTTCTTTATGTAGGCATTTAGTGCTATGAACTTTCCTCTTAACACTGCTTTCTTTGTGTCCCATATATTTGTGTATGTTGTGTGGTCATTTTCATTGAATTTTAGGAAATCTTTAATTTCTGCGTTTATTTCTTCCTTGACCCATTGATGATTCAGGTGAGCACTGTATAATTTCCATGTGTTTGTGGGTTTTCTGTAATTATTATTGCTGTTGACTTCTAGTTTTTAGCCATAGTGATCTGATAAGGTACATTGGGTTATTCCAATTTTTTTTTTGTATTTGTTGAGGTTTGTTTTGTTACCGAGTATGTGGTCAATTTTTGAGAAGGTTCCATGAGGTGCTGAGAAGATATATCTTTCGATGTTTGGATGGAATATTCTATAGATGTCTGTTAAGTCCATTTGAGTCATAACATCTGTTAGTTCCCTTATTTCTCTGTTCATTTTTTGTCTGACTGACTTGGTGAGAGGGGAGTGTTATAGTCTCCCACTATTAGTGTGTGGGGCTTAATGTATGATTTAAGCTTCAGAAGTGTTTCTTTTACATATGAGAATGCCATTGTATTTGGGGTATAGATATTCAGTATTAACATTTCCTCTTGAAAGATTTTCCCTGTGACTAATATGAAATGACCTTCTTTGTCTCTTTTGACTGATTTTAGTTTGAAGTCTATTTTGTTAGATATTAGAATAGCTACACCCACTTGTTTCTTAGGTCCATTTGATTGGTATATTTTTTTCCCAACCTTTTACTCTTAGACGATGTCTGTTTTTGAGGTTGAGATGGATTATGTTTTTGTATCCAATCTCTTATCCTGTGCCTTTTTATCGGTGAGTTGAGTCCATTTATATTAAGGGATTTTAATGGCCAGTGATCACTATCTCCTGTTAATTTAGTTTTCATTGTTGGTGATGTTAATTTCTGCAGTTTTTCCCTTTTTTGGGATTTGCTGCCATAAGACCATCAGTTGTCTGTGTTTTTGTTGGTACAGCCAACTATCTTTGGTTGGAGCTTCCATTCTAGTATTTTGTGTAGGGCTGCGTTTGTGGCTAGGTATTCAGGAAATCTAGTTTCGTCATGGGATATCTTGTTTGTCCTTCTATGGTGATTGAAAATTTTGCTGGGTATAATAGTCTGGGTTGGCATCCGTGGTCCCTTAATGTCTGTATAACACTTGACCATGACCTTCTGGCTTTTATTGTCTCCAATGAAAAGTCAGGTGTAATTCTGATAGATCTGCCTTTATATGTTACTTGGCCTTTTTCCTTTGCAGCTCTTAATATTTTTTCTTTACTCTGTATGTTTAGTGTTTGGATCATTATGTGGCGAGAGGAAATTTTTTTTGGATCCAGTCTGTTTGATGTTCTGTAAGCTTCTTGTATCTTCATAGGCATGTCTTTCTTTAGGTTGGGAAAGTTTTCTTCTATGATTTTGTTAAACATATTTTCTGTGCTTTTGAGTGGAACTTCTTCTATACCTATTATTCTTAGATTTGGCCTTTTCATGGTGTCCCATATTTCCTGGATATTTTGGGTTAAGCTTTTGTTAGATTTAATGTTTTTTTTAACTGATGAGTCTATTTCCTTTATTGTATCTTCAACTCTTGGGATTCTGTCTTCCATCTTTTGTATTCTGCTGTTCATTGTTGCGTTTGTGTTTCCTGATTGTTTTATCATACTTTCTGTTTCTATAATTCCCTCAGCTTGTGTATTCTTTATTGTCTCCATTTCAGTTTTCAAGTCTTGAATAGTTTCTTTCATATGTTTGATTTCTGTTTCTTGGTTTTTTTTGAGGGATTTGCTTATGTCTTCCAATTTTTTGTTTGTCTTTTCCTCAATTTCTTTAAGGGAATTTTTTACTTCCTCTTTAAGAGTTTCAAACATTCTCTTGAAGTTATATTTTAGGTCATTTTCTTTTGTTTCATCTATATTTGGTTGTTCAGGTCTTGCTGTTGTATGGTCTTTAGGTTTTATTGGTGTTGTGTTGCTCTTTGTGGTGTTGCATGTGTTCTTTCCTTTTCTTCTCATCTTTTCCCCTAAAAGATTTGGTAGGGGCTGTCTGATATTCTGTTGAATAAACTTCTAAGTGCCAAAGAATCCAAAGCTCAGATGGTTGTTTCTCGTGGTACAGCCAGTGCCACAGTTCTAGGTACCCCGTTGGTTAATCCGTGTTCCTGGAGATAGCTTAGCACTCCTTTGCTTTGCACTGCTCCCTGGGAGTTTGCTGTCTCAAGCCTACTTTGGCTTAGGTTACTGGCCTTGACCTACCTCTACAAATCCTGGTCTGGATCTCCTCCTGTAGAAGTCTCTGGCTTGGAGTTGGTCCTGCAAAGTTTTCTGGCTCCAGTCTACTGCTTGGAGTTCCCAGGCTTGGGTGTGCCCAGAACCTCAGAGGACCTGGCTCAGGCTTACCCCCTCTGAGGTCCCAAACTCACACCGGGACCCTCAGAGGTTCCAGGTTCCTGCCTATTCCCTTTGATGTCCCAGACCAATGCCCGGACCCACAGAGGTCCTGCGTTAGGCCTACTCCCTCTGATGTCTCAGACTCATGCCTGTCCCTGTATTGATCTCTGGTTCCTGCCTACTCCCTCGGAGATCCTAGATTCACGCCCAGACTGGCAGAGGTCCTGGCTCTGGCCTAGTTTCTGGGAGGTCCCAGACTTGTGCCCAGATCCACAGGGGTCTTGGCTTAGGTCTACTCCCTTGAAGGTCCCAGATTCATGTGGGGACCCTCAGTGGACTCTGGCTTTGGCTCACCCACTCAGCAGCGATTACTCCCCTGTACCTGTTCTTGTGCCTCAGTCCTCATCTGCCAGTGTCCCGGGACTGCATTGGCTCCTGGGACTACATTGAAAAATATATTCTTTCAGTGTTCTGAAGGTTAGAAGGTCAAGATGCCAGCATAGCCAGCTCACTTTTAAGGACCCTTTCTCTTCCACATTATCGCTGTTATGATTTGGATAATGTTCAACCTGGTAAAATGGTAAGGGTGTCTATGGTAGAAAGAGGGTTCCAGGAATAGGTTCAGAGGAAAGGTGGTTTGTTTTGAAATGTAATTGATATTTAGATGAAGAATCTTTTTTTCCAGACAGGGATCATTCTTCTGCCTTAGCCTCCTGTGTTCTGGAATTACAGATGTGTGTCACCATGTTCAGCTTGTTCTTTCCCTCCTTGTGTGTGTGTGTGTGTGTGTGTGTTTAATATGTTTAATCATATGAATGTCTATCTTGAGTTTAGTCAGATGTTCATGGTTTTAGCTGTTGAAGAAGAGAACTAACAATGTGCAGATTTTCTGTTGTACTCTCTGCAAACCTAGCCAGCTACCCATGGGAAGGAAATGTTATAGACCCTAGAGAAATACCTACTACTGACACTTTCCTAAGCCAGTATAATTTCTTGACTGCACACTAAGTACATATCCTGATATCTACAAGTGAATATAGCTCTCATCCCTCATCAAAGAAGAGTCTTTTTGCAACAGAAGCAGACCATTATAGAAAGTCACAGCTGGTAAAAATATAGGAATCAACTGACTGTGTGCTGCTCAGTCCCAGTTGATATATCTACAATGTAACTCCTGCACCTAAAGCTCAGGGAACATTGCAGAAGATGGGGCAGGAAAGACCGTATGAGCCAGAGGACCATGAAGTCTACTGTGATATGATGTCATTTAGCTACAAGAGGAAACTACAACCATGAAATCTCAACAACGTGATTGCCTAAACAACTCCAACAGTAGTTAACATCCCAACTTAAATGGGGGTAATCTCACTGGGCCCCATGTTGATGAAGAGCTGTAAGCAATTAACAGCAGCTGAGAGGGGAAGAATTAGCCTTCCCTAGGGATAAGCCCATTGATTGAGTATCCAGTGGACAAAAGAATTATTAAGAGCTACATTTTTTTTACACCCCAAATATTGAACCCTATTTTTTGGTGCTGGAGATTGAATCGAAGGCCTTGCCCATGCCCTGTATCTATGAGATGTATAGCTACAGGATCTGGCCTTTTGTAATATGAGTTCTGTATATTGTACAAAAAAGTGAGATGGGTTTACAGAAATTTCTTTATTTTGGTAATTATTGAGAAGGTGTCTTAGTTAGGTTTCTATAGCTAAGTTAAAGATCATGACCATAAGCAACTTTGGGGGAAGGAAAGGGTTTGTTTGGATTACAGATTACAGTCCTTTATGAAGGGAAGTCAAAGCAAGAACTCAAGGCAGGAACTGAAGGAGAAACCATGTAGGAATTCTGCTTACTGCTTGCTCCTCAGGTTCATGTTCTTCTACCTTCTATTTAGGACAACCTGCCTAGGGATAGCACCACCCACAGTGGATTGGGCCCTCCCACATCAATCCTTAATCAAGGTTTGTCCTGGAGACTTGCCTACAGGCTAATCTGATGGAGGCATTTTATCAGCTGAGGTTCCCTCTTCCCAGAGTGACTCTAGTTTGTATCAAGTTGCTAAAAATCTAATCAGGTTGAAGGGTATATACGTATTGTTTCTCAGTACTTAAAAAGTCAAACCTTAAACCTTAAAATGGCTAGCTGATAGCTATAGGAGGCCCACCCTTTCTAAAGAGAAACAGAGGAGGATGGGAGAGGGGAAAAGGTGAGGTGGGTGGGAGGTACTGGGAAGGGAGGAGGGAGAGGAAGCTGTGGTCAGGATGTAAGAATGAAAAAATAAAGAAAAGAAAGCAAAGGTTCTCATTTCTAAATGTGCATAGAACTGGACTAAAAATCAAAACAAACAAAACTCCGAACTTACAACCCAGACCAAAAGATCAAAAGCTATACGGAAGACCTTGGGGCCTATATTCCAGCTGATTCCCCAGGCGGCTCTGAATACCACAACTTAAGACAGTATTTTTTTAAATGTGATGCATATCTTGTATATCTCTTGTAATTGTGATATGAGATCTGGATAAAATAAATGTGGGGATATTATAGCTATTCCTTAGGTGTGTAGAAAACAAAAGCAGAGGACTTCTCAGTGAACAAGCAGTTAAGGATCTATGGCTCTGTTCATGTTGGGCTTCAGAACTGATGGTTTAATGCCAAGACTGAATCTCATGCAATTCTGAAATATCAACTGAATTTAAGGGAACTGAACAGTTTGCAGAAATTGTGTAATAAAACCAACGGTGTGTGACTCTTATTATCAGGTTAAACCTTTAAAAAATAGAATGGACAATTATTCACCATTTAATTGGGATTTTTTGTATTGAGTATTTTCTTTTAATTTTTCAATATGTTTTGATCATATTCTTTCTCTTTTCTCAACTCATACCAGATCTTCCCCACCTCCCTACCCACCCAACTTACTCTTTCTAATAACTCTTAAATGGGAATTTTTAATAATGACATTATTGGCTTCATGCAGCCCATCTTCCTTATAGTCTTTAATTCTGTGGGTTTATATTATGTATGCATATATGTTCATCATATAGGTGTGTTCACATGTACATGTGGGAGCATATGGAGACATCAGAGGTGGTTGTCGGATATTTTTCTCAATTGCTCTCCACCTTTGAGATAGAGTCTCTCTGGACCTGGAGCTCATCAGTTGCTTGGCTGGCTGTATGGCCAGTGAGCTCCAAGGATCCAGCTGACTCTGCTTTTGTTCTCCCCTGCCTCAGTGCTGGTATTACAGACATGTGCTGCTGTATCTGGCTTTTATATGAATGCTGGGGAGTCTAAAATCAGGTCCTCATGCTTGCAGAGCAAGCACTTTACTGACTGAACCATCTCTGCAGCCCTACCGTCCTTTATTTCTTCTATAGAGAACAATCTTACTTACTGTAGGGAAACTGATAGAGTTGCTTATTTTCTGTTTGTTTACCAAGCTAGAGTGCTGCATGCTGATGCATCATATGGCTATATCGATTTATTACTGACTTTTGCCTACTTGTATGTCTGTGTAAGTGTGTCAGGTCCCCTGAAACTCAAATTACAGACAGTTGTGAGCTTCCATGTGGGCGATAGGAACTGAATCCGGGTCCTCTGGAAGAACAGTCACTGCTCTTAACCACTGAGCCATCTCTCCAGCCCTATTACTGACTTTCTGTTTTGATAAATCCATGGGACGATTTTCTAAAATAAATATCAGCATTTATAGAGAATTATGCTTACTCTCAAAATACTTCTCTGGTCAAAACCTTTTAGAATGGTAAATTCTTATACAAATGTTCATTTTACTGACACTCATGAAGCTGGTGGTCAAATAAATTATGGCACCTGTCTCCTACATTGGACAGGGTGACTTCAATAAGAGATAGCCCGATAGCTGCTTCTCTGGAGTAGATTTCCTACTCTGCTCCAGCCCACACATCAACTCCCTTCCAAATCCCTGATTCTCTAATATGTGGTATTTTTATAGCAACTGTGATAATGTAAGGGAAGTGATTCATCCAAAAGACTTGTAGAAAAGCAGCACCTGGGCAGCAGTTGGTACTTTGCAAAGGATTTTGGCACAATGCACTCATTCTTCCAACAGCCAGATCTTAGGAGGGAATAGTGGAGGCACCTTGCTTTGTATGGCAATTGAGGTGTAAGTGATGCGACACACCCAGGACTTCTGTGAAGCCCACAAAATTCTCCTTTCTGCTGCTTGGTAGAGCATGTTGTTAGGGTGGGTGATCCATAGCAACAAAACTCTTAAAAATAACTATTTAAAATCTATAAAAATGGACAAATAGTCAAATAACAAATTGGGGGACGTGTATTAAAGAAAACTGCTGAACATTATCAAGGACAATGGTCGCCTGTGGCTTTTAGCCTAGAGATGACATCCGTCTCCCCAGATATGTGTTCAAAAGACTTACTTTAGGCAGGTGGAGGAGACTGTGATGACTCTCAGTTACTGCTCCCCGCCCAGCCCATATCAGTGATTAGCACAGCTGTATAAATAGCAGAGTGAGTAGAAGACATTGAAGAGAACCATAGCAATCCATTCTCAAAGCCAAAGTCCTGCCAACCACCCCTAACCCTGAAAAGTGATGATTTCTGCTAGAATCTATTGGGTTCTTTTTTGTCAAATTTGATGTGTGGGTTGAGCATTCCTAAACTGAAACATAAAATCCAGGATCTTTTGAGTTCTGATATGACAAGTAAAAAAGATTTGCATTTTGGAGCATAGTAAATTTTGGATTCCAGATTAGGGATACTCAATTTGATAAAGTCTGTGCAAGAATCCCAATCAAATGACTCTGAAATCAGAAACACCTCTAGTCCCAACCATTTCAGGTAACACATTCTCAACCAATAGTTATTTCTACTCTTTTGTGTGTGTGCATGTATAGGTGTGAGTATAGACATGTGTGCATGGTGTACACATGGATGCCAGATGGCAACCTAGGGTATAGTTCTTTGGCAAGGTCCCTTGCTTGTTGCCATGCATGCCTGATTCGCTGGCCTGTTAGCTTCTTGGGATTTTCCTTATCTCTTGCCACCTCATTGTAAGAACACTGGATATCACTATTTTCAAATGCTTTGTGATTTGATGCTTTCTTTTCTTATTATGTCAAATGAAGCTTTAGAACTCAGAATCCTTATTATACACTACACAGTAACATGGTGGTGGCCAAATCACTACCACGTAATGGTGATCCTTTACCCTCAGTAGCATGCATAAGTGATGTTCTCATTGAGTAGAGAACAGTACATTCATGTACCGGCCCTTCTTGCCTTTGATAAAGTCCTTTTTTTTCGAGGCGGGATTTCTTTATGTAGATTTGCAGCCTGTCCTGGAATTCCCCCTTTAGACCAGGCTAGCCTCGAACTCACAGATATCCACCTATCTCTGTCTCCAAGTGCTGGGATTAAAGGCATGTACCACCACTGCCAAACCAGCTAATAAAGTCTTATTAATATTGGCATTTTTATAATGCAGCTGGTGGATGATTGTCTAGAATTACATCTCTCCCATGTCTACTTGTTTAACCATTCTCTCAACAGCCTCAGTTACGAAAGAGAAACTGACTCCACACCAATGGGGGTTGGCATCTTTATGACCCTCTGGAATTTGCAGTCACACTTGGCTCATATTCCTTTCTCATTCTACCAAAGTTTAGATGAGCACATATATAAAATATCCATTCATATATATATATACATATATATATATGTATATACATGTTCACGTCCTTTGGCTATATCTTAAAATTGGAAGAGCTGCCAGTTATATACTGTAGATAGAGTTGGGAAGTAGGTTTGTTCATACCCACAAGTTAAAGTCTTGAATTTTTGTACTTTCGAGTTCACCATTTGCTTTCAGCCACATAAAATGTCAAAGTAATTCCATTTCCATTTTCTTTCTGTAAAATTTGAAATTAAATTATTTCCTGAAGTTAGTCATATGCCTGTGAAATCAGTGACCATCCATTCCTCAGCTGGTGTCTGCTGTGATTGTTTTTTCACAGACATTTATTTTTCTGTAATCTGGATCACTGTGCTGCTGAGCCAGTGTGATCAGTGCCTCTGTGGCTCTTAAATAGAATTCCGTACATGTTTTTACTCTTCGCAGTTAAGGTCTTTTCAGAGTTTTATATCAGAGGATGTCTTCAGATCTAGCACATGAACTAGGATGTTCATGTTGTCTCTAGATTTTTAAAAAAATAATTTATTCAAACATAAAGCAACAACAAAAAGCCCTCTGCAGTCCTGATATCCTGCTTTTTCGTCAATCAGAAAATGCTCATTGTGAACTTCATATCATGGCCTGGAGTGTGATGGTAGTAAATAGAAATCTGAACTGAGGATTACTCAGCGTAGCACGAGTGAGCAGTATACTCTGCGGCTTGGTTAGGTCAAGCTCTGAGCATGGGGCTAATCATTTGCTGTACTTGGTTATACTGCTATGTTTAAACATAGTGTCATTTCTCTCGCTGTTTCCCTTTATTTGTATGGGTGCATTGGGCCCAGAGCACAGACGATAAGACTTTCTAAATTTAAGCACCAGTATTCAACATCTACTAATGAATCTAGACGTTTCCTAGAATAATTCGTATACAATTGTATGCCTCTTATTTAAAGATTTATTTTACATATATATGTATATATGTGTGTGCTTGTGTGTGTGCATATGCATCTGTGTGTATGTGACATGTAAGTACTTGTGAACGCCAGAAGAGGAGGCTGCTAAATACCCTGGAGTTGAAGTTACAGGCAGTTGTGAGCTGCCTGAAGACAATATGGGTTCCAGGAGTAGTTCTTGGATCCTCTGGAAGAGTAGAATGTGCTCTTAATCACATGGCCATCTCTCTAGCCCCTAAACTTCTTTCTTTGTCAGTATTCTTTGTGAGGACCTAGAAGAGAGCAGTTTACTTTCTTTATTAGCTCAGCTGAGGAGGTTGATAAAGTCGAGAAGCAGTGACGAATGTAAAGCAAATTTTAATATAAGCAGTTTTTGTAAATACTATGTTTTGGTTTTTCTTTTCTTTATGAACCTGTTTAGTATAAACTGCGTGACAGGCTACTTTTTTTTTTTAAACAACAGCAACTAATTTCTGTCTTTCCAAAGACTGCTGTAAGTATAGGATAGAGAAGGGATGTGTAGTATTCCTATTAACACAATCTTAATCCTACTCTTTGGGATATTAACCTAGTCTTACACTACAGGGACATTCACATCATTATTAGCTTAGTTTTTATTGCAAAACATCACCCTGTTGACCCAAAAAGGCTTCCACTCGAAGCAGAGGCTCATAACACTTGGCATAATTTTGCTGCGCCTCAATTTCTCCTTTAAGGGTAGTTATTTTCCTTGCTGTGCAATCCACTGCCCACTTCCATCTTCCTCCTTTGAAGCTCAGCCCTTATGAGAGCTCCCAGCCAGCGTTGATTTCCAGCATGAAAGGTACTGTTTGGTCTCTGCTCACTGCAGAGATGACTAATACATCTTTTTGGCTGTGACAGGTCACTTTTTAAGGCAATATAGACCATTGTGTATCATAAGTGCTGAAGAGCTGTCAACTCTTTTGTCAAGTAAAACGTCATCAGAACATGACTGCCTAACCAAGGACTGAAATGAGACTAAAAGACACTATAAAGATCTGGATAGTAAAGCCCTGAGAGCACCCAGCAGTCCCCACCCTCCTGCCCACAGTGCTGCCAGCTGCCTTGGAAGGAAGTACTGTTGCTACAGCTAATCTTAGTCATTATCAACATGACCTCAACTATGAGTAATAAGACTGAGACACTCAGCCTGGCACCGTGGGCACAAACTGTCACTGTAATGGAAGTTTAAAAGCCATAAGATGGTTCTATATAAGAAGCATATGCTTCTGGGATGTGGCTCAGTGGGCAAAGCAAGTGTGAAGATCTAAGTTCAAATCTCCAGAACCCACATGGAAGCTGATCGTGGTGGTATATCTGTAATCCCATTGCTTCTAGAGATGAGAGGTGGAGAGAACAGGTTTCCCAGAAGCTTACAGGCCAACTAGCCTGGTGAATGCAGCAACAAAAAGAAAGGTCCCATCTCAAACAAAGTAGAAGGCAAGGACTGACACCCAAAGTTGTTCTCTGATCTCCTGTATTCTCATTCTTTCTCCCCCTCTCCCTTTCTCCCTCTCTCTCCCTCTCACACACACAGATATATGGTTTCACCCACAGGATACTAATAGATGTAACTTGTTTACGAGATTGTCACCGAGAAGAATAACTCCCAAGGAACATCCTTACAACAAAGAAGATAGAACATTTGTGGAGTTCTGTGTTGTAAAAGAAGAAAAGGGTGCACAGGCAGCAATGATACAGGACCTGGTGGAGTTCTAATGTTGGGATGTAAATAACACATGGTAACCATGAGAGATATCATCTGTGGCATGGGACCTTCCACACAATCATCAGAAGAATGAGCAGAATAATGTAAATGGGGCTAATGACTTTTCTTCACTTTAGATAGGGCTCTGATAAAAGCCAAAGAAATAATTCAACTGGTGTAGCTCAGTGAGCCAGTGAGTCTAATTGGGGTTGTTTATAGGATCCTGAATGAAAGGCTTGCCTATATGAGTATGGGCAACTGAGAGACAGCTGCGCCTGTGAAGAAGAGCCCTTCCCTTCCAGGAAGTAACTTATTTTTGACCTAATCTTGTGAGGGTCTTGTATGAGTAATCACAGCTGCTCTGATTTCAAGATGACGATTTCCATATCACACCTAGAGGACAGAGTTTCACAGCAGAGGGATGGTTCACTACACTGAGGACTGACTAGGAAACACTAGGACTGACTACTACATATGACATACTTTCTTCCTGCTCCATTCATAGGAGCCCTAAGTAGTTATCAGAGTTCTCAAAGCCTCCTATGAGGGAGAATTGATAGAAACTGACAATTTATCCTACCTTCCTTGCTGGAACAGGAATGAAGATCAAGGAAATAAAACGATGTGAGCAACAGCCACCTTTCTGTAGGTAGCTCACAACTTTACTTCCCAGCACAGAAACCCAGAAAGCCTGAAGCAAGATAGCCATGACAGTGCCAGCTGAGAACATGCTCCCAAGGACGAGCAAGTTCTGGCTAGCCATCTCTGCCATCATCTGATTTCTCACCGGATGTGAAGAAATGAACTGGCTAGAAGACTGACACTGCCTGTTCACCAGATAACTTGAAGCATCTGCATTATGGAACCTTTGTTTTCTTTAGATATCTCTTTTTTGGTAATGATAAATATACTTTTTAAGATTAAGTCTACCTTTTCTTATACCTTTAAGGTTATTTCACAGGTGGTCAGGATGAGATTATTAAGGACATCATTTTAAATGTGTGGCCTCAAGAAGCAGCTCCCTGGCCCCCAGATCATGACTGCTTAAGTTTACACTACAGTATTTAGCCTCCTAGTGGGTATAGTTACTTTCTCCATGATATTCAATGCTTGGAATGATCTAAGAAAAACCATTTTGTTACCCCTCTTCTACCTCTGGTGTGTGGCAAAGCATGTTCCATTTATAGCAACTAAAAATTCCAGTGGCTTGGTCCACCCTAGCAGATGACAGCAGGGCTGGTTTGAGGGATGCACTGGGGAAAAAAAGGCTCAGTAGTTCTTCCTCATTCTGAAAATGTTACACTGTTTCTCCACCTCATCCTTCTCTACGAAAAGCCTCAGAAATACGACATGAAGCACAAGCAGGTATTAATTCTGTTCATGGGGTCATATTAACTACTAAATTGTTTAACCCTTCTTGTGACTGAGGGACTTAAATCCACAGTGGTATCACTTCCATACTTTCTGTTCTGCCACATGACTGGCCTTTTCAGAGTTCAACAATGATGTTATTAGTGTTTAAAACTCTAGAATAGGCAATCTGGAAATCTCACTCAGCATCTGCCCAGAGGAGGTAGATGGAGAAGAGGAAGAGAGAAAGCTATGTCTTTTTAAGTTAGGCATGGAAGTTGGGCAAGCAGGCACATGGCAAAAGGGAGGTAGCTTCAGAGTAAAAAAGAATACCGGAGAAAGCATACTGAGACTCTGGCCAGTATCTGAAAGAGAAACCAAAAGGGAAAATGACTTTTCTGAATTGTTCAGAAGACTGGGAAGGTTTAACTCAGCTGCACAGCTGCACCTCTGCAAATGACTGACTGGACAGTTAACCAGGACTGATTCTTTTTATATGTGTCACCCTATTTCAGGGCTCATTGTTGGAGTGATCCTGAGGTATGGCACCCCTGCTACCAGCGGACATGACAAGTCACTCAGCTGTACTCAGGAAGATAGAGCCTTTAGCACCTTATTAGTGAATGTCAGTGGCAAGTTCTTTGAATACACTTTGAAAGGAGAAATCAGCCCTGGCAAGATCAATAATGTGGAGCAGAATGACATGCTGCGGAAGGTGAGCTGGCACCAGGCTGTCTGGGACAAAGTTCCAGATTCCCTGGCTTCATCTTGACCTTTAGGAGAAAAACCCTTTCTAACTGCTGGAACTTCAGTCACATTCCTGGCTCACTGTTTTCTAGGGTAGCTTCCGTGTCAGGATGAGGAGAAGGAAGAGCCAGATTGTAACTTTGTCCCTCAGCGTTCTGACCTTAACTAGCTAGGATCTGTAGATATGGGCTGCTGCTTATGCAACATGTTTGTACATCCCGCTTGCCGTGTTTTCTCTTAACCTTGCTGTGCCTTAGAAAGGAGGCTATCTTTCTTAAAATAATATTAATTTCCTTTTTAGCTTAGTCAGTATTCTGAACTGTAATTCTTAATTCTTCATGGCTCTCTTTACATAGTCTGCAAATATTTGACTGCTTGAACTTATTAGTGACTGATGCCAAAGACTTACCTAATTTTCAAAGGAAGAAAGGCTTGTTTTAGGGAGAATTTAAGTGCAAGCATTGTTTTTCAATTTTAAAAAATCCATTTTTTTTTCTTTTGAGAAAGCCTCTTAAAATGTAGCTCAGGCTGATCTCAAAATCAGTCTTCCTGCCTCAGCCTCCGGAGTGCTAGAATTATAGGCATTCTTCACTATGCCTAGCTTAAACATTGTTTTTCATTTGATTATGGAGTAGCAAAAATGCTTCAAAACAGATTATAAGCCTCTCATATAAGTGATTTCCAGGATAGACAAGAAATCAATATTAAAAGATTTATTCATGTGGTTAGATTAATTGACTTTTATTTCAGTTAATTATTTTAAATATTTAGCCTACCCTTTCTCCCTCCTAAAAAGGTTAGCATGTTTGGAAATGCTTAGTTTCTTTGGCTGTACTATGATTAGCTCTGTAGAAGTTTCAGTGTGAATTCCTTAGATCAACAACTGATTTCAGTCTCTGTAGAGTTACTGAACTTCTGTTGATGATCAGGAAGCTACTGACCTCACTGATAACTTTGTCTAGGCCACATAAAGGATTTCAGAAGACTGTTTCCTCAAAAGAGACTTAAATGTAGTAGAATTGCATCTAGAAAAGAGCGCATTAATAGTCTGGAAGTTAATAAAAACTCAATTGCAATTAAACCTTCATGAATATGTGATAAAAATCAAGATGTTTTTCTTTTCTGTTGAAAAACATTGGCAGCAGCTTTCTGTGAATTCCTGAAATTGCCTCAAACTGTTAGGACTTAATATGTATTAAGATAGAACACTGAAATCTTATTCAGAAGTGCTGGGGGAGGGAGAGAAAGAGAGGAAGAACATACCAGTCAATAGAGAAATTGTGGCTTCACTGCTGTAATGATTTAACACATCGGTGGCTTTTGTTTTAATCAGGCACTTTAGTCAATGGCTTTCAATATTTAATAAATATTTTCAGTTTATCTTAATCTAAATTTTGACTTTTTTTCTTTTTAAAATTTCAGGTAACATTTGATCCAGAGGTATTTTTCAACATTCTGCTGCCTCCAATTATTTTCCATGCTGGATACAGTTTAAAGAAGGTATGAGCATTTTTCCAGTAATTTCTTAAGAGTCTCAGTCTTAATTCACCTAAATAATTTTCTAGTGTTTCCCCTTAAACTCTCAGATTTTTGTGCTCTGTACCCACTCAGAGATCATAGGTGGCTTCATCATCTGTGATTCATCTGTTTGAAAATCTAGAGCTCTTTCATACCACCAGGAATGTAACATGATATAGCCACTTTGGCAAGCAAGGTGATAGTTTCTTGTAAAACTGAAGTCCAAGTTGTCTTAAGGGAACAGCTTCACTGCTGAGGATTTCTTGAAGAGAAAGTAAACTTACATTCACACAAAAACTTACGCTGCATTCTTCATACTATCTTATTTGTAATACAAAAGCAAAAAAACAACTAAAATGCCTTCCTGTGGGTAATGGTTAATTAAACTGTAGTAGATCCATACCATAGAAAAATCTTCAGCGATCACATGGAAAAACTGCTGTATAATCTGGATAGATTTATAAGGCATTCCACTGAGTCAGAAAATCCACATTCAAGGTTATATGCTGTATTACTTTATGTAGCATTACAGGAATGACAGAATTATAGAACTACAGAACAAATTTGTGGTTGCCTGGGATTAGGGATGATGGTAAAGTAGAGTTTGGGGAGAGAGATCACAAGGGATATTTTTGTAGTCATGGAATATTTCTGTGTGTCCAAGGGTGGGGTGCAGAGCCTTTCATACATGCTAGATGAGTGTGATGCTCCAGGTCAGTTCTGAATCTTGACTGGCAGTAGTTATACAATCTGCACATCTGATAAAATTACATTGATATTGTACTAATGATAGTTTCCTGGTTTTAGATACTTTCCTATAGTTACATATGTTACCATCAGTGTAGGAAAGTGGATCAAGGGTACACAAACCCTTTCTATACTGTCTTTGCAACTTCAGTAAATCCATGGTTAGTTCATAAGTAAAAAAAAAAGTTTTAAAGAACTTGACTATCCCCCCTATTGATGATCACTGTACTTGACAGCATCTTAAACCTAAACTACTGTTTATTTGAAAAACCAAGTATGTTTACAAAACATAGGTAGATCTTTCTTTCTCTCTTCCCCCATCCGTCTCTCCCTCCATCACCCCTCTCTCTTTCTCATTGTGGGAGTATTGTGTGAAGATTACCTCCCCAAAGGCCTTCCTAGGGTAATAGCCCATTTCAACTCTAAAGGAAGATTTGAGACAAACCTTCCAGGTCCAGAGAAGAGAGATCTTGGCTGACAGTAAACATAACATCTTTATGAACCTGAAAATAACTTCTAAATGAGGAAACTCTGGATAGATTAATTGGGAAAACTGTATTAGGAACATAAGAGAGGGTATCACTATAGAATATTCCGACATTCAGCTGATAATAAAGGAGTACTCAGAACAGTTTCGTGCCAGGAAATTATATGGGGAGGGAGGAGTTAATCTCAGGTATGATTCAGGCACTGTACACCTCATTATTTTTGAGACAGGGTCTTTTATTGGCCTGAAACTCTGTAAGTAGACTAGACTGTCTGGTTTAGGAGTTCCAGGGACCTGCTTTTTTCAACCTCCTCAGTACCGGGATCACAAGTGTGCACCATCATGCCAACCTTCCTCAAGACCCAGCAATACCACTTCTGGGTATATACCCAAGAGATGTTCAGTCATACCACAGGACATTTGCTCAACTATTTCCAAAGCAGCATAGTTAGCCTAGGGGGAGGGGAGTGGCACACACCTTTAATCCCAGCACTCGGGAGGCAGAGGCAGGTGGATCTCTGTGAGTTCGAGGCCAGCCTGGTCTACAAAAGTTAGTTCTAGGACAGGCTCCAAAGCCACAGAGAAACCCTGTCTCAAAAAATCAAAAAACAAAAAACAAAAACAAACAAACAAACAAACAAAAAAAAAAAAACAAAAAAAACAAACCAGCATTGTCATAGCCACAACTTGGAAACTACCTAAATGCCCCGTGACTGAAGACTGGATAAGGAAACTGTGGTACATTTACACAATGGAGTACTTACACAGCAGAAGAAGAAACCAATGACATCTTGAAATTTGTGGGCAAATGGATGGATCTAGAAAACATCATATTGAGTGAGGTAACCCAGATCCAGAAAGACAAATACCATATGTATTCACTCATAAGTGGCTTTTAGACATAAAGCAAAGAAAACCAGCCTACGATTCACAATCCCAGAGAACCTAGACAACAATGAGGACCCTAAAAGAGACAAACATAGATCTAATCTACATGGGAAGTAGAAAAAGACACGATCTCCTGAGCAAATTGGGAGCGTGGGGACCATGGGAGAGAGTTGAAGGGGAGGGGAGAGGAAAGGAGAGGAGCAGAGAAAAATGTAGAGCTCAAAAAAAAAAAAAAAATGGCTAACATAATCTTTGTTTAATTGTGGGTGTTTGGAGGATTTTTGCTTGTCTATTCCTATTAAGTATTTCTGAATCTCAAATAGAAATTGCCTTTGCCTGTTTTTAAAAGATCTTACAAACAGGTATAACCTGCTCTTCATCAGGAGACCCAATGGACCTGATGAATTGTAAGAAGTGAGCATGTGTGCATATGTGTTTGTGGTGTTCATTTTGAAGCTAACTTTTGAATATGCAGAACCCCATCAGAGGGATATTGTAATTTTGCAACTTTCTGAATAATCACTGCATCTAAACATTGATTATAAGTTTTTCCTATAACAAACATGGCCATCTTGAGTCAAATTCATTACCATTCTCATTTATCCACTCCCAACTCTGTTGTTCATCTATTTCAGGCTCCAAAGAGTAAACCAGATGAATATAACGTGACATCTCAAGTCCAATGAGCGTATATTTAGGAGTCTGCTTTCTGCCATCAAATTAAGTAGAAAGTTTCTCAGATGATACTTTTTCATTTATTTGTTTCAGACTTTTATCTTTAATGACCTTCTTAGATCCCACTAAAGTAGGGAGTACTTGGCAGAACTGTGAAATAAGCTGGCTTTTGTCCAGTCAAAAAAAATTGGTTTACATATATAAACACTCAATTCAGTTCATTATTTTTAGCCTGAATTGTTTTGTCTGAAATTCATCAGGTTCTTGGTAACTTGGTTAGTGATCAATAGTGCAAAGGATATTTTAAAACCACACTGTTTAAGACTGAATAGCATTATTTAGGAGTGACTCCTGATATTGCTAGATGTATAAACCGTGTGACATATTAGGTTTTAGAGGCTTTTAATGTAAAGTTTTTGCTTTATGTTTGATTTTTTATTTGGCTTGCTGCCAATAATTACTATAATTCCTTTTTTTTTTTGTTTTATTCAGAGACACTTTTTCAGAAATCTTGGATCAATTCTGGCCTACGCCTTCTTTGGGACAGCGGTTTCCTGCTTCATTATTGGGTAAGTCTTCCTTTGTGGTATAACCAGTCTAACATACTACCCAAAGGAATGAGATTCATCAATATAGTGTAGAAAGCAGTATTTTAATATTGTATGAGGATGGAAATTAGTATAGAGCATTATCCTGTGTAATATGGTAGTTGTTAGCTGCATGTGGACATTAAATTTAAATTAAGATGCTCAACATCCTTAGCCATCAGAGAAATGCAAATCAAGACAACTCTGAGATTCCCTCTTACACCTGTAAGAATGACCAAGATCAAAAACACTGATGACAACTTATGCTGGAGAGGTTGTGGGGTAAAGGGAACATTCCTGCATTGCTGATGTGAATGCAAGCTGGTACAGTCCCATTGGATGTCAGTGTGGTGATTTCTCAGAAAATTAGGAAACAACCTTCCTCAGACCCAGCAATACCATTTTGGGTATATAGCCAAAGGATGCTCAATCGTGCCACAAGGACATGTGCTCAACTATGTTTATAGCAGCATTTTTTTGTAATTGCCAGAACCTGGAAACAACCTAAATGCCCATCGACTGAAGAATGGATAAGGAAAATGTGGTACATCACACAATGGAGTACTACACAGCAGAAAAAAATGACATTTTGAAATTTGTGGACAAATGGATGGATCTAGAAAACATCATATTGAGTAAGGGAACCAAGATCCAGAAAGACAAATATCATATGTACTCACTCATACTTTTAGATATAAAGCAAAAAAAAAAAAAAAACAGCCTACAGTTAACAATCCCAGAGAACCTAGACAATAATTAGGAGCCTAAGAGACACACACATGGATCTAATCTACATGGGAAGTAGAAAAAGACAAGATCTCCTGAGTAAATTGGGAGTGTGGGGATCATGGGGAGGGGAGAAGTGTGGCAGGAGGAAGAGAGGAGAGGAGGGGAGCAGAGAAAATATATAGCTCAATAAAACAAAAAAATTAAGAAAAATTAAAATTAACTAAAATTACTAGATCATAATTTCTTGTAGCATTCTATGATAAAACCATAGTGTCTCTTAGTCTAGGGCAAGAACATGAAATTTACATGAAGATGGAGCATCTTTTTTCTGTTAATTTATTTTTAAAAATCCGTCTTTTCTCAGTTTACATGCCAAATCCATTTCCCACTCCTTCCCCTCCTCCTGCTCCTTCCACCTTCCCTCCACCCCTCATTCTACTCCCTGAGAGAGGGTAAGGCTTCCCATGTGGAGTCAACAGAGTCTAGCACATTGATTTGAGGCAGAACCAAGGTCCTCCCCACTATATCTAGGCTGAGCAAGGTATCCCTCCAGAGACAATAGGTTCCAAAAAGCCAGAACAAGCAGTAGGGATAAATCCTGGCCTCACTGCCAGTGGCCCCATAGTCTGTCCTAGCCATAAAACTGTCAACCACATTCAAAGGACCTAGTTTGGTCCTATGCTGGTTCCCTCACTGTCACGTTGGAGTTGGAAGTCTTCATTATTAGCTCAGGTAGATTGTTTCAGTGGGTGTCCCCATCATGGTCTTGACCTCTTTGTTCATATTCTCACTTCTCCCATTCTTCAACTGGACTTTGGGAGCTCAGCCCAGTGCTGTTGGAGCATCTTTCAATACAGAAAGTAAGCTAATGCGCAAAGGACAGACAACCATAAAGATACAAGTCATGTCAAAGGAACTCAAAAGCTAACCTGAAGTTCTCACCATAGCCAGAACCCATAAGTATCCGAAACACAACAAAATAAATAACTTTCAATTAGATTATCATACAGAATATAAAATAAATATTCCTGTGTCTATACATAGAGAGATCATTTAATGAAGAAATAAACAAGAAGAGACATTTCACATGGCAAATTGTAGTTAAGTGTTATAGATACATTCCCTTCAAATGTTAAAACTTAGTCCCCCTATCCCCACCTCTTCATTCCAAGCTAGCTTTGAGTGTGGGCTGCATGTTGTGGCTTCTTATGATGAGGATGGTACAGAAAGTAGGGAAAGAAGAGAGCATGGCAGACACTGCAAGCCTTGTTGTTATTATGTATCCTTGAGATTTGTAGGAAGAAGAGCACTTCGCCTCCCTGATCATTTACCCCAAACACATCAGCTTTATCTGGAAAAAAAGCCAGACAAATCTCAACTGAAGGGTACCCTGCAAACTTTCCGTCCAGCAGTGTTCAGAATTGCCAAGATCGTCAAAAACAAGCAGTGGATGAGAAACTGTCACAACCAAAAGGGGACCAGGAGATTTAATGACTAAATCATCTGGTAGTTTCGATGGAATCTTAGAATAGAAAGGTGATATTTTTAAAAATGTACAAGCAAATCTAAATGTAATAAGGACTTTAACAAAAAATTAGTTGGAAAACTGGTGATAAAGGCAAGGACCTTCTATTTTATTCTTTAAAAGGATGGTCTTGAAGTCTCTCCTTAATGGGGTGACAGATCACTGAAGGACACCAGGTTCTCTGGCATGCATTAATGATGATGGGAAGCAAGATGGTGGTAAGGCTGGCAGACAGAAATGTACCATGTAGGTGTAGGTTTTTACTAAAAAGGAATGGAGAAGAAAGTCTACTTTTAAGAAATATTTGAAAGGTATGAACGTGAAAACCTTTGATAAGCAGCGAAGAACAAATCATATCCATTCCATGGAGTGGTCATGGACTGAAGTTGAACTGATTGGAGCAACACCTGGGCACACACTAGGCAAGCATTAAGTTCTAGTTAATTCTTCTCATAAGGATTCCAGTCTACAGTGCAAGCAATTCTTTCACCACTAGCCAGTCCACTGTTCTAGTCACTAAAGACATAAGGGAAGACAGTGACATTGTCTTTGCTCTCACACATCTTATTAAATGGTTGGCCTTGGCCTTAGTGTACATGGAGTTAATTCTATGTTATTTTTATTCTTTTAAACCTTGCATTTGCTGTTATTATTGGTACATGCACACAGATACATACACACATGTGTAATACATGATAGGCTATTTTTCAACACTCATTACTATTTCCGATTATAATCTGCCATGTAGGAACTTTGCTCCAGCCAAACTGAAATATTGAACTTGGTGATCTCTGTTAGACCATGTCGCATTCTGCCCAATATGAGAGGGGCTATAGCTAGCCTGCCTCACCCAAATAGAGCAAGAGGCCAGATATATCAGTGGGGACACTGGTGATCTACTAGGACATTTCAAGAGGGTTGTGTCTTTACCTTCCTTGCACTACTTCTTGACGGAGATATTAGTAATATCAGTCTCTCTAGCTTCACCCAGCCCCTTAGTTTTTATGACTTGAGCTATACTATCTTATAAGTCTACATTGTAGTCATTTATTATACATTATTTGAGGCTCTACCTTCTATTCTCCTCTATCACCCAGTTGCTTGCTTAAGATCTTTTAACTTCATGACTCATCAAAGATCATACCTCACAGATGATATAGTTGTTAATGAGAACAACTTTTAAGAGTGAAATATTCAGGGATTGGGATGTAATTCAGTTAGTGCGGTTTACCTAAAATGCACAAAGCTTTGGGTGGTGGTGGGTTATAGCTGTAATTATAGCACTTGAAAGGCAGAGGCAAGAGAATCAGAAGTTCAGGGCCATCCTTGAGTGGATCAAAAGTTGAAGGTCATCCTCTGCTACATAGCAAGTCAAGGCTAGATTAGTCTAAGGGAGACTTTCTCTCAGTGCCCACCCCCATGCATGCACAAAAAAGCAACAATAACAAAAGAAGTATTTAGATACTTCTGCAAGATAATAACTATAAACCATTGTTTGGTGTCAAAGTTGTATTTGCCTAGGTTCCTGGTAAGTGTCCAACCATAGAAACTGCCCATGCTTTCCTGAATCTCCCTTAAAGTGCAATGTTCTAATCTCACTCTATTACTGTTTATATGTCAGCAAAATGTTCCCCTGACACTGTTTACCTCTCATCCTACAGAAATCTTATGTATGGGGTGGTGAAACTCATGAAGATTGTGGGCCAGCTCTCTGATAAATTTTACTACACGGATTGTCTCTTTTTTGGAGCAATTATCTCTGCCACTGACCCAGGTAATTTGACATTTGGCTTGATCATTGTGTTCCTATATTACGTAAATCTTGTAAAGTTAAGAGCAGTTATTGGCTTTTTTACAGTAGAGAGACTGTGGCATTAGATGATGGAGGAAGTGAATGGTAGTTAGATCTGCTCTACAGACCTAGTTCCAGGACAGACTCCAAAGCTACAGAGAAACCCTGTCTCAAGACATCAGAAAAAAGAAATGGAATTAATTTATAGACCTTCTCTCCTGTACCTCAAAAACAAACAAGTTAGCTTGACTCCAAGTTAGAATATATAAAGCAGAGCAGGGGACTGGAGAGATGACTCAGTGGTTAAAAGCACTTGCTGCTTGCATAGAGGACCCAGGTTTGATTCCCAGTATTCACATGGTGGCTCACAACCATCTGGAGCCCCAGTTACAGGGAAAAATACCCATACACATAAATTTTTAAAGTTTCCCAAAGTATCAGCTATTACTTTCTCTAATGTCAGCTATTACAACTGTGTTTTTTTTCCATGTCTGGATTCAGATGCAGCTTAAAAAAAATCCACATGAATATATGTATTCACACATACATATATATTCCTAAATATAATCTTCTGGGTTGATATAATGTTACTTGTATGTACGATTTCAGGGCTGTGAAAACAGAGACCATGAATTTGAAGGAGAGTAGGGATGGATATTTGGAATGAGGAAAAGGAAGGGGGAAGTGTTGTAATTAAGTTGCAGTCTCAAAAATAAAAAAAACAATTGCACATGTACTGAATGTGTAAGAGAGTTCTTTTCTTGTCTTATTCCCTAACCAATATAGTATAACAACTACTTACATAGCATTTACCTTGAATTAACTATTACAACCAGTTTAGCTATACTTTCAAATGCAACAGGGTACACATAGGTTTTATATACACTTATCATTTTATAGAAGGGACTTCAACATTTATAGATTTTGGTATCTCTGTGAAGAAGTTCCTGGAACTGATTCTCTTCACATAATGAGGATTGCCTGACTATACATCTTAGAAATAAATTGCAGAGAAAGGGTTGGTCTAGTCCTAACAATGGAGGTATAAAAATCTTGATGTTTCTGTTCTTGCTTAGATGTGCAGAAGCATGCATGTGTAAAATACTCTCTAACATTCTGAATAGTAATAATCTTTTATTTTTATTTTTTAAAAAGAAAACAAACGATTTCCGGGAATCCACAAGGATGACCCCGCCTAAGACCCTAAGCAATAGAGGAGAGGGGGCCCGAACTGGCCTTGCCCTATTGAATAGCATGGTGCTAAGACAGTTGTATAGTTGAATCTCACTGTTCTAAAATTCAATAAGTTTTTTTTTTACCACCACATATTATCATAGACTCTCTAAATAGGTATTGAAGGATTGACTGCTTGAGGAACTTGGTTTGTGAAAAGGTGAGATTGTGGAGTCTTGGCCTTTGTGTTAAGCTTTCACTGGGCCAGTCACTGATCAGCTGTCTTGGGCCCACTGTCCCTTATTCCATTGGCCATCTCATTATAAAGTAGAAGTAGTGTTCCTGTTTCTAAGGCTCTTGTGAGAATGAGATGCAGCCATGCATATAAAGCACTGAGCATAATGTTTGGTGATTATGTTGGCCTCTGTGCACATCAGACCCAGGCAGAGAGTTCTGCTTTCTTCATGTTTGTTTAAAAGATAAATAATAGATCCTCACTCCTCAAACATGCTTCTAAAAACCATCCCGAAAGGTAACTTTATTTAAATGTTAAGCTGTCTGTAACTGTGTTCAGAGAAGAATCTGTTGAGAAATAGATTCTTCATAAGCCCGAGAAGGGTGTTTACAGTGTCTGAACATATACCACTATTTATGTTTCTGTGTAACTTTATCATTATCATCTTATTAATACCATCACCAAGTAATATGAGGTGAGTGTGGTAAAGATTAGAGATATTGTTTTCTGAACTATTAGTATTGCTTCACTTAATTGGCTAAAAGGCCTATATTTCCAGATCACCTAAGTAACAGTTTATTTCCTTATAATGCATTTGTGCTATGTTATAAAATAATGGAAAGTATTACTTTTATTTGCTATGTTATAAAATAACAGAAAGCATATCATTTTTATTTGGCCTCTGAAGATTTACCAATCTAAGAGTTCCATATAAATAAAAGTTCTAGAAAATTAGAAGTTTAAACTTGTTAGATATTGGTACATTAATTTTAACTGCTTTTTGAATGGCTAGCTTTTAAAATGTAGGCTATTTGAAGTGTTTTACTAGCCTCCTAAAAATCTGTTGTTGGAAAACTGCCATAAAAGCGATTGAAACTTGAGTACAGTTAGAGGATGCTACTAAACAAACAAACAACAACAAACAAAAAAGAGCTCCATTTATGCTTCCAGTGAAGTCAGTCAATCCCTTAACCTATACATTTTACAAAACAGGTTATTTACTGGACAGCTGCGGGTGGAGGTGAGAGAAGCAAGTCTCAATCCTCTTCCCCGAGGCTAGGAGAGGGGCTGTTTAGAGATAAAGCAGCAGGGTGATTTAAGACACGGGGAAACATGGCTGGAGGTGAAGTAATCAGTGATCTAAACACATGTATAATCAATCTTCATGGGACACATGTTCAGAAAATGGTAGTGCTAATATCATGTGGGAGAAGACTAGGCACCTGCATAGGCCCAAGTGAAGACTTGGTGGTATGAACAAAAATGGCCTTGAAGTTAGTACTTTGTCTTCTGCTATTATTGTGACCTCCGTGTGAGAGATATTACCTGCATGAAACTAGTATGGGGGTGAATAACTTACAATAATATAGTTTAGTTGTGTGAATTCCAAAATTAGTGATTTTAAAACTCAACAGAGCCAGTGGTGGTGGTGGTGTTCGCCTTTAATCCCAGTACTCAGGAGGCAAGCGGAGCAGGCAGATCGCTGAGTTTGATGCCAGCTTTGTCTATAGAGCAAGTTCTAGGATGGCCAGAAGTGTTACACAGAGAATAAAAAGAAAAAACAAAACAAAACCAAAAAAAAAAAAAAAAAAAAAAAANAAAAAAAAAAAAAAAAAAAAAAAGGAAAAAAAAAACCCTCAACTGAAAGCAAGTAACTAAGTGGGAATGTGGAGGGACAGAATAGCAGAAGTCAATGTTGGTGGGCATAAAGGGAACTAGACCAACTGCACTTGTTTGATTGTTTGTATTTGGAGACAGGGTCTCTCACTGTAGCCCAGGATGGCTTAGAACTCACTTGTATAGCACAGACTGACTTCATTACTGCCTCGACCTTCTTAATGCTGGGATTACAGGTGTGAGCTAGCACATCTAGCTGTTTGCTTAATGATTAAATTTGGGGGTCTGTTCTGCGAAGTCTTGGAGACTGAAGCTTTTTGATAGTCCTGAGAATGGTTCTTTCTCAAGAAAGCCACTGAGATGGTTTTGAGCAGCAAAAGACACATATTTACAACTGTAACCACTCTTTTGATAAATGCCCATAAGTATTATGGCCGATAGAGCAAGAAGTTGGTTTTAAGGGGATAACTAGATCAGATTGGCTTTTTGTTCCTAAGTCATCAAACACAAATTTTAGTATGGAGTGGTATTGACTGGCAGGAAAAAATAAGCGTCTTATCCCTGATTATACTGTACCTGACTTAACATATCAATCTTTGGTTTTCTCATTGAAAATGGCACTATATATGTGGCGTTACAGCCCTCTTCACTTGTGGTTGGTATCATGGGATCCATATTTCATCTTTTTAGAAGGCCATTTTAGGGCCGGGCAGTGGTGCCGCACGCCTTTAATCCTAGCACTCAGGAGGCAGAGGCAGGTGAATCTCTGTGAGTTCGAGGCCAGCCTGGTCTACAAGAGTTAGTTCCAGGACAGGCTCCAAAGCTACAGAGAAACCTGTCTCGAAAAACAAACAAACAAAAAATAACAAAAAAAGGGCCAATTTAGATTGATCTGTCATTGAGGAAAGGAAATATAGGATTCTATCTTCTAGTATATCGGTAGAAAATGAGTGCTATTTCTTCTTGTGACTCAGTACGAAATGATTCTCCTAGTCTTTTTCCCCCCTTCGACACAGAGTTTCTCTGTAGCTTTGAAGCCTGTCCTGGAACTAGCTCTGTAGATCAGGTTGGCCTCGAACTCATTGAGGTCCGCCTGCCTCTGCCTCCCAAGTGCTGGGATTAAAGGTGTGTCACACAATGACCTGGCTTCCCCCAGTCTTAATTTGTGTGTACATGCATGTATGGAGGGAGTTGCTGAGAATCAAACTCTGAGCACACTAAGCAAGTGTCTCGCCCATTGAGATATACTACTAACTAACCCTGTTACCCTCCATTTTAATCCTGTTTCTTATGTATCCCTCAGAGTCAATCAGCATAGCAGATTTTAAAATCTCTGATCCAAATTAGTTGTCCAAACTAATTCTCTAGTTGTACCACTCAGTTGTCGCCTTTTGAGATGTTTCCAGTGTGCCACCTACCTGGTCACTCTTCCTAGACCTCTTTTTTTGAGACAGGATTTCTCAATAGCTGTGAAGCTAGTCCTGGAACTAGATCTTGTGGACTAGGCTGGCCTCGAACTCACAGAGATTCACCTGCCTCTGCCTCCCGAGTGCTGGGATTAAAGGTGTGTGCCACCACCGCCCAGCTATTCCTCTTTATAGCTCTTGGAATTAAGTCTATTTTGTACATAGAGATATGGGTGAGCATTCACAAATATTGAATGATATTTCATAAACAAGTGATGTGTTCAAGAAAAGTCAATTGAGTTCTCCTTATTTAGCTTCTCTAGATCCCTAATTATAGGCTCAATGTCCTTTATTTATGGCTAGAAACCAATTATGAGTGAGTACATCCCATGTTCCTCTTTTTGGGTCTGGCTTACCTCACTCAGGATAGTGTTTTCTATTTCCATCCATTTGTATGCAAAATTCAAGAAGTCATTGTTTTTTTTTTACTGCTGAGTAGTACTCTAATATGTATATATTCCATACTTTCTTCATCCATTCTTCCATTGAAGGGCATCTAGGTTGTTTCCAGGTTCTGGCTATTACAAACAATGCTGCTATGAACATAGTTGAGCATATGCTTTTGTTGTATGATAAGGCCTCTCTTGGGTATATTCCCAAGAGTGGTATTGCTGGGTCCATGGGTAGGTTGATCCCAAATTTTCTGAGAAACCGCCACACTGCTTTCCAAAGTGGTTGCACAAGTTTACATTCCCACCAGAAATGGATGAGTGTACCCCTTTCTCCACAACCTCTCCAGCAAAGGAGAACCCAAAGAAAAACATATAGGCATCCTTCTGAATATTAACCTTCATCAGGCGATGAAAGGAGACAGAGACAGAGACAGAGACCCACATTGGAGCACCGGACTGAAATCTCAAGGTCCAAATCAGGAGCAGAAGGAGAGAGAGCACGAGCAAGGAACTCAGGACCGTGAGGGNCCTTCTGCTTCTGATTTGGACCTTGAGATTTCAGTCCAGTGGTCCAATGTGGGTTTCTGTCTCTGTCTACTGTACCTATTGGTTTCGTGGGAGCCTAGGCAGTTTCGTGGAGGCTCACCTTACTAGACCTGGATGGAGGTGGGTGGCCCTTGGACTTCACACAGGGCAGGGAACCCTGATTGCTCTTTGGGCTGGCGAGGGAGGGGGACTTGATTGGGGAGGGGGAGGGAAATGGGAGGCGGTGGCGGGGAAGAGACAGAAATCTTTAAGAAAGAAAGAAAGAAAGAAAGAAAGAAAGAAAGAGAAAGAAAGAAAAAGAAAGAAAGAAAGAAAGAAAAAGAAAGAAAAGAAATGTCAATTGAATGAACAGATCAGGTTCTTAAGATGCGGTGGGATGGTCTGGTGCATACTGTATTAGTCGCTTTGCATCACTACAGGAAAATGTTGTGACACACAATAACAATTTTTGAGACTGAGTCTTACTATGTTGTCTTGGCCAGCCTGAAACCCATTGTATAGACCAGGTTGGCCTCTAACCCATTGAGGTCCCCCTGCCTCTGCCTCTTGAGTGTTGGGATTAAAGGCATGTGACACTGTACATAACTAATAATATTTTTTATAAAAATAAATACCCACGAAAGATATTTCTGGAAGAATTGACCCATTCCCCAAAGAGGAACTGCTGGGGCTATTGAGTTTGATTGACATGTCATTAAAAGAGGAAGACAGATTGAATTCTAGTTGGGGTGGGATGGAAAATGCTGGAATCAGTGGATTTCAGAAAGTATTGGGGAAAGGGTCATATTTATGAGTTGTTTGTAGCTGCTGTGAGAAAATTCCATAGCTGACGGTAAAATAAGGAAGACAGAGTTTATTTTCGTGTATGGTCCTAGAGTGACAGAGTCTGTTGATGTTGGGATTGCATGGCATGGTAGCAGGAGCAGGAAGCTGGATAATTGCATTTTCTTTCTTTTATATTCGCATGTGCACCCAGGAAGTTGGGAGGGGAGAAGTGGAACAAGCCAGCAAACCTTCAAAGTTTGCTGCCCCAGTGATGTATTTCCAGCAAGGTTCCACCTGCTAAAGGTTCCATAGCCTCCCCCAAACCACCATCTGGATACCAAGTATTTAAATACACGAGCCTATGGAGGTCATTCTCATTCATTACACTGCATCAGAAAACGGAACCCATACACTAACCTTGCCACACCTTCATTAAATATAAGCAACACTGGCAAGTTGAGGTTGAATAGCATGTAAACCTAAGGAAAAATGAAGTTAACTCCTTGAATAAGAAAACTACAGGAAAGAGGTTAGACTATGAAAATATGACTCCATCCTAACGGATGCAACTTTCTTCTGATTCCAAAAGATGCTAAGGTGAATTAAGAGAGTGATGGACAACCTGGTGTAGCTTCTATCCCAGTACTTGGGAGACAGAGGCAAGTAGTTTTCTATGAGTTCAAGGTCAATCTATATAGTGAGATCCTATCTTTATTATTATTACTATAGATATATTATCTATAGGTATTATCTGTATTATCTATAATAATGTAGATATATTACTACTACTACTACTACTAATAGCCAGGCAATAGTGGTGCACACCTTTAATCCCATGATTCAGGAAGCAGAGGCAGGTGGATCTCTGTGAGTTTGAGGCCAGCCTGGTCTACAGAGTGAGTTTCAGGACAGCCAGAGCTACACAGATAAACCCTGTCTCAAAAATCCTCCCTAACAGAAAGTAATAGGCATTACAAAAGAGCTGTCTTATGCCCCTGGCTTGGAAGAACTGAAGAACTAAATCATAAGGCACCTTGAGAAAAGAGCTCACAGAAGGGGATCAAGGAGGAACCTAGCAGAGAGAAAGAGGCTACTTTAAAGTCCATTTTCTTTAAAATGGGCAGACTGCAATGATAGTTTCAGACAGTGTGTGTTTGGGTTATTAAACTATAAAGAAAGGGGGAAAGTCACTGTAAAATTCACACAATGGTTATTTTTGAGTGAAGGGGGCTTGAGATTGGGATGGAACACATGTATATGAAGGGGGCTGGCAAATTCTTGGATTGGTAAGCAAACTGACTTTCTTCTAATTACTCACTGAACTAAGCATTTGGTTTGGTGTTCTATTTCTCTAAGTAGTAGTACTTTTGGCTACAAATACCAGAAAACCTGGCTGATGCAAGCTTAAACAAAATTAGATGTTTATCTTGAATCCCACCCGTGGCCTGGTACCATGAGTTCTCTCCTAGCTGGGAGCACCTAGGACCTTCTTAATCTTTCTACTATATTACTTTGGGTTTCAGTGGCACTTCCATTGCCTTGTGGAGGTAAGCTGGATGCATGTGTCTTTCTCTATCATCTTCTGCAGATAGAGGCCAGGGATATGGTACACAGGTCAACCCCCACAGCAAAGCAATTATCTGGTCCCAAATACGAGTAAGGCTGAAGTTGAGAAACCATGTTCTAGCAGTAAGTCTCAGTGTGTATGAACTGAGAATACTTGGGGTTCCCCAAAACCCTTTCAAGGGGCCCATCAGGTTAAAACTGATTTCATAATAACAGCAGTACCTTATTTTTCTTTTTATTCTCATCTTTCCCACATGTACAGTGGAGTCTTCCAGAGGCTTCAGAAGAACATAGTATTATTATCTGTCCCTTAGATATAGAAACAGCTGTGAGAAACATCTGATAATCCAAGAGTTTAAAGGGATTCCCTTTTTCTTTCCAGATTTTTATTTCAGAAAGTGTAGTTTTTATTAAAATATTTCATGTTAGTATGTAAAAGTTATTATTTAAGTATTACTAATTTCATGCTGTATTCAATAAATATCAGTATTAGGAGCACAGATCTTAGAATATAAAGGAGTTTAGAGGTTAAAAGTTTCAGATATTGATCCAGAGAATCATTGGTTTTTAAATGCTTCAGAAATGTGAAAACTGGGAGAAGTGTAATAATTATGGCCCGGGCATGGCAGTGCATGTCTGTAATCTCAACGTTCAGGGGACTGAGGCAGGAGGGTTGTAAGTTCTACGACAGCCTGGGCTATTTAAAAGACCCTTTCTTAGTTATTTATTCCCTAACAAGTATAATTACAGGTGATTTGTCATGGAGAAAGCCTTTATCAGTCTATTTTACACCCTGACTCTGTGCTGAGTTCTGGGAGTACTAAGGTTAAAAAAAAAAAAAGGATCTCTATCTTCAAAAAATTGCCAACCCACAAAAAGAGACAAGTTACATAAGTGGCTCTACCCCGCCACCCCCCAATTTCTATACAAGGTATTTTCAGTATGTTGACGGTATTAGGGCTGTGTACTTTGGCACAGACAGCAGTGTACTTAGGTGCAGGGGTCATCAGACTCAATGATCACATCAAACCTCATCTAGATTAGAAGCTTAACATTTTCCCTTTTATCATTTACTAGACAGACTATTACTGGCTACCAAACCACCTTGTACCATCTAATAGACAAATAGCCTCTGTAAACCTGCAATCTGTAGTTTGACGGCAGAAGCCAAAACTAATTTCTATGCTTTGGGCCTCTATTTCAGTGACTGTGTTGGCAATCTTTAATGAGCTGCATGCAGATGTGGATCTTTATGCTCTTCTGTTTGGAGAGAGTGTCCTGAATGATGCTGTTGCCATTGTACTGTCCTCGTAAGTAACTGGTTCTGGAGGGAGGTGGGGTAGGGGTAGGATAATGTTTCTGGCTTTGTCCCTTAGCAGCATTCAGGATGCTGGTGCCAGCATAGCATGGTGGCTGCAGCTTAAATTAAATGGAGTTGCTCTGGGCAGTGCTTGTTAGACTCCATGTTTGTTGTTATTTTCAGTTCCAGTGAGTCTCCTTATCCCTCGGGGATAGTTTAAGACCCCTTGTGGATGCTTGAAACCATACTGAACCCTGTTGATGATTTTCACATACATACAAATACATATCTATAATAATAAAGTTCAGTATATAAATTAGACAAGTGGAAAGTTAGCAATAGCTAATATTAAAGTAGAACGATTAAAATAATGTTTCAGTTGTAATAAAATTGTGCAACAGCTTACTCTTTCAAAATACTATTGAACTTTTCACTAACGTAATAAATATTTTATGACTTCTCTTGGGCAGATCCAAATTTTCAGCAACACTACTTTTCTCGTTGGAAACGTTATTAAGTAAAATAAAGGTTGTTTGAACGGAAATGCTATAGTCTGATAACCTCAATAGTTTCTAGTGGACTAATAGTCAGTTAGCATATACCACGTGGCTATATTAGTGAAAGTAGTGATTCATGTCATGGACAGGATCCGACTGAATGGTTGGAGATTTCATCATGCTGTCGAGAACAGTATATAATTTAGAACTTATAATTAGTTTATTTCTGGATTTTTCTATTTCATGTTTTTAGTTTGAGGTTGACCTCAGGTAACTAAAACCACAGAAGGTGAAATAGTGAAGGAGGGTCGGGACTGTTTAGTGTGTCGTGATGTAAAACCAGTGTGGTCATCTTTTCAAAAATAAAAACAAAAACAAAACTTTCTCTCTCTTTGTTTTTAAACTCCAGGTCTATTGTTGCCTATCAGCCAGCAGGACTAAATACTCACGCTTTTGATGCTGCTGCCTTTTTTAAGTCAGTTGGCATTTTTCTAGGTATATTTAGTGGCTCTTTTACGATGGGAGCCGTAACTGGTGTTGTGACTGCTTTAATATCCTTTTAAAAAAAGTTTTGGTCCCTGCCTGGCTACACATACATGATATTGTGTTTGCAAAGAGAAAGTTCTCAGTTCCTTCTTTCAGCTCAGAATCTTAAATTAATTGTTCTGAGATGTGGTACTTCCTCATCTGGGTCAGGCACAGTGATTGGGCCCCTAGTAATAATCTGAGAAAAGACTGGGAAATTGGACTCTGAGAATTACAAAAGAAGAGGTATTGAAAATAGGGGTGGGGATATGTTGAGGTATCTGAAGTGGGATGTAGGGAGTTGGGGTACATATGATCAGAATACATTGCTAGCATGCATGAAATTGTTAAAGAATAAGTAAAGCAAATTTTCCCAAGAGTGTGGAAGAAGGAAACATAAGATATAATAAATAAAGATGGGGAATTCAACTCTAGATTTTGCTTTGTCCTTACCTTTGCTTCTTCTTTCCCTTCTTTATAACCCAGTTGGAACACCAATTATAGGGATGAAGAGACTGAGGAACCCAGAGGAGGCTTGCAGTCAGTGACCATTGGTCAGGCTGTACTTTAGCTTCTGGTTACTGGTGCTGTCTGCTATTCAGGGACTGTGAACATTAAGGTAGCTATAACTAACCCAGAGTAATTGGTGAGAATTATTGAACTTTCCACTGTGTCTTCCATGACAAAGGATAGTATGATATTTAGTTTAAAATAACCAAACATAAAGAGAAAACCATGGAAAGAGCTTGCAGTCCCTCTACATATGTGCTGAAACCTCCATCACAGTACTCTCTTTGATTGGCATTACTAATGAATGTAATACAAACCACATCCATTTTATGTGTAACCAGTATAGATAATATGGAAAATTATTAGTGAGTTTTTTTATTTTAGTCTTTGAGATATGTATCCTTTGCTCTTTGCAAAATCACAGCTATGCCTAACTACATTTTAAATGTTGAGAGTAGCTAGCAGCTACTTTGTTATAAAACACACATCAAGCTAGCTTTGTTTAAAGGCCCTGGTACTGAGGGCTTAATTGCTCAGTGAACTTGCTTGTGAGTTGCTTCTGTGTTGATGGCATATTGAATGGTTGTGATAGGAGGAAGAGTCCCTTTGTTCTCAAAAGGAGACCTCAGGACTTCATTGCTGTTCCAGGAATTATAGATTTCTTTTTTTTTTCTGTTCCATACATGGGTCAGGCCTTAATCATGGAAATTAGAGCCTTAAGAGCCTGTCTTCCCAGATCTGCCTAAGGCCTTCCCAGTCCTATGAGAACTAACCTGTCAGTCAAGCCTGCAGCCAGAAATTTATTCTTAGAATCATAGTACTTCATTTCCTATAGAGTTCACCCATTTAAAGCATGCAACTCAATTGTTTTGCATTCCTTATGTCATTAATTTTTAAAATCATGGTAATATATAATAAAATTTGCCTCAGTACACAGTTTAAAGTAAGTACAGGAACCAACAAAATGACTCAACAGTTACGTAAGGAGTTTTTCCACCAAGCCTGATGACTTGAGCTTGATTCCTGGAACCCACATGGTAGAAGAAACTACTCCCTACGGGTTGTCCTCTGACTTTCACTTGCCTGCTTAGCAGGCACGTGTCCCCCCTCTTACACACACACACACACACACACACACACACACACACACACACCATTTTAAGTTATTAAATACACATTTTAAGTTTTTAAATACATTCACCGTGTTGATTATCCCTTCCTGCTGCCTGTTTCCAGAATGCTATTCCTCATCTCAGACACAAACTCTGTACCAATTCAACAACAACTCTGCACTCCAGCTCTGACTCTGGTAACCTGTATTCTACTGTAAAGTTTCTTTTATTTTGTATGGTGGTGGGGTGATCAAACCCAGGACTACAAACATGCTAGGCAAGTGCTTACTATTCAGCTACACCACCAGCCCTCGGAAAGCTGATATTTTTAAAATTTTGTTACTTGAAAATTGAGCTCAGGGCTGGAGAGATGGCTCAGCAGTTAAGAGCACTGACTGCTCTTCTGAGAACCTGGGTTCAATTCCCAGCACCCATATGGCAGCTCAACTCTGTCTGTAATCCCATTTCCAGGGTATCTGACACCCTCACACAGATGTACATGCAATCAGAACACTAATGTACATACAATAAAAATAAATAATTTAAAGAAAGAAGTAAAATTGAGCTGTGTGTGGTGGCACATACCTTTAATCCCAGCACTTGGGAGGTAGAGGCTGGTAGATCTCTGAGTTTGAGGCCAGCCTGATCTACAGTGTGAGTTCCAGGCCAGCCAAGGCTAATTAAAGAAACCCTATCAGGAGTGGGGGGGGGGAGAGGAAAAGGAAGAAAGAAAAAGAACAAACAAAGCATGTGTGGCAGAGTGGTTGAGAACCAGCCTAGCATGTTCAGGGCTCTTAAGTTCCATCCCGACACTGTAACATTTAAAAAAGAGAGATAAAACTCCCTCCAAGGAGGTGTAGGGGATGGGTGGCCTTTTGAGAGGGCCAAAAGAATGGGGACTTCAAGTGTCCCTGCTGCCGATGCCCAGAGCTGCTGTCCTTAACCTGGTGCTGACGTGACCAAGTTTACTAAGCTGCACTGCTTCCCCCTGCTGGAGACAGCGCTCTTTTTCCTGATGTCCTGGAGCACGTTTCTTTTGGCTGAAGCCTGTGGATTTACAGGTAGGTTTACTGCTGGTCTCAGCAGAGCCTGTAAGAGAGGAAGAGGGGAGGTAGGCTGTATGGGTCACCTGCTGTAAATTGTCTTGTCAGTTGAATTTTTTCCTTGCCTCTTCTTTCTCACTGATTTTTAGCAACTCTTTTGACAGGTGTTGTAGCTGTTCTTTTCTGTGGGATTACACAGGCTCATTATACATACAACAATCTGTCAGTAGAATCAAGAAGTCGAAGCAAGCAGGTAAGAGAGGCCCTTGAGCCTGATGGACTGCCAGGTAGCACAGCAGGAGGACTGCAGAGTTCATGGCCTCCTCTTTCCTTCTTCATGCAGCTTTTTGAGGTGTTACACTTTCTGGCAGAGAACTTCATCTTCTCCTATATGGGCCTAGCACTGTTCACCTTCCAGAAGCATGTTTTCAGCCCCATTTTCATCATTGGTGCTTTTGTATCCTTTTCTCATTTATTCCACATTGTAGACAGAGAGGTGACCTCTGTATAACCACTAAGAATAACCATTTGATTACCATCTCTGTTTTGAATGGATAAGCGGGTCAGTTCTAGTTCAGGATACTTGGGGGGAAATTCTTAAAGCAGAATGTATTTCATTTCAAGTCTGGCTTTTTTTCTGGTGTTTTCTGTTCTAATTTAGTGCTTGACAGGCTATCATTTGTTTTGTAGAGCTCTGTCCCGAGTACATCTAAAAGTCAATAACCCTGTCAGTCCCCACAATTATTTTTAACATGTCATTGCCATGTTAATGTAACCCAGGCAGTTAGTTCCCTGATTTTAGTGACTAGAAGGTTCTAATCCTCTTGCTGTCGGCTGCATAGTCCCACTTGGCTAGCTCTACCCCCATGCTGCCCTCACATGGGAGTAGACAGTGACCATGCCCTCACATGGGAGTAGACAGTGACCATGCCCTCACATGGGAGTAGACAGTGACCATGCCCTCACATGGGAGTAGACAGTGACCATGCCCTCACATGGGAGTAGACAGTGACCATGCCCTCACCCAAGCTGCCCTGCTGCTGTGGTTTATTCTCAGAGAGACTCCTTTGGTTTGCTAAAACAAGAAGGAAGGGAGGTTTGCAAAGAGGGAAAGAGGAAATAAAAGAACAGATAAAAATAATGGATAAGATTAGAGGGAAAGAGGAAGGAGAAAAGAGAAGAAAAGACAAAATAAAATATGTAGTTCTTTGACTTTGGCTGTTGAGAATACAGTGTTTAGAGAGGGGACATTTTGGATGCTTGACTTAGAAAGGACGGATGTTACTTGAGAGAACAGGATAGTCGAGATAGAGGAAAGGCAGAGATGAGAGCAAGGAAAGAGATATTTTAATTGAGGGAGCCACTTTGGGGCTAGCAAGAAACCTGGCACTAGAGAAATTCTCAGGAATCCACAAGGATGACCCCAGCTAAGACCCTAAGCAATAGTGGAGAGGGGGCCTGAACTGGCCTTGCCCTGTAGTCAGATTAATGAGTATCTTAAATATCACTATAGAACCTTCATCCAGCAATTGATGGAAACAGAGGCAGAGACCCGCAGCGGAGCACTGGGCTAAGCTTCCAAAGTCCAGTTAAAGAGTGGGAGGAGTGAGAATATGAGCAAAGAGGTCAAGACCATGATGGGTTCACCCACTGAAACAATCTACCTGAGCTAATGGGAGCTCACCAACTCCAGGCACAGGGAAAGAACAAGCATAGGACCAAACTAGTCCTTCTGGTAGTGGTTGACAGTTGCATGGGTGGGGCAGACTGAGGGACCACTGGCAGTAGCACCAGGATTTATCCCTTCTATTTGTACTGGCTTTTGGGAAACCTATTTTCTTTGGATATATACCTTGCTCAGCCTTGATATAGTAGGGAGGGCCTTGGACCTTCCCCAAAGCCATATGCCTTACCCTCTCTGAGGAGTGAATGGGAGTTTGGGGGACAGGTAGAGGGAATGGGAGGAGGGGAGGAAGTGGGAGCTGGGATTCATATGTATAATGAAAAAAGATAGTTTGTTTTCTTTTTTAAAAAATAAAAAGGATAGTACAACCAAAAAAATAAAATAAAAAAAGAGAAACAAAAAACAAAAAGGGCGGATGTTGAGTACCTAGCAATGGCTCAGTGGCCAAGGGTTTGACTCACTTGGTGTTAGATACTATTGATTTCATTAAAGTAAGCTTTTCTGGCCCTGGATTTCAATATTCTATCCTCATTGTTGGACATTTGCTCTTTCTTTCTTTCTTTCTTTCTTTCTTTCTTTCTTTCTTTCTTTCTTTCTTTCTTTCTTTCTTTCTTTCCTTCCTTCCTTCCTTCCTTCCTTCCCTCCCTCCCTCCCTCCCTCCCTCCCTCCCTCCCTCCCTCCCTCTCTCTCTCTCTCTCTCCTCTTCTCTTTCTTTCTGCCTTTTTTAGGCCTCCTGGGATTCCTTAACTCTTAAATGTTGTCTTCAAAGAGTATTTTTTTCCTTTGGGATGTTCATTTCATGTGCAAGAATGTGGGGGCTGTCCCTTCTTGACTGCTCGAGACTGACAGTGCTGGAACCCTAGTTTAGGATCTTCGTAATGGCTTCACACTAGAGGAACAGCTTAGAATCTGGTAGATTAGTTTTTCTTCACTCAGACTTAGCTTGTTGCTCTGCTTTGTATTTCCTGCACGTCATAGTGGAGGAGATAGTGGAGGAAGGCCTTGTTTATAGAACAGGGCCTGTTGGCTGGGTGAGCCACATCCTCTGGAAATCCTAAAGGCTGCTGACCACTTGAGGACTTTTCCTTCACCTCTGAGCTAGAATATGCTTTACAAGCACTACCCGTTTCCCTTTGTTAAAAACAAAACCAAACAAGGAAAGGAAGAAAGACAAAAAAGCAGGAAAACAGTTTACACTTTACCCTGGAGGAAGCTAGTTTGGCTCTGGTTTCTGTCTGAAACAGCTGTGGCTCTTGCAGCTGGTGCATTGCTTGGCGGAAGCTCTCTATTTGCTGGCTCCTGCTTGCGTTTCCTTCTCTGACCAGGGGATTGTGCTGCTCTCTCTGTTGGGTGCTGTTTAAACTTGGCAAGGAAAAGATAACTGGTTTCTCTGAATTCTTTGCTTTCACGGTAGAGTTCGTTTTTCACATTCATCCTTTTCTACTTCTAACATCCCCAAAGGTCATTTAAGCTACATAGGAGAAACTTTCTCTGAGTTCATTTGTGTGAGTGAATGTCTCTTTGTGGTAAGACTACTTGAGGGTTCCTCACATCTATTTTTGTGTGCTCCCTAGGCATTGAAGTCCCTAATGTTTTCTTGTGAATGAAACTTGCTGGCTCTTTCCCTCTAGTAGAGCCCAACATAGTATGTGCCTTGTCCAGTTCTCAATCTTATGGTACTTTAGATTACTTCTGGAGTTAGTTTTAGAGAAATTGGCAAGCCTGTCAATTGAACCAGTTCAATTCAGTTCAAAAGTTACAACCATGTGTTGATAAGCTGTATAATGAACCAAGAAGTGGGAAAGTTGACCAAATGACTGCCATTTTGTTGCTGAGAGATTTGCGATGGGGGAGTCCAGGCATTCTGACTTCTTTGGGCAGCCCTGCATCACAGCACTGCCAAAGTTCTGTGCTCAACCAGAGTATTTGAAGTGCCATTCTGGAAACGTGTGGGCTCCTTAACCTCGCCTGGTGGTCAGGTTGCCATCTTCCTGGGCAGAGCTGCGCATATCTACCCTCTCTCCTTCTTCCTCAACCTGGGCAGAAGGCACAAGATTGGTTGGAATTTTCAACACATGATGATGTTTTCAGGTAAAATATATTTATATAATAGATAAAGAAAATAAATTTTATTTAGCAAACAATGATAATATGACTAAAATATAAACAACTTGGCTTTAAAGCACACATCTGTAATTCCAGACTAAGAAAGGGGGAGGCAGAAGGATCAGAAGCTCAAGGTCATGCTTGGGTACATATTGAGTTTGAGGCTAGCTTGGGCTAAATGAGACCCTGTCTCAAGATCCTGTTACACATCAACCTATCTTTCTACTCTTCCGTGTGGTACCCCTTCTTTTACTAAGAAAAATACTGCCCTGCTTTCCATAAATGTACAGTTTCACACATTCATAGTCAGCCAACATTTCTGCTGACTGTGTGGTATTCGGATAGAAGACTTAGAGCTTGTTATTATGCAAGCTTCTTTTTCTTTTAGGTCATTAGGAGAAGATTCATTTAAATAATAAGAGCGGTTAGTATTCTGCCATACAAAGTGGTGCTGTTTTTCTTCTTATGCTGGGAATTCTGTGCAAGCCAGCTTCAAAGGGAAGAAGACCATACACCTTTAAGGTGCTTCTACCTGGCTTAAGCAGCTGGGCTCCCAAAGCATATGGCTAGGGTTCTATTATCCCCACAGTGGCAGTGCATTCTGAAGAATTGTCACCAGGTTCCCACATCACCAGAAGATCTTCCTGTTTGGTCCCATAGGCCTGAGGGGAGCAATGGCATTTGCACTTGCCATCCGTGACACGGCATCCTATGCCCGCCAGATGATGTTCACAACCACGCTGCTCATTGTCTTCTTCACTGTATGGGTCATCGGTGGAGGTACCACACCAATGCTGTCATGGCTCAATATAAGGTCAGTTTGAAACCAAGCCAATTTTGCGTCCAAATGTGTCAGTTGTCATAATTCTTGAGAACGCTCAAGGTGCTGTGCAGGCTGTGCTTGTGAAAGATTTTCATTCTTTTGGTTTAAGCAATGTGTGTGTGGGGGAGGTGTTTTAGATTTTTTTTAAATTAAAATTTAGAGTATTGGGATTTTTCAGGATACAAAATTGTCATTGAATTCTAAAAAAATCGAAAATAGGATTATCAGTACACACAGGAAACTAGGATGAGCTGGCCCTTACTAACAGAGAAGAAACTCTGTAGCCAGCAACCAAAAGAGGCATGTAGAGTTTCGCTTTCTTAGGATTTTGTATGCAGTGCCTTTTCTTGCTTCTGTGCAAAAAAGAGATGGCATTTTCTTTTTTTTAATTTTCTTTCTTTCTTTTTCTTTTTTTTTTTTTTTTGGATTTTCGAGATAGGGTTTCTCTGTAGCTTTTGGTTCCCCTGGAACTAGCTCTTGTAGACCAGGCTGGCCTCGAACTCACAGAGATCCGCCTGCCTCTGCCTCCCGAGTGCTGGGATTAAAGGCGTGCGCCACCACCACCCGGCTTTTCTTTTCTTTTTTGAGCTTTTTTTTTATTATTAAAAATTCCACCTCCTCCCTTCCTCCCATTTTCCTCCCACTCTCCCCCCTCCCTGCCCTCTCCAGTCCAAAGAGCAGTCAGGGCACCCTGCCCTGTGGGAAGTCCAAGGCCCTCCCCCTTCCACCCAGGTCCAGGAAGGTGAGCATCCAAACAGACTAGGCTCCCACAAAGCCAGTACATGCAGTAGAATCAAATCCCAGTGCCATTATCATTGGCTTCTCAGTCAGCCCCCATTGTCAGCCACATTCAGAGAGTCCAGTTTGATCACATGCTCGTTCAGTCCCAGTCCAGCTGGCCTTGGTGATCTCCCATTAGATCAGCCCCACTGTCTCAGTGGGTGGGTGCACCCCTCGTGGTCCTGACTTCCTTGCTCATGTTCTCCCTCCTTCTGCTCTTCAACTGGACCCTGGGAGCTCAGTCCAGTGCTCCAATGTGGGTCTCTGTCTGTATCTCCATCCATCGCCGGATGAAGGTTCTATGATGATATTCAAGATATTCATCAGTGTGGCTATGGGACAAGACTAGTTCAGGTACCCTCTCCTCTGATGCTGCCCAAGGACCTAGCTGGGGACATCCCCGTGGACACCTGGGAACCCCTCAAGAGCCAAGTCTCTTGCCAACCCTAAAATGGCTCTTTTAATGTAGATATCTTCTTCCCTGCTCCTATATCCACCCTTCCTCCATCTCAACCATCCCACTCCCCCAAGCTCTCCCCAATCCTCCCCTTGTCCCTTCTCTCTCCCCCTCTCCCCTTCCCTCATCCCACCCCCACCCCATGTTCCCAACTTTTGCCTGGCGATCTTGTCTACTTCCAATTTCCAGGAGGATAAATATATGTTTTTCTTTGGGTTCACCTTATTGTTTAGTTTCTCTAGGATCACGAACTATAGGCTGCAATTCTAATGCTTGGGAAGTAGAGTCAGGAGAATTAAGGGAAAATAAAAAATCAAACTCAGGTCAACATCCCTCTGTTATTTGTTAGATAAAGCTACAGACTACACACAAAAGATGTCATGGGGCTATATAACAGATGAAAGTTACATAGAAAATGCCATATCCATCCATTTTGGTATGTCTCCCCCCCCCACCCCTACCCCAGACTGTCTTAGGGTTTCTATTCCTGTGAAGAGACTTCATGACTACAAGTAATGCAAATGCCTGAAGAGTCACTCTCCAAAGAGCCACAAGGTGGCAGTATATCTTTCTCTATTGGTCTTTAGTTTGTTTTCCCTCTAGAATGTAGAATGCCAAAGACAGCTGGAGCTCCTACACATTTCAGAGGAAAGAAGCGGGATTTGAGAAAATGGCCTCTTCCACCTGAGGCTTTTATACTAATGGTATAATGGTAGGCAGGGATTCCTGGGTTTGGCCACTGCCAGCTATGCCTTTTCTGGGCTAGTATGTCTCAGTCTGCAGATCAAGGCTTCTTGGTGACAGTCAGGGTCCTCAGTCATGCTTGCATTGCAGGTTCCATTTGCATTTCCATGCCTATGTATTAAGATATGGTTCTCAGAACATTCCCATAGTGGAGATAATACTGCAATCTCTATTGTCGAGTTGGGGAAATAAGACCCAGGGCAACGATTTGACTGCAGGTAGCAGAGTATTAAGAAGATGAGGTGGATTGGAATTCAGGAAGTCTTCCCAAGACTTGCTCACTGTGCCTTCCATCTATAAGAAGGGTTGTGATGCTAAAGACTGCCTTCCGCATAAAATTTGGAGTGTTTAGAATTTCAACTTCCTAGCATTAATACTAAAGGTTGGATTAAATAACACAGTCTATCCTTGAGAATATAAACCTGAAGAAAGAAATTTTAATTCTGTGACATTCAACTTGAGACATCAGATAGTACTGTCTTTGTTTTTTTGTGGTGGCATGAGGCTAAGACAGGTGGTTGATCCTGGGTATAATTGCAGGGTATAATTGACCTGTGAAGTTACTTTTTGCCAGATGAAGATTTTTGTAATAGAGATGCTCATTTTGTATAGAAAATTGTCAGGCAACAAATAAAATTTCATAACCTCCTCAGACTCTTTGATATTTGTATTTATCGTGGGCTTTTGAAAATACTGAACAATACTATGTAGCTTATCAGGGGTTTTTGGAAACTTTGAAGACTATTATGATTTCTTTCTCATTCTACTCATAAAAATGTATTTTATATATTCAGAAAACATTCACACTTATGCCTAACTTTATATGAATAATTTAAAGCAGATATCTAAATGCTTATCATTTTTTGTTATTCCCAGGAATTGTAATAAGCTGCATAAGAACATAGGCTTCAAAGATGCATTAAAAACCGTAACTCACCATCATGTAACTAAGAACAAAGGCAATGGTTTCAAGCATGCTAGGCAAGTGCTGCACCAGTGAGACACGTCCTCATTGTCTAACCTCTGTAATTCTTTCCTTACCTACAGAATACTTATAACATCACAAATATATGCACGAATATTTAATTGGTGTTTGAAAATGTTGTTCCAAGACTCTCTATGAATAATAAACCCTAGAGATGCTCAAGGCCCTTATAAAAATGGGGTATTTGTTCAGAACCCATGCCCATCATCTTAAATACTTTAAGTGGTCTCTAAAAGCCTTTATTTCCTACAATGTAAATGTTATGTAAACAACTGTAGTGCCACATTGTTTGGGGAATCATGACAAGAAAAAAGGTCTATATGCTCAGTACAGAAGCAATTTTGGGGGGGGGATATTTTTAATTTGGGATTGATTGAATTCCCCGCCCCCCCCATACATAAGGAGGGCCAACTGAACACACAAAACCAAGAGGCATTACCTGTTGGACATAGTGAATGATCACAAAAGGACTCTTCAAGCAAGAACTGCTGGTTAGCAGACAGCTAATAAGCAACATTTTGTAATTTTCTCAGACTCTGCGATATTGGTATTTATCGTGGGCTTTTGAAAATATTGAAGAATATTATATAACTTATCAGGAGTTTATGCAAACTTTGAAATCTGTCATAATTTCTCAGCCTATTCATAAAACTCACTTTTATAGGTTCATAAAATATTCATATTTATGCTTAATTTTATATGAGTAATTTAAAGTGGCTCCCTAAACTATATAAAAATCCTAGCCCCCTCAGGAATTGTCTGGTCACTCTGTCCCCTGACTATTCAGGACCAGATTAAATCATGTGCATTTCATATGTCCTTTTCTTTTTTTTCAACTCATAAGCATATCTGGTACAAATAGAACCAAGTGATTTTCCACTGAGAGTAGAGAGTTGACTTTTTTGCACTTCCTCATGACCTTTTCAAAATGTGGGCCATGAAAACAGTCCTTCCCAGAGCTGAATGTGTGGGCAGCTTTCTGAGAAGCATGTGATGGCTCAACTCGACTGGAGTTGGTAAGAAGTGAGCAATTCTGTTGAGCAGAAAACCAACAGTTCCTGTAATACTTCTTTTCTGCTTTCTATCTGTCTACTTTTTGTTCCCTTCACCATGCAATTTTGTCATATTATCCATAGATAATATATAGAAATAAAAATCTTTGGAGGATCGGTGATCAAAACTCGATATTATTAGTATTTTAGAAAAGATTCAGTTTCACTTTTCTTCATTGGTAATGACATATGAGTTTTTTGAATTGTCAAATTTGGAGAAATCTCTCTCAAGTTTCTTTGACATGTGAGCCAGAATATTTATGCTTCCGTGTGCTTCCATCTTGCATAATTGTATCGTATTGCAGCCATGACCCGAAGTAGCGCATGTAGTTGTTTTTGTTTTTTTGGGACAGGATTTCTCTGTGTAGCCCTGGCTGTCCTGGCACTTGCTCTGTAGACCAGGCTGGCCTCAAATCACAGAGATCCACCTGCCTCTGCCTCCCAAGATTAAAAGTGTTCTCCACCTCCACCCAGTTTACATATAGGTTTTTTGTAAGTACCACTGTGTTCAAGGTAAAGAGCTGCTCCAATACAAAGGCGTCATCTCAGCTCCATCCTTTATCACATTCACGTCCTATCCTTACCAATCCCTTAGTCCAACACCCTCAAATTTGTTCTCCATCTCCATACTTTTGTCATTTTGATAATTAAGGAGCTCAAATCATAGCATATGATCTTTTGAGATTGGCTTTTTCTTCGATTCAGCATATGCCTTGAAGAGATCCATGAAGGCCATTGTACATGTCAATTGTTTGTTTCTTTTTGTTTCTGGATAATACTCTATGACATGAATGTATCAGGGCTTGTTTAATCATTCACATCTTAAAGGTCATTTGCTTAGTCTCCAGTTGATGACTATTATAAATAAAGCTATTGCTAGCATTTCTGGGTAAGTTTTTATATCAGTATAGACTTCCATATATCTAAGATACATGTCCAGGACTATGCTTGCCAGATGAGATAGTAAATGCATATTTAATTTTCTAAGGAACTGCTTAACACTTTTCTGGAAGTGGCTGTGCTGGTGGCATGTGAGAATCGGGTTTCCCGGTATTCTCAGCAGTGCTGCTTTGCATTCTCTAGCTGATCTAATAGGTGTGTGGTGCTGTCTCATCCTGCTCTTAATTTGCATCTCTTTTTTTGTGCCCTAATGATGTTGAATATCTCTCCATGTGCTTATCTATTGCTTTTCTGCTCAAGTCTTTTGTTTGCTTTATAATTGGAGTTAGTTGTTGTTATTGACTTTTAAAATGTTTTTATTCTAGATACTAATGTTTGAAAGATAACATGTTTGTAAGTCTTTTCTTGCTTTCTTATAGCTTGTCTTGAAGTCTTTTTGGTAGAATCTTTCATAGATCAGAAGTCACAATTTGAAGTATTGTAATCTGTCTTTTTTTGGATCATATATTTGATGCCGTATCTAAAACACTCACCAAACCCTCTTGAAACTTTCTTCTTTGTTGCTACCTTAAACACTTAGTTTTATAGCTTACTTTTAAGTCTATGAGCTGTTGTTCGTTAATGTTTGTATGAGATGTAAAGTTTTGTCTTATTTGTCTATGGCTATCCAGTTGTTCCATTATGGTATAATAAAAAGACTATGGCTATCCAGTTGTTCCAGTATGATATGTTAAAAAGACTGTGATATTCTATTGAATTGCTTTAGCTCATTTGTCAGAAATTAAGTTTTCTGTGTATCCATGGATCAGTTTTTGTCCTGGTTCGTTGATCTGTGTGTCTGACTTTTCGAAAATGCTGACCATAGTTAAACAGTATGTCTGAGCATTAGGTACACAGATTGCAACTACTTTTTTTTTTCCAATGTAGCTATTCTAGTTTTATTCCATATAATTTTTTGAATAAGCTTGTCTATCTCTAAAGTAAATTTTTTTCCTATGGTCAGGCATGCTTGTAATTTCAACAATCAGGAGGCCAAGGCGGGAGTTCAAGGTTAGCCTAGGAGTTATAAAGAGACCCTGTCTCAAAAAAAATTGGATAAAACAAAAGTAAACAAAATCTTTCTGTGCTTTTCATAGGAACTGTATTTTATATACTATCAACCACGGATATTAACAACTTCATCATGTTGTGTCTTCCAATTCATGAATGTAGTATGGTTCCCCATTTATTTTGGCCTTTTTTTGTTTCTTTATATTAGTATTTTGTCATTTTTAGTATATAAATCATATGCAAGTTTTATTAGATTTATATCTTGTAATTGTGCTGAATTTCCTTTTTTTGTTTTTTGTTTTATTTTGTTTTTATAGTCTTTGGGATTTTCTACATAGATAAAAATTTTCTGGATTATCTGCATAATTATACAAAGTTAAATAGTTTTATTTTTCATTTTTCAACCAACCAATTTACCTTTGGCTTTCTTTTCATGTGTTATTGCTCTGTCCTATTTTTAATAAAAGAAGTGCTAATGGATACCTTCACCCAGCTCCCAACATTAAGAGAGACATCTTGCCCTTCATCATGGGGTGTCATAATAGCTTATAAGGATTTTGTAGATAGTCATCATTTAATTTAGTAAATTTCGATCTCATGTTTAGTCTACTTTCTTTTTAAATATATTTTATTTATTTGTGGGCAGGGCACACATGTGTAGGCCGGATGACAGCTTTTTGGGAGTCGGTTCTTTTCTTCTACCATGTTTGTCCTCGGGATGGAACTCAGGTCATCAGACTTGGCAAGAAATGCATCTACTCATTGAGACATCTTGCTGGCCCTCATATTTATTTTCTTAAAGTTTTTGTCTTGGATGGGCATGGATTTTAACAAATTCATTTTCTGCATCAGTTGGTGTGATCATGTGCTTTTTTTGTTTAGCTCTTTACTCTGGTGGATTACATTGTTCAATTCCAAATACTGAACCAGTCCAGCTTTTCTGAAATAGCTCCTACTTGATTATGGTATATTATTTTAATACTGCTTAACTCTATGAATAAATACTTACTTAAGAATTTTTCTGTGCTCACAGGGATATAGTCTGTAGCTCTCTTTTTTTGCATGCACTTTTCTGGTTTAGGTATCAGGGTAACACGACCTCACAACATGAACTGGAATGTGTTCTCTACCCTTCTTTATACTTGGTGTTATTTTCTTTTACTTTTTGGTAAGAATTCTCCAGTGGAACCAGCTAGGTCTAAAGACTACTTTTTCAAAAATCTCTAAACTGTGTAATGGATGAGGCTTTTCAAATTACATATTTTATATTGAGTGAACTGTGATAGTTTGTGAAATTTATCAGTTTGACCTAGATTTTCAAGTTAATGTTATTCATATTTTTTATGTCGACTTGACACAATTTATAACTAGAACCATCATTAGAGAGGAGGGAGCCTCAGTTGAGAAAATGCCTCCGTAATGTTCAGCTGGAAGACATTTTCTTAATTAGTGATTGATGGCGAGGGCCCAGCCTGTTGTGGGTGGTTCCACCCCTGAGCTGGTGGTTCTGGGTTCTATAAGAAAGCAGGTTGATTAAGCCATGAGGACCAAGCCAGTAAGCAGCACCCCTCCATGGCCTCTGTATCATCAGCTCCTGACTCCAGGTTCGAGCCCTGTTTGAGTTCCTGTCCTAACTGCTTTTGATGATGAACTGTTGTGTAGAACTGTGATCAAAATAAACCCTTTCCTCCTCAAGTTGCTTTGGTCATGGTGTTTCATCACAGCAATAGTAACCCTAAGAAATATGGTATTTCCTGATTGTTCTTTAGATATTTTTGGGTCTGCAGTGATGTAATGTTTTGTTTTTTCTTTTTAAATTTTGTTCCTAATAATGTGTGTCATTATCTTTTTTGTCAGACTCGCTAGGGGTTTGGTAGAAGGGGTTTTGTTATTTTTGTTTGAACATAAGGTCTCATTATGTAGCCTAAGCTGTCCTGGAACTCACTGTGTAGACCAGACTGGTATAGAACTCACAAAAAGCCTTCGCCTTTGTCTCTCTAGTGCTGGGTTTAAAGGTGTATGCTACCAAGCCCAGCTATTAGATTTTTTATGTAAGCATTTTTGTTTCTCTTTTAAAAATTACCTTTTATTCTACTTACTTTACTATACTGCTTATCTGATTTTCATTTTACTGATTTCTGCTTCTGTATTTTGTTTCCATCTTTCTTGTTTGTGCCCAGCTCTACCTAGACACCCAAGTGAAACAACATGTACTATTGTTGAAAAATAAATATGGTGCTAGCTCATTGTATTTTTCCAGATGTGTATAAATAAAGATTATTTAAGTATAGACACTGACATTTACAGAAATTGCATCAAAACAAGTTCCTTCCAAAATAAGGTAATGAGAGTGATTGGTTTCTCTTGGCTTGTGGCTTGTGATGTTATTTGGTGGCCTCATGTAATTTCTGTAACACGGTTCTTATTTTAAACTGACTCAGAAATCCCCTGATACTTATTGTGGTGTATTGAACCCTGAGAACTCAGTAGGATCGGAGCTTACTTTCTTACTTGTTCCTGATTTCTTCAGCTGCTGATGAGTGGTTAGGTAGCTGCTCAGAAACAGGACCAAGGAAAGTCTTGGCGTTCTACTGTACATAACTAGAGGTTAGCTGTGATTCCTTTCCTCCTTCTTCCCTTCCGTTCCCTTCTCTTCCGTTCCCTTCTGTTCCCTTCCCTTCCTCTTTCCTTCTTCTTTTTCCCTCTTTCCCTCTTTTTCCCTCTTTCCTTCCTTCCTCTACATAGTCCTGGCTGACCTGGAAATCACTATGCAGACCAGGCTGGCCTTCAAACTCACAGAGATCCACCCACCCCTGCTGCCAGAATGCAGGGTGCAGGGTGGGATTAAAGGTATATGCCACCATGCATAGCTAGCTGTGATTTCTTGATCATGACTAACTTCAAGTCTGTTTATGAAGAAAAAAATGAATAAAATTACAATTTCAAAGCCAGGTCACTTCTTTCCATAAGCCTAAATTATATTTTTAAATTAATGTTTTGTGATTGATATTTTAAAATGTAATGGGAAATTCTCCAATATTTTAGTTAACATATAAGCTATGTATTTTTTAGACGTTTGAATAAGTGCTGTTATTCACAAATGACATAATTTTGGCGACTTAGAGGGGTTATGAAATTATATCAACAGATGAACATATGTATCCCAAACACATTATGTTGGTGCGATGACTATTTTCTTGGAGTACATACATGAAATGGTAGTGAGGACTGGGTAGAGAGGTAGTGGAAAGACATAAATCCAGCTAGCCAAATGAACAGCTAACCTTTGTACCACACAGGGAAGTAATACAATTATTTAAGGGCAAGTAAGAACACTCTGGTATTAATCTTATTAGACTGAGAAATTATGGTAACATTCTCTTCAAGATAGCATAAAGAATAAAGATGAGAAGAAACCCTGGGCTGTTTATGTAGCAGTGTTTGTTACTTGATTTTTAAAATGATGCAGCGCCGGGTGATGGTGGCGCACGCCTTTAATCCCAGCACTCGGGAGGCAGAGGCAGGCCACCACCGCCCTGCTCTTTTCTATTTTCGTGACTGTAGGCAAATTGTTTTACCTCGAACTCTCAGTTTTCTCACCAATTAAATAGTGACAATCATAGTGTGTTGATTTGATGAAGAATTCTTGCACTAGGGCTACAGGGTGCAACTCAATGGCAGAATGTTTGCCCAGCATGTGCAAGGTCCTTGTTTTTATCCCCAGTGTTATCTCTGCTACTTCCAGAAGCCCCCAGACATTCTCTCATTAAATATGCTGTTTGACACATGCTACTCTCTTTCTAAATGTTAGCTGTTTATATCATGTTATTAACATTATTATTACAATCCCCCAAGCAATAATAAAACTGACATTAAAGAAATCCTGGTTTGTCTTTCTGGTATTTTTTACAGTTTTTAATATGCTATAGTAATTTAGAAAGTACAGTTTAAGCCGTATTCTTATCTGACCATGTAACTAATTGAAAGAATCATTTTATGAGACATCATTATCTCTCATTTTTTCAAGGGAGACAATGGAATGAGAATTTTGAGCATTGCCTATCACAATATTTCTCTATTTTTCCAATTAACTGTACTGAAAATTTAGTACCAGAGATCTGCTATATCTCTTTATATTTTATAATGCTTTTCGATGGCTTCAAAGTTACCCAGTATGTTTCTGTGTATGTCCCACAGGAACCAGTTTTTACACCCATAGGGATGATATTACTCCCACCAAAAGTACGTGATTTAGTGCAGTGTTCTGAACTAAGGGTGATTTTACTACCTGGAAAACATCTATGAATTTTTGCAGATCTTTTTGAGTTGTTATATCCTGGGGCAGTTGGGGTTGTTGCTGTTGGCATCCTGTAAGTAGAAAGCAGGATCCCACAGTGCACAGGAGAATGGCTCCCCACAACAAATATTCATTGTGGATTCAAAAGCCCCTAGTGCTGAGTTTGTAGAACCATATTGTAGCACGATGTGAAGTTCAATGTTGTCTGAATAAGCCAGAAATCATTAAGGAAAGTGAAAGGCCACAACAAGCCAGAGACCTCAAAGAAAAGATAAGAGCCAGAGTTGGGTTCTTGGCCTTCAGATTGAAGCTGTGGACAATGTGGTTTTTCCTCTGTAGAAAAAAGGTGGCCGTCTCTATCTTCTAAGTATTGTTTTGTTTTAGTAATACAGTGGGTTTTGTTCTTCCTATTAACCATGTATAAAATATACACATACTTTAAGTACATGTTCATTGTTTAGTAACATGTACTTACTACATGTTTCTGCTTTCTTTTTATGGATTCATCTTGCTTTATGAAACTGATGAACTCCTGGAATTTTTGTAGATTAATTTTATACGCTCTACATTTATTCATCTGATTTTGTTGTGTTATATTTTTAGGGGCTTGACGTCATTCTCAATCGTTCCTCATTTGATCTAGCTCTTAACATTGCTGTTTTAAATTTAGCAATTTCTCTGCCTCTTGGGTTTTAGAGAATAGGGACAACCAGATTGTTATGCAGCCTCCATGGTTGGCATTTACATAGTGTTTTCAAGACTTTGAGTTCCATTCCCAGCACTGACGAAAAAAGGGACTATGAATTTCTGTTGAAGGTGAGATAGCTTTCTTCATGGACATGGTCCAGGTCTGATGCCAGAGCTCCTGGTACCTGTGTTGTCCTATCATGTTCACATTTCCTTCTTCTGATGCCCAGAGTTGGTGTGGAAGAGCTCTCCGAAGAGGACCAGAATGAACATCGCTGGCAGTACTTCAGGTGACACAGACACTACTAAGAAAATAATTCAATGAGCTTTTCTTTTCTCTTCTAACTCGAATGGTTTCTCTTTATGCTGTTTGCTTTTTCTTTCCTGAATGTGCCAATCCTCACTCCATGGGAAACAGGGAAATCAGTTCTAATCATTCTTTCCTTTCTTCCTTCATGTTGATTGGTGTGTCAATGTTATTGGGACTATGTGCTTTCCTCCTACATTTTGGGTCATGTGCTTTCAACCTCAGAGCCTGAGGTTGGTACAGCTGAGCTTAGTGTTAAGAACAGCTTATTTTCAGAGTCACCTATCCTTTCCCCCAGAAAACGCTCCTTCTGATATGGTAAGCAAGCAAGGCTTATAACTAATTCAGAGAACTAGAATTTCATATTTCAGCCTTGACTACAGCGTAGCTCACATGATCTTAATTAAATGCCAGTGTTGTGTATTTTTAAGTATGTATTTGTATATCTGTACTTTCTCATGATGGTTCAGATGACATGAAGAACATTGATTTTTAATAAATGAAAGGATGAAGTTTCCACTAACACAGTTTGTTTCTTGGTCTACATCCAACTTTGTGTGATGAAATTGTGGTTAAGAGTGGTGATGAAGGAGAAAAAGTAAAAACCTCCAGTGTTCATTATTGCCTTTCTGGATCTCCAATTGATGTATTTTCTTCCTGGTCTGATCTGTAGACACATTAAATGCAAAATAATCTTGAACTCAGATCTTGTGAAAATATTTTGTTCCCTGAGGACAGGATGAAAGAAACTATATATATATATATGTGTGTGTGTGTGTGTGTGTGTGTGTGTGTGTGTGTGTAATGGGGCATAGATATATGCTTTAATGGCATGCATCAAATTCATGGAAGTGTTGAAATATCTCACTGGGTTCCTGCTTCTTATTACCATTGCACACACACACACACATACACACACACACACACACACACACACACAAATGTTTACTAGTGGAGTTGCAGAGGAACCTTTTCTACTAAAGTGTCCTGCCTTCAAGGACACTTTAAATTATCACACCAGTCCCTCTGTGCGATCCAGCAGGTCATAGATGGGAATCTGTTAGGGTGGGCCATTCCAAGGCCCAGGATGTGGATCTGGGTGGTAGCTGAACTGGTAGATCTGGGCCATTGGGACCACCCCCTGAGGTGAGGGGCAGAGCCGGTCTCCTAGGCTCATGCCAATGGACCAGCAGCTCTCATGCCTGTAGTGACGGATCTCTCAGCAAATGCCTGTGGTGAGCCATCTCTCCCAAGTGCTGGGGGTCAGCTCTCCCATGGTAGTGCTGGGGAATTAAGTACTTTCTTAATTGAGGTTCCCTCCTTTCAGATAACTCTTGTTTGTGTGTCAAGTTGACATATGACTACTACGTTGAACCACTTCATCCTTGGAAAGGACAATGCTTTGTCCTTACTGGAGTAGACACTTATTCTGGTTATGGATTTGCATTTCCTGCACATATGCTTCTGCCAAAACCACCATCCATGCACTTACAGAACGCCTTATCCACCAACATAATATTCTACACAGTACTGTTTCTGACCAAGGAACTCACTTCACAGCCAGAGAAGTGTGACAGTGGGCCCACGATCATGGAATCCACTGATCTTATCATGTTCCCTACCATCCCGAATCAGCTGGCCTGATAGAAAAATGGAATGGACTTTTGAAGACTCAGTTACAGTGCCAGTTAGGTGGCAGCAGCCAGGAGGAGTGGGGCAGGGTTCTCCAGAAGGCAGTATACACTCTGAATCAACATCCAATATATAGTACAGTTTCTCCCGTAGCTAGGATCCACGGGTCCAGGAATCAAGGGTTAGAAAAGGGTAAATAATTCCACTCACTCTCACCCCTTGTAACCCACTAGAAAAGTTTTTGCTTACTGTTCCTACTACCTAGAAGTTTGGGTTCCAGAGGGGAGCATTCCTGTCAAGAGCCACAACAAACATTCCATTGAACTGGAAACCAGCTTTCCCCTGGTTACTTTGCCTTCTGATGCCCTTAAAGCAACAGGCAAAGAAAGGAATAAAAGAGTTAGGAGGGATGATTGATCCAGATTACTCTGGGGAAATTGGATTGAGTCTCCACAAATGGTGATAAGAACGATTATGTCTGGACTGTAGGAGATACTCTAGGGCATCTCTTGGTTATACCATGTTCTGTGGTTAAGTCAGTGGGAAACTACAACAGCCTAAAGCAGACAGGATAACAAAGGCACAGACCCTTCAGGAATGATGGTATATGAAGGTATGGGCCACTCCTCCAGGAAAAGACCTTAGATCTGCTGAGGTTTTTGCAGAGGGTGGAGGGAATACAGAATGGGTAGCAGAGGAAGGTAGTTCTAAATACCAGCTGAGGCTACATGACCAGTCACAGAAATGGGGATTAGGTTGACATGAGTGTGTCTGTTGTTTCTTGGTAACAATGCATTTGTACACATATTTGTGTTTTCTTTCAATTTCTTTATCATATGTTTTAATAGCAACAAAAAGAATATCAATGGTTATATTTAAGCTTGAGCTACTAAAAAGATGTCCCCCAAGGGACAGTGTCACCCATTATAAATTTATAATGCATTTATATTTGTATATAGTTATATCATGTTAGGCTTCATTATGACCTGGTTAAATATATAATTTGTTTGTGATTGTATGTGGTATAGTTATGTGTAGGAGTTATTATGACCTGGTTATTGTTTTCATTTGGAAATTGATCATGACATGAGGAGATATGATTGTGTGTCAAGTTGACAAGGGGTGGATTGTGATGGCTGTTCTCGGTTGTCAACTTGACTACATCTGGAATTAACTATAATCCAGAAATGGGGATACACCTGTGAGAGATTTTCTACTTGTTTTTAAGTAGCTGAATCTTCTAGTCTGGACCTTTGAGGTAGTAAGATATATACCTTTGATTGGGATCTTGAGGTGGGAAGACATACATCTTAGATCTGGATTTTAAGGCTGGAAAACACAGGCCTTAAATTCATATCTTGAGGCAAAAAGACATATGTCTTTAACTCAAATCTTGAGGCAGGAAGGCATACCTTTAATATGGACTACACCTTCTGCTGGAAGTCTATATAAGGACATAGAAGAAGGAATCTGTTGCTCTTTGCCTGCTTGCTCTTGCCTTGCTAGCAATCCATTCCTTCATTGGCTTTGGAGCTCATTTCTTCCAGCACATCCAGAAGGTCAGCTGAGACACCTGGCCTGCGGGCAGAGCAACTACTAGATTCTTGGACTGTCTGTTCACAGCTAGCCATTGTTGAACTAGCTGGACCGCAGCGTGTAAGTCATTACAATAAATCCCCTATACATATGGAGTGTGTGTGTGTGTGCGTGCGTGCGTGTGTGTGTGTGTGTGTGTGTGTAGAGAAAGATTCATTCCATAAGTTCTGTAATCCTAGGGAACACTGACTAATACCGTACGGTAGACAAATAATTGATCTAAAATGAAAGTTATTAACTTTGAGGTATTTATCCATTCCTGAAAACCACATCTATTTGACTTCTTTGTGTTCCCATTTGGTACAGAATTTTCACATTTGTCTCATTCTTAATGAAACTAAAGATAATTCAATTCATTCTGGAGGAAAAGACGGCAGTGTCTGTTACAGTGTGCTCTGCCTAGGTGTATCTGAATGCTGAAATGTGACATAATAAATCTCCAGATTTCTGCAACGCCCCAGGTGTTACAATCAGGAGATAAATACATTATAAACAGTTGCCAACCCAGGAATTCGAGGAAGCTAAGTATTATGGGGCTCTGAATCTTTCATCAAAAGCCTGTGTCTGGTCTTTCTTGCTGTTTAACATCACTCCAAATGTCTTGGCCCATTGCTTTACTCTTGTTCATATTGGCCAGTTTGATTCTGGGCTGTGACCCAAGGGTGGAGTCCTTTATAGGAATCCCAGGATAAGTGTGTCATCCTTGGGGATTAGTCCAAGGGCCCATCTAGATGCCAAAAAAAGTAATTATTAAATCTCTCTAAAGTAAATGTTCTCAAATGGGAAAAATTCTAGAATAGCCTTCATGCCCATGCCCCGTGTCTGTCTTCTGAGGGTCATTTATAAAGCCGTGGCAAGCTGGAAAGCAGATATTGACTTCCCTTCTTGACTTTGCCTACTAAACACTTATAACAGTAGTTAGTACCTTCATGAGACCAGAATGAGTCTTCATGAGTCAGAATGGGAGAGCCAGGCAGTCCCCATAGTTCCTGTGCAGTCAGGCTCTGTGCATCTCAGACATATCGTTGATAGCAAGTAGCTCCAGTGAAGACTGGACCTTCCCCAGAGAAGACTGGTACAAGTAAGGAAAGCAGGTGTTGAGTAGGACTATCTCCAGAGCTTGAGTCTCTAGGGAGTGAACAACCAGATCTGAACATGGCTACATTGCTTAGTACTTCGTTAACTGTGTCTCATTCTACTTGAGACTTTCTCCATGGCCATTACTTTGAGGGGAAAGAGAAAACATTTCTGAAATTATTAAGAGGAAAATCTTGCATAATTATGAGAATCTTTAGTTCCCATTGCCTGTCCTTACCAATTCTAGTACCTTATGTTAGGAATCTTCACAATGTCTGGTTTTCAGACCCTGAAATGTAATGAGCTTATAAATTGTCAGTATTAATTAATTAGAGATAGGAAAATAAGCTGCTGTGCTTTTGAAACATCTTTACCAAAGTTATCATTAAATATTCTTAACTGTGGCATTTAAAATTCTTCCCCCAGAAGCAAAGAATGGAGCAGTGAATACCTAGGTACTAACTTGCACTCATCACATAACTAACATTTGTCATGTTTTTCCCACTTCAGAGTCAGGTGTCCTGAGTCCACTCCTAAATGCAATCTCCTCCATAACCACATCTGAGAAAAGCAACATGAATTTTACACACTTAGGCTCCAACAAAAGTTTATGCTTTTGGCATGCCTGTTTACTCTCTTTCTACAACCCAGTCAATTTTCATGTTTTCTTATAACATTGAGTTTTAAGTATTCTATTTTTTTTGGCTTTTTGGTTTTTTGAGACAGGGTTTCTCTGTAGCTTTAGAGCCTGTTCTGCAACTAGCTCTTGTAGACCAGGCTGGTCTCAAACTCACAGAGTCACAGAGATCCGCCTGCCTCTGCCTCCCAAGTGCTGGGATTAAAGGCATGTGCCACCACCGCCCGGCTTGAGTTTTAAGTATTCTTGATAGTTACTTAACAGAATGTCCTATCATCTGGATTTTTCTGATATCTCATTATGACAAGAGGCAAATAATCATTTTTTTTGTCAAAAAATACTGTAAAAGTATGGTCACACGTTTCTTGCGGTATCCTTTCAGGTGGCACATGTTGTCAAGCTGTTCATTTTTTAGTGATATTCCATTTGATTAGTTATCTAGCATAGAATACTGATCCTAGGTCTCTCTCTAGTTTCAAAGTGCCACTTTTCTTTATGCAGTTAAAAAAATTAATCAGTAGAGTGTTTTCCCACCATATGAATGGCCAGATTCCTAATGGCCAACAGTGAAATCATCCACTAGTGGTTACTCTGAGGACAGTAGCATTAAGACTTTCCTAATTCTCCCATTTCTTCAAGATTCATGTTCCCCGTAAAGAACTTTAGAAAGTTTGGGGATTTATTTTGCTTACTGATGAAGTTAATAGTCTTTTTATTGTCTGAGCATTCAGTTCAAAGGAGTTTAACTTACTGTATGGCATTGGAGTTGTGGCCCTACAGGACCATAACAGGAATCTGGGTGTTAGCACTGACAAAGAGTTAGCAAAAAGAAGGAAAAAGTGATGACAATATGGAACCTTGGCTGAAATTAGGGTTTATTCTAGAATCTACACTTCCATTGTCCACATATTTAAAGCTTTAATTAGTTAAAAATAAGGTGTAAAATGTAGCTCCTCACTCATACTATGAGTGCTCAGTGACCGCATGTGGCCAGCAGGTGCTAATAACGACATTGCAGGTACAGAACACTGCAAAAAGTTCTGTTGTACAGTGCTGACTTAGACTCTCAGGTTCCCCCATAACAAATTGCGAGCATCATGAGCTTGTAGTCAAGATAAGATGGTTCTAATTTCCTAGGTTCACCATAGAATGTTTTGAATATAGTATTTTAGGCTCTGTTTGGAATTCTGGCCTGCCACATGGGTCTAATGCAAATGGATGAGTCTCATTGGTATTTCTGTGCTTTGAGTGACAGTAGATCAATCTTAGTCATTATAAGTAGTTATTTTAAAATAGAATCAACTTAAAGCTTTGCTGGAACTCAGGAGGCAGAGGCAGGAGGATTGACACAAGTTCAAGGTGTGGTATACACAGTAAATTCCAGGTCAGGCAAGGCTAACTACATAGGCTGCCCTGTACCCACAAACCAAAATGATTTTGTTAAACATTATTTTCTTCTTATAGTAAAGATTTGAGGTTAGCTAAATTTCCTCTGGCAGCTCTTATTACATTTAATTTTATTTTCCTCATATGGTCCAGTGTTCCCTGTGGGCCTCATGTTTCATCCGGGCTGATATACAGTAAGGTTGCTTCACCAGAACTGATGCAGAAGCCTTTTAAGAAGCAAACTTCTTTCACAGTCATAAGTGCAGAGAAGAGAGATTCTTAGTGGCAGATCTGAAGTGCCATATTCTTGGTTACCCCATATTCTTTAGCAGCCTATCTGTCGTTCGCCTGAGGATAACATGCCACCTGCTTTTCTGAGAGGCATTGCACCTCTGAGTCTGCATCCAACAGTTTAGTTTCAGTAGATTTGTCTGGAACAAAGTATTTTTGTGCTGCTTCATAAGGTTTAATAGTATATTATTGCCCATTGGCCTTATAAATGCTACCATAGATACCTTATAGAACACCATCTAGGGGATGTTTCTGTATGGAATGTACATTAAAGGGCTCTAAAAACAGGTCAGAGTTGAAGAATAGCTAGGAGTTCCTAATGCGATCTTGCCTCCAGTTACTTCCATATATTAGATTATTTGCATGCCTTTAGGGGCTTAGGTAACTTCTTTGGTCAGCTTTTGAGCCTCTGAAGTAGATGGTTTTCTTGTCAAAATATTGGTCTCTGAGATTTGATGTTCAAACATTACCAGATAAGGTCTAGTTGCAAGATCCCAGATGCCAGAATTCTCTGCCAGGAAATAGCCTCTAACATAGAGCAAAATCTGTGTAATTCAGTGCAAACAGCCCATCTAGTCCCAGGTTCACAGAGAAGAATCTGGTGCCAGGTCCAGTATTAAATTTTATCAAGTGTCCAGAACACTGCCTGGCCCTAAATGCAAATATTACTGTGTATGTGAATTCATCTTGTGGCTAAAACTTTGCCTCCAACAGAAAATGAGGTAGCTGGCTTCCTTTTATTCTGTCCCCCTTCCCAAGGGCACAAGCGTGAGACAGGACAGAATAAAGGTTGGCTTTGAGAGGCTGGGTCTGTCTGTGCTATCACTTACTTAATTACATGCAGTCTCTTTTCTCTAGAAAGATCCCAAGTGTTACAGGTGACGGGGAGGAATAAGAAAAGTTAAGTATGTACTTAGGGCTTCGTATGTCCAGCCCAGTATCTGCTTGCTGGGCTAGGACAGCTTGTACTCGACAACAGAGCATCCCTCTTCAAGCTTAGAATGGCCTAATCTGCTGAAGACTTGATGTTCTATTACATTTTATGATGCTGTCCATATTTTTGAGATACTGGGAGGTTGAAAGGAGTACAGGATTTTCTTGGTGTCTATTTTTTCTCTCATGATCCATGTTATCTATGTTATTTGTGTCACACTTCTCTGTCTCAGAATTGTAAGTTATGATATAAATAGTTAACAGATGCATGCAACAATAGGTAGCATATGGCAAAGCTAAGACAACCGTCCTAGTGTTTCTCAGGAATTAATTGTAAGTGGATTTTTGCCACTTGGTCTTTTTTTCTTTTATTTTCAGTTCTTTTCAAATGTGCATGTTTTCTCAGATGTGTGAGTTCTCTGTTCATCTTTGATAAAGAGAGTGTGGGGACACAAAGACAAAAGCATACCAGGACTCCAGTTAATAATACTGATCAAGAAAGCATTGCGATACTTATTAGGACAGGACAGCCTTTAGTGAGGATCACTGTAACTGACATAGAGTTCTACTGTGATGGGGTTTTGCAGTGTGAGAGAGTGATAGGAATTGATGGATGAAATTTGTCAAGAGGAAATATCAGGGATAAGTGGGTATTCTTGCTAAAGGCTGGCTGTGGAGATCAGATACCACTTGAGAGATGGCAGGAGCATAAGGTATTGAGAGGGCCAGATAACAAAGGTGGGAGTTCTAGCTAAACCAGCTTAAGGAGATTTTTGATAAAACTTGGTGATGCAAAGGGAAGAAGCCCAAAAGTTAGGTCCTAATTGGGAAGGTGATTCAAAAAAAAAAAAAAAACCAAACAAAAACAAAAACAAAAAAAAAAAACAAACCTAACTCAAATTTGGAAGAAGGAGAGATTCTATCATTGTGCATACTAAAAATGTCAGGGAAGGGAGGCTTAGCAGATGGCTGTCAGTGAAGTGTTTGCTGTGCAAGTATAAGGATCTGAGTTTACTCTCCAGAACCTATGTCAAGAGCTCGATACAGTGGTGCATGTTTCTAACCCCGGCACTGGGAAGATAGGCTTTGCTGAGCAGCCAGCATAACCTAATTTGTGATTCCTAGGCCAAATGAGAGTACCAATCTTGAAAAACAATGTGGCTGGCTTCTAAACACCTAAGTTTGACTTCTGGCCTACCACACATACACAGATGTTTGCACATGTAAACACATGTACAAACACACAAGAGAGTTAGAAGAAATATATTGATATCACTGCTGTATCTGTATCAGAAAATAAGATGTGGGATGGAGAAATGGGAAGATGGTAATAAAGAACCTATAATAAATGGTAATGTAGAATCTTGGTGGTTCTGCAGGTATTTCCTACAAATTCCTCCCATGCTTCTTTGTATATCTGCCTAATTTCATAGTAAAATATTGTGGGCATCAAAACAGTTCAGGGAAGAAGTGAGGAAGCAGCCAAGCAGAAGGGACCTAGGATTTAGTAGTGAGGACTGCTTGGTACAGGAAGGCAGGTGGAAAACTGCCAGTTTATTTCCTAGAGACCTTGGTAAGGGCATGTGTACTTATAATATCTCACTCTTTGGGATCTGCTTCCATGTGGACCTGACTTCTGCATGATGGCCTTTCTCTCCTTGAAGCTAACCACTCCTGCTTTGGGAAGATAGTCGCTGACTAAGCTAGCAAGGCTGCCATGGCCTAAGCTAATGCTTTCTGTTTTTCTCTTTGTCTTTTTCCCTGGTGACTTTTAGAGTTGGTGTTGACCCAGATCAAGACCCACCACCTAACAACGACAGCTTTCAAGTCTTACAAGGGGTAAGTCACAAGTGTCTGTCTTCTGAGTAATATATGATTTGAAAATTACTAAAACCGAGCATTTGCTCTCCATGCTGTGCATTGTCGTCTTGACAACAATCTCTTAGGTTGCTGCCATAAATTCTGGTTTATAGGTTAGATGCTGAAAATTGAGTCTTAAGTGAGTTACCTAGGGCCCAATAATGAGAAAGTGGTGCATTTTGTAAGTAAAAAAGGCCAGGAACAGCTAACTACCAAGATGAGGAGATTCCATCTAGATAGTTATATACCTGTCAAAACAGTGCCATTCTCTGTTTCACATTGCCTCCCCTCTACACTCAAACACCTGCAAAAAGAATTAAATGAGGTGACTGGGTTGGTGTCATGCAGCATTGCTTACTGTATGTCTTTAAGACCTGCAGGCTGAAATATTAACAAGAGGTACAAGTCAACTTTGCTGGCAGTGTGGCCCCAGGAGTCCCCATCAAATCTTGGGACATCTACTCAGGTGCATCCAGATGTTTGACATCTACCAAAGAAAAGAACTTGAGACTGAGTCCAACCAAGTTAGCAGGTTTTGTCGATTGAGCAGAAGACAAAATGGGTGAATGGTAGGAGATAAATACGGTCAAGGGACTCAGGAATAGCTACATGGCACTTGGTGGTTTTGAAACTGCTTCATCTGCAAATGAGCTTAGCTAATGGGGACAATATATAGTTGGATATTTAGTTATATTTTCCACAGAATTCTGACCTTGAAGTAGAAACTTCTTTGTAAATGTCATTGGCTTGCAGGTGGAGAAAGAGTAGAGAGAAAATAATCATCAAGGAATCCTTATACAGATAGGTCACAAAGGGATTAGACTTAGGTACATGTAATAAGTAATAAGGCACAATTTTTAACAGTTCCATGTGTGAGAAACTGTATTCATTAAATCACTACTTGGCCCATTAGCACTAGTTTCTTATTGGCTAATTCTTACATCTTAATTTAACCCATTTCTATTAATCTGTGTATTGCCGTGTGATTGTGGCTTTCCGGCAAGATTCTAACCAGGATCCGTTTCAGGCAGACGATCCATGGCGTCTCTCACTCTGCCCTTCTTCCTCCCAGCATTCAGTTCTGTTTTCCCTGCTTAGAATGGGAAAAGTGATCAGACTTCCAATGTGGTTTCCCAAGTTCCTTGCTACGACTCAATCCCCACACAGAAAGGGCTTCCAATACATATTCCTTAGCTTTCTTGAAGCATACCCTGGAACATTTAATAACCTTGAATAACCAGAGCAATCAGGGGCCTCTCATTTGTAGATGAAACCCTAGGTTCTTATTGTTTTTCCTGATGCACTTTCCATGCTAGGTGATGTCATGAAACTTGAATTAGAGGTGGGGGAAATCCAGATATTTGTCCTCTTCTAGAAAGGGTAGTTCTCTTTTCTTTTCTCTTCTCCTCTCCTCTCCTCTCCTCTCCTCTCCTCTCCTCTCCTCTCCTCTCCTCTCCTCTCCTCTCCT
>NW_026068001.1:2165018-2197744 GCF_014885135.2 Alexandromys fortis
TTAAAGTCAGGGTCTTCTATACGGTTCCATTGGTCGACTTCTCTGTTTTTATGCCAATACCAAGCTGTTTTTAATACTATAGCTCTGTAATAGAGTTTGAAGTCAGGGATGGCAATGCCTCCAGACGATCCTTTATTGTATAAGATTGTTTTGGTTATCCTGGGTTTTTTCCATATAAAGTTGATTATTGTCTTCTCCAGGTCTGTGAAGAATTTTGATGGGATTTTGATGGGGATTGCATGGAATCTATAGATTGCTTTTGGTAGAATTGCCATTTTTACTCTGTTGATCCTTCCAATCCAAGAGCAAGGGAGATCCTTCCATTTTCTGGTGTCCTCTTCAATTTCTTTCTTCAAAGACTTAAAGTTCTGGGCTGGAGAGATGGCTCAGAGGGTAAGATCATTGCCTGCTCTTCCAAAGGTCCTGAGTTCATTTCCCAGCAACCACATGGTGGCTCACAACCATCTATAGTGAGGTCTGGTGCCCTCTTCTGGACGGCAGTCATACACACAGACAGAATATTGTATATATAATAAATAAATATTAAAACAAAGACTTAAAGTTCTCATCAACTAGATCTTTCACTTCATTGGTCAGAGTTACCCCAAGATATTTTATGCTATTTGTGGTTATCGTGAAAGGTGATGCTTCTCTGATTTCCCTCTCTGCTTCCTTATCCTTAGTGTACAGGAAGGCAACTGATTTTTTGGAGTTGATCTTGTATCCTGCCACATTACCAAAGGTGTTTGTCAGCTGTAGGAGTTCTTTGGTAGAGTTTTTGGGGTAGCTTATGTATACTATCATATCATCTGCAAATAATGAAAGTTTAACTTCTTCCTTTCCAATACGAATCCCCTTGATCCCCTTATGTTGTCTTATTGCTATTGCTAGAACTTCAAGCACTATATTGAAGAGGTATGGAGAGAGTGGACAACCTTGTCATGTTCCTGATTTTAGTGGGATGGCTTTGAGTTTTTCTCCGTTTAATTTAATATTAGCTGTTTGCTTCCTATAAATAGCTTTTATTATATTTAGGTATGACCCTTGTATCCCTGATCTCTCCAAGACCTTTATCATAAAGGGGTGTTGAATTTTGTCGAATGCTTTTTCAGAATCTAATGAAATTATCATATGTTTTTTTTTTTCTTTCAGTCTATTTATATGGTGGATTACATTGATAGATTTGCGTATGTTGAACCAGCCCTGCATCTCTGGGATGAAGCCTACTTGATCATAATGGATAATTTTTCTAATGTGTTCTTGGATTCGGTTTGCCAGTATTTTATTGAGAATTTTTGTGTTGTTGTTCATGAGTGAGATAGGCCTGTATTTCTCTTTCTTGGTTGGGTCTTTGTGTGGTTTTGGTATCAGGGTAACTGTAGCTTTATAAAAGGCATTTGGCAATGACTCTTCTGTTTCTATATTGTGAAATACATTAAGGAGTATAGGTATTAGCTCTTCTTGGAAGTTCTGGTAGAATTCTGCATTGAAACCATCTGGTCCTGGGCTTTTTTTAGAAGGGAGATTTTTGATAACTGCTTCAAGTTCTTCGCGACTAACAGGTCTATTTAGATCTTTCACCTGGTCTTGGTTTAGCTCTGGTATATGGTACTTATCTAAAAAAATGTCCATATCTTCTGCATTTTCCAGTTTTGTGGCATACAGGCTTTTGTAGTAAGATCTAATGGTTCTCTGAATTTCCTCTGTGTCTGTGGTTATGTCCCCCTTTTCATTTCTGATCTTATTTATTTGCGTGTTCTCTCGCTGTCGTTTAATTAGTTTGGATAGGGATTTGTCGATCTTGTTGATTTTCTCCAAGAACCAACTTTTTGTTTCATTGATTCTTTGGACTGTTTTCTGTGTTTCTATTTTGTTGACTTCTGCCCTCAGTTTGATTATTTCCAGTCTTCTACTCCTGGGCACATCTGCTTCTTTTTTTTTCTAGAGCTTTCAGGTGTGCTGTTAAATCCCTAATGTATGCTTTCTCTGTTTTCTTTAAGTGGGCACTTAGTGCTATGAACTTTCCTCTTAGCACTGCTTTCATCGTGTCCCATAGGTTTGAGTATGTTGTCTCTTTATTTTCATTAAATTCAAGGAAGACAAGGGTCTCTTAACCTTGTCCTCTAAATGGATGCCTACAAATAAAGACAGTGATGCAATATAGGAAGGAAAATCTCTTTTTTTGCAATAAAGACAGTTTCCTTACTGGTTCTAGAAGACAGTTTTCTTGCAGGGTCTAGAAACAAAGAAAACAATACAAAAAAATCAATGAAACAAAGAGTTGGCTCTTTGAGAAAATCAACAAGACAGGCAAGCCTTTATCCAAAATAACCATAGGGCAAAAAGAGAATATCCAATTTAACAAAACCAGAAATGATAAGGGGGACATTAACAACAGAAACTGAGGAAATCCAGAGAATCATTAGATCAGATTTCAAAGCTCTATACTTCACAAAATTGAAAAATTTAAAGAAATTGACAAATTTCTTGATAGATACCACTTGCCAAAGTTAAATCAAGATCAGATAAACAATTTAAATAGATCTAAAATGCCTAAAGAAATAGAAGCAGTCATTAAAAGTCTTCAAGCCAAAACAAAAACAAAACAACACACACACACACACACACACACCAAGCCCAGGGTCAGAATTCTAGCTGACTGTCAAAGAAGAGCTAATACCAATACTCCTCAAATTATTCCACAAAATAGAAACAGAAGAGAAGGAACATCACCAAATTTATTTTCTGGGGCTACAGTTACCCTGAGATCCAAATAACACAGAGGTACAAAAAGAGAATTACAGACCAATTTTCCTCATAAACATTGACACAGAAATGCTCAATAAAGTACAAACTGAATCCAAGGACACATCAAAAAGATCACCCACCATTAACAAGTAGGCTTATTCCACAGATGCAGGGATGATTCAACATAGGAAAATCAGTCAATGTAATCCACCATATAAACAAACTGAAAGGAAAAAAACCCCACATGATCTTGTGGTATGATTGAGCATTTTTTGAGTATATGCACAAAAGTGATAGCTTGGTCCTCTTGTAAGACTCCTAACAGTGGGAATATGGGCAGTCTCCAAATCTTTTACTGGCTTTTGGGACCCTACTTCTCATACTGGGTCACTTTGCCCAGCCTTAATACATGGAGAGGTACTTAGTCTTACTGCAACTTGATATGCTTTGCTTTGTTGATACCCATGGGACATCTGCCCTTTCCTAAACAAAAATGGAGGTGGAGTGGATTATGGGGTGAGAACAGAGGGGCAGGGTGAGAGGTAAGGACTGGGAGGAGAGGAGGGAGGGGAAAAGGTGGCTGGAATGTAAAATAAATAGATTTATAAAATAACAACAACAACCCCATGATCATCTCATTTGATGCTAGAAAAGCCTTCAACAAAATCCAACACACCTTCGTGATGAAAGTCTTGAAGAGATCAGGGATACAAGGAACATACCTAAACATAAGCATAAAGGCAGTTTACAGCAAGCTGATTGCCAGCATCAAATTAAATGGAGAGAAACTCAAAGCGATTCTGCTAAAATAAAGACAAAACAAGGCTGTCCATGCTTTCCATATCTATTCAGTATAGTATTTGAAGTTCTAGCTAGAGCAATAAGATAATAAAGGAGATCAAGGGGATACAAATTGGAAAAGAAGAAGTAAAAGTATTACTATTCACAGATGATATGGTAGTATACAAAAGTAACCATAAAAGTTCTCTCAGGAAACTCCTACAACTTTTCACCTTTAGTCAAGTGGCTGGATACAAGATTAACTGAAAAAAAAATCAGTAGCCCTCCAATATACAAATGTTAAATAACTGAGAAAGAAATCAGGGGAACAACAATGTTCACAATAGCCACAAATCATATAAAATGTTTTGGTTTAACTCTACCCAAGCAAGTGAAAGACCTGTATGATTAGAACTACAAGTCTATAAAGAAAGAAATTGGATATTAGGAAAAAAAGATATTAGAAAATGGAAAATTCTCCCATGCTCATGGATTGGTAGAATTATCATAGTAAAAATGGACATCTTACCAAAAATCAGTTTAAATCCCAACAGAAGTCTTTATAGATCTTGAAACAATATGTAACTTCCTATGGAAAAGCAAACAAAAATAACAGGATAGCAAAAACGACTCTGTTCAATAAAAGAACTGTATGTAAGAGGTATTATGATCCGTGATTTCTAGCTCTACTATAAAGCTATAGTAATAAGAACTATATGGTATTGGCATAAAATAGACAGATGGATCAATGGATTTGAATCAAAAACCCAGACATAAGGCCAGGCGATGGTGGCACACACCTTTAATCCCAGCACTTGGGAGGCAGAGGCAGGCGGATCTCTGTGAGTTCGAGGCCAGCCTGGTCTACAGAGCTAGTTCCAGGACAGGCTCCAAAGCCCCAGAGAAACCCTGTCTCGAAAAAAAAAAAAAAACCCCAGACATAAGTCCACGTGGATACCTGATTTTCAACAGAGGCCAAAATTATAAAATGAAAAAAATAAAGTATTTTCAACAAATGGTGGGGTCTAAGTGGGTGTTGGCATATAGAAAAATGCAAATAGATCCATAAATATCATCTTGAACAAAACTCAAGTCTATGTGGATCAAAGACCTCAACATAAGTCTAGATGTTGTGGGTGAGGCACTTTGTTGGTTTCCAGGCACTCAGACCCAAAACAATCACACAGAAACCATATTAATTAAATCACTGCTTGGTTCATTAGCTCTAACTTCTTATTGCCTAACTCTTAGATATTAATTTAACCCATTTCTATTAATTTGTGTATTACCATGTGGCTGTGGCTTACTGGCTAAAGTTCCAGCGTCCATCTCTGGTGGGGCTACAGGGCTTCTCCCTAAACTCTGCATTCTTCCTCCCAGCATTCAGTCCAGCCTTCCCCGCATATTTCTGTTCTGCCTTGCCCTGATAGAAGAGGAAGTGGGGAATAGCCTTGAATGCATTGGCACAGGAGACAACTTCCTGAACAGAACATTAATAGTGCTGACACCAAGATTGACAATTAATAAATAGGAACTCCTGAAACTGAGAAGCTTTTGTAAGGCAAAGGACACTGTCTAAAGGACAAAACTGCAGCTTACAGAATGGGATGAGATTTCACCAACCCCACATCTAACAGAGGGCTAATCTCTAAAATATATAAAGTACTCAAGAAACAGATATCAACAAACAAAATAATCCAATTAAAAATGGGGTACAGATCTAAATAGGAGCCAGAGAGACCAAGGATATCACAAGAAAACTCACAGAATTAACTAATCTGGGATCATAGGAGCTCACAGAGTCTGAATCTGAACGAACGACCAGGAGCCTGCATGGGACTGACTTAGGCCCTCTGCATATATGTTACAGTTGTATAGCTTGGTCTTCTTGTGGGACTCCTACCAATGTGAGCAAAGGCTATCTCTGACTCTTTTGCCAGGCCTGCACTTTTCTAAACAAACATGAAGGAGGAGTGGATTGGGGGTCGGGAACAGAGAGGGGAGAGAGACTGGGAGGAGAGGAGTGAGGGGAAACTGCAGTTGGGATGTTAAAAAAAAATAACAAAAACAAAACCAGAAAACAATACAGACAGTTTTCCTTACTGTTTCTAGAAGCCCCGAGCTGTAAACAGCGTCACAGCTACAAGCTACCATTAGCTCATGTAGGAGATGGGAAGGAGCAGGTTGGCTGAAACTTTTGGCTCTGTGAGGGAAGCATATGAATATTGTGGGCAGACTCCAACTTTGTGTTTCTGGCAAGTTGGACTCATCAGAACAAAAACAAGGCCTGAAAACACAGTTGTTTTGTTTCTCTAGAGGTCTTGGCAACTTTGCAACCAAAACAAAAACAAGCTCAGCTGGAAGCAAGCTGCCTGGCCCCAGGGGTAGTAGCTTCTCATCCAGTTAGAGAGGGACTTTCCTGCCAGATCAGACATAGCTGAGATTTCTGTTGGCTAGACATGATGATACATCATTCACTTCCTTCCTCAAGTTTTCCAGAAGATCACTTATTGATGAGGCCCCTCTAGGCAACAAAGAGTGTGACTCCTGCCTTCATCATATCAACAAGGGCAGCACACAAACGGATGTGCTAATGGAGTCTGGAAGGAAGTGTGTGTGTGTGTGTGTGTGTGTGTACCATTGAAAATCAGATGTTTAGAGTTCCATTGACAGAGAACTTTGTGAGCAAGTTGGATTCATTTGTCCCTGAATGGAGCCTCCCCGCTGGCTAAAATCTGATACTTTAGACACACAAATTTTTAACTTCAAACAGTTGGTGAAGTCACTTTCTTCAAATTACTGTTCTTTGATCCTTCACTCTACCCCATTTTTCAATTTTTCTTTTTCCTTCCTTACTCCCTCCCAACCTCCCTCTCTCCCTCCTTTCTTTCTTCCTTGTTATGATACAGTGCAAAGTGGCATCCTGGCAGGTAAGCCCAGGATAGATGAGGGACAAACATGAAAGCAGAGATTGGGAGTGGGTGGAGCTTGTCTCTTTTTTTTTAAATATTTATTTATTATGTATGCAATATTCTGTCTGCATGTATGCCTGCTGGCCAGAAGAGGGTACCAGACCCCATTACAGATGGTTGTAAGCCACCATGTGGTTGCTGGGAATTGAACTCAGGACCTTTGGTAGAACAGGGAATGCTCTTAACCTCTGAGCCATCTCTCCAGCCCCTGGAGTTTGTCTCTTAAAGGGACCTTTGCACCTGTGTACAGACTAGGACCCTGGGATGACTAGGGCACTGCTAAAGTGCATCCTGCCAGATGATAGGGCAAGCCAGCATAATGCCTGAATCCTAACATTCCCATCTTTTTCTTATTGTAAAAGTTGGGAAAGTCATTATCTGATATCTGATAGACTGCTTCCTGCTGATTTGTGGGTGTTGAAATTTTGGAGGACCTGAGAAAGCTGGTATGCTGGCCATGTCTTAGGGTATCTGGTTGTTTCACTGCTGTCCAGGCTCTCTGGTGTTTCTTGGACCTGGCAAGGTGCTGGCAGAGGAGAGGACAAGGTTAAGTTTAGGGTAAATTTCTTTTTCTTTATATCCTGGTGATTGAGGGGGAGGGTGCCAGGAATGGGGAAAGGTGGGGAGGCTTGGGCTCTTAGAGCCTGGTAATTGAGGGAGGTGTGCATCTGACCTGTCTGGAGTGACACCTCTCAGGTGCCTCCAAAATGAGTGGAATGTCTAGGAGTTTCATAGTGTGGATCTTACCTCCTAACTGGTCTGCCAGCTGATATTAGTAGATATCAGCGTTTAAGGGGCACTTCTAAAGGGCTTCCAGGCTTTTACATCCCCAATGAAAGTATTGCGCAGAGACATAGTTGCAGCAGAATCCGATGGTTTATTAAGAGATAGTACACTTCCAAGGGAGGTAGTGGGCTGGAGAAGGGAGAAAGTTTAGCAGTCAAAGGGACCTGCTTTACAGAGAGTTGGGGCTTGTTTGGTACCTTAAGGAGGGGTGTTTGCATTTGCATATCGTGGGAGTTGGAACACATTTGCATAGCACAAGTTTTTCCACATGTGCTCTGTTCCATGTAGTTCAGCATTTAACTTCATGCATTATATGTCTCGTTGGCATCTGAAATCTCCAGCAGGAATGCGCCCTTTAGTATTATAATTACTATGAGTTACTTTTGAACCCTTTGGACTGCGTATGTGCCTGAGCCAGTGGTGCCAACACACTTTAGTGGGCCTCAGCCAGATAGTTTGCAGCCTTCCTCTTTGTCAACTTTAGTTCCTGGTCTTCTGAACCTCACTCTACACCCTATTCTGCCTTAGTGGGACTAAGGTGTGGTGTCTTTTCTGTTTGTTTGCTGGGGTTCATGTTTGGTTCCTAGAAGCCACTCATATTTTCTGGCTTATGCCCCTTTTCCATCTTTAAAGCTAGCAACAGCAAGGCAAGGCCCTTGCCACTCTCTTCCATTAAATTCTTCTGAGTTTCACATTCCTTATCCAAAAAGGGCTCATGTGATTGCTCTTAACCACTTTCATAGCCTTCCTTACCTTCTTCCTCAAAGCCCTTCTGCCCTGTGTATAACATACCTGCAGATTCTGGAGATTAGGATGTAAGAGGAATATGGTGGCCACTGTTCTACTTCCAGTATTCTATATGCTCATCTGACTAACTTTGTTATTGCTATAGAATTACACTCACTGTGATTTAGAATTACTTGTAATTAGTTTTAGTATATATTGTTGATTGTTTCTCACTTTCAGACTTGCTTCTCTCTGTAGTATTAAAAAGGGTGGTGATAAAAATAGGTGTGCTTCATCAACTGTTTGTACTTGGAGAACCTGTCATCTAGCAATATAGAATCCAAGCAGTGCCCTCAAACTGGTGAAGTCAATCTCATTTTTATATTAATTGTACTGTTTATAATATACTTGTATAGGAAAGATATCTTAAACCTCAAATAATGTCTGATTTACAGATAACTGAAAATTAATTGGTGAGGATGTTTGAGAGAAATGATAAGGAGCTTGCTACTTTATAGTAGATAGAAATCCCACAATTCCTAGCCTGACTCTCATCTCCTTGATCATTAGCCCCTAAAGCTAGTAGAGAGATATGTAATTATGTAACTGAAAATCTGTGCTAAGACCACAGAGTTCTTGGGCTAGTTTGTCAGGAAATTTAGCATTGTCATCTATCTAGGTCGACACTGGGAAAAATGAACGGAAAGTTCATTTTGCACAGGCTTTTTTTTTTTTTACCATTGGCCATGTACAATTTTGTCCTGCAAGGATCTAGACTACAGTAAGGTAATTAACTCCTGAAAGGTACTTGGAAGTACCTTCATTTATTAAAATAAAATGCCAAAGAGATTTTATGCTAATATTGGTTCCATCTACCCACAAACATGACTAGAACTTTTTACTTTAGGAATTCAGTTTTTTCCTTTGGTGTTTGCTTAATTTCTGCTAGAATATTGCTTCTCAATATATCTCTACATGTGTGGCTCTGGGCATTAAACTCAGTACCCTGTGTATGCTACACAAATCCTCTACCATTGAGCTGTATCTTTGAAGCTATGGTAGTGTGTGGTTCTCCACCGTGAGCTCTAGCTCTGGGAAAGTTGTAGTTATATGAGCCCATGCACGTTTTTTTTTTCATTTTTCTTCTTCTTATTATTATTACAAATTTTCACCTCCTTCCCTCCTCCCGTTTCCCTCCCTCTCCCCCCATTCCCTCTTCCTCTCCCTCTCCAGTCCAAAGAGGAGTCAGGGTTCCCTGTCCCATGGGAAGTCCAAGGTCCTCCCCCCTCCCTCCAGGTCTAGGAAGTTGAGGATCCAAACAGACTAGGTTCCCACAAAGCCAGTACATGAAGTAGAATCAAAACCCAGTGCCTTTCCTTGGCTTCTCAGTCAGCCCTCCTTGTCAGCCACATTCAGAGAGTCTGCTCCATCAGTCCCAGTCCAGCTGGCCTTGGTGAGCTCCCATTAGATCAGTTCCACTGTCTCAGTGGGTGAACGCACCCCTCACAGTCCTGACTTCCTTGCTCATGTTCTCCCTCCTTCTGCTCCTCATTTGGATCCTAGGAGCTCAGTCCGGTGCTCCAATGTGGATCTCTGTCTCTATCTCCATCCATCGCCAGATGAAGGTTCTATGGTGATATGCAAGATATTCATCAGAGTGAGCCCATGCGTGTTGAGAGCAATTGTCTCACTTGTGCAAGGCTCTGAGGTCAATCTTAAGCACTGCAAAACACAACAGTTACAATTTTAAAACTAGCCTTTCCTCCATCTCTCATTATCTCTTTCCCTAATCAGCATTCTCTGGTTTGTTCTAGGATGGCCTGGATTCTGCTGGAGGAAGCCGGACAAAGCAGGAGAGTGCATGGATATTCAGGCTGTGGTACGGCTTTGATCACAAGTATCCTTTAGCCTTCTCCTGGGCTCAGGAGACACTGGTGACAACATCCACTGTCCGAGCCACACATGGGGGCTGCATCTGTTGGGGTCCAGCCTTGACAGGGTAGGGGTGTGTAGATTAGAAAAATTAGGTAGGAAGAACAGAGATATGAAAGAAATACAGAGACATAGGCTAGAACCAGAGACGTGTGTAGGTTCAGTGTTAGAAAACAGTTTTCCAAGGTAATACTATTTCACACATTCCTCGTGTTTGAATGTTCTAGTTGCTCCACATGCTCCACATGTGTTGTTGTTGTTGTTATTGTCAGTCTTTTGATTTTTCTTATTGTATATTTTACTATCGCTTTAATTTGTATTTCTGTGACAGCTCATGGGATTGAGGACTCTCTTCACACATTTACTGGCCATTAACTATGTTCCTTTATGAAATGCTTGTACATTTCCTGCCCATTTGTCTATTGGGCTGTGTGCAATTTTCTTAATTGGTAAGAGTTTTTTATATAGCTGAATTTGTACCTTTTGCTGGTTATATTTGGTAAAAATACTATTCCTCTTGTCTATTCACTTTCCAAATTAAGTCTTTTGAAGAACAGAAACTCTTAATCTGGTTGATTGATCCTGTTCTTGTTAGTGTCTTTTGTGTACTGCTTCAGAAATCATTGCATCTCAAAGTCATACACCCAGTGTCCTAAACTGTCTCTTTTTTTGTGTATATGTCTTCTTTTCTCAGTGACAAACATGAGCAAAGACAACATCTAGAGATAACTGGAGTTGCTCTGGATGATGTTTCTCCTTCAGAGATGATTTAAGTATTTCAGTTTAGGACTGCTCCCAGTTAGCATCAGCTATAGGGATTCAAGATCATCTTAACCCAATCAACAAGAAAGGTTAAAGATGGATTCAATTCCTGTGAGTGTTAATGTCTCTTTCTGCATTTTCATCTAGGGTTTCAACCTAAAGCTTGGGCTGTTCACATCTCTTTCCTCACTCAGTACGGCCTCTAGTCTCTGTCATTCTCAGTCTGTTACATCTGAATCTGCCAGATTCTCTCCTCAGCTTCTCAGGTGTCTGTGGGAACTGGGGCTCATGAAGTGTGGGGTTCACACATTTGGTGTTTCCTTCCAAGACTTTAGCCCTCTTCACTGCCTTAGTCACTTTCTGAAGCCATCAGGTGAAGAACTTCGCCTTGTTTCATTTTCTGTTGTGTAGGTTTTCTTGTTGGTCTAGTTAATATTTTCTATTAACTGAAACAAAACTTCTAGGGATTTCTTTAAAGTCATGTGAATTTTGTCTAAATGATAATTCAGAAAGCATGTTGTTCCTTAGGCTTGGAGAGGATAGAGAACATTGAAGAGCAGCTGCAGAAGGACAAATGCTAAAGTGATAATTGATTGTTTGAAGAGAAACAGAAATGAGTTCCAGAATCCCATCTAAGTAACATGAGAGTGTAGAAGGCAGTTGATTTGTACATGAATGACTCCTACTGATTTATAGGACCCCCTCCCCCACAAGCCTAAAATGGGGTAGACAGGCTTCCAGTTTAAGATGTGTCCACATACTCTCCCTTCTTTTCCCAGGCCTTACAGAAATCACAAAAGAGGCATTTTTGGTCACTTGAAAAGCCAAAGGAAGGTAGAAGGAATTTGAGCAGGCAAAATAGAGTCAAAGACAGTCATGAGTTTTAGCCAGTTTGTTTAGCTGATTTATTCAAACTGTTGTTGGGAACGCTGTAGCGGTTCCTTCTTGTCAATAGATTGACTAATAGCTGTTAGTTTTCTTAGACATCTAGAGAAAGTAGAAACCCTTGACGGGGGGTGGGGGATGTGGCATTAGTAGGGAAACAGATGTTGAGGACAACAGGTTTTTCTGCCCAGAATAATCTTCTCTGGTTTTGATTTTTAATATCGTAATAGGGGTTCCCATCCTACCTGATGAACCAAGATACTGAATAAATACATGAAGGAGTGGGGATGCTGAAATAATCAAACAACTGCAGATGTTTACTGTTAAAAAACCTTCAGCGAGGCATGATGATGTAAACCCATATAAAAGTTCCCGGCCAACACAGACTATATAATGAGTTATAAGCCAACCTGAGCTTCAAGGTGTGAGATCTTATCTCAGAAGTCAAAAACAAATTAACAAACAGAAACCACAAGAAACACCCAAAATATTTCCTGATAAAATGTTTAGAAAGAAATGGGAGCGTTTTTTTCCAGTCATGAAATAAGGGCAAGTTGTTAGAAAATAGTTCAAAAAGAAAAGAAAAAAATCTTGGAAATTAAAAATTAGTTTTATAGTGAGGCAGTGGTGGCGCACCTTTAATCCCAGCACTCGGGAGACAGAGGCAAGCTGATCTCTGTGAATTTGAGGCCAGCCTGGTCTACAAGAGCTAGTTCCAGGACAGGCTCCAAAGCTACAGAGAAGCCCTGTCTCGAAGCACCAAAAAAATTAGTTTTATGGCTGGGTATGGTGATGCATGCTTATAATTTCAGCACGCGAGAAACAGAGGCAAGAGAGTCAGGATTTCAAGGCCAGCCTGAATTCATAAGACCCTGTCTCAAGTTTTTCAGAAAATAACCTCTCCCCAACCCCCAATGTAATGAATGGTTGTACATAGCAAAGACCAAATTGTTGATTTGGAAAATAAAGTTGGAGAAAAAACTTCAAGAATTAGCAAAAGTTTAGAGACATGTTGAGAGAAGAGTGTCAGCTCCGGATGGTTCACATCACTCAGCCTCCATGGGATTTACTTCTAACTCACATGAATTTTTCCGTGTTTTAATGACAGGTATGTGTATAAAAGTATGTTCTCTAGTGAAAGTGTAAAATCCAGTATGAAACTCTATAGCTTTAGAATGGCTGTTCTAACCATACAGAAGTTCATTCTGATGAACTTTATTTTGGTGTGTGATATTTTTTATTTGCAAGTTCTTTATAATAAAGTTTTAATTAAAATAGAGAATAATAGAATATATATGACACGACAGCAAAAACAGGGACTATTTGGGGGAGGTAGGGAACCAGCAAAAAATAGGATAGGGATGGGGAAAAGGGACAAATAGGAACAAAGTAAAATGATATACATGCATGAAAATGCCACAGTGAAAGACATTACTTTGTTTACTAACTTAAAATATAAACCCATTTTAAGAAACTATATACACATTTGCATATGTGGTTTTAAAGGGCATTGTTCCAGGACTTCTCAACATGAATTAAAAAGGGCTAGTCTTTGAAGTGCCCAAAGCAGGAAACAGAAAGGAAGCTTCTGGCTTGACCCTTGACATGGTAGAGATTGAAGCTCTTGCCACCTTCCTAAAGACAGGAGAGAAACGACTGCCCTGTAGTGGCCCACATCCATCCCAGAGCCTGCTCTTTAAAGCCAGCAATCACACAGCAGCATGTTTTGTCTGCAGAGAACTCCAGCAGAACCCTTGTTTCTGTCTTTTAGCAAAGAGTTTTTCTATTATTTAAAAGAGTTAAATAATTCACAACTAGAAGCATACATTGGTTTCTTCTCCATAAAGCAACCAAATTAGGTAAGGAATATGTACTCTAATGAATCCAGTGTTCTTTTTGCTTGCTTGTTTGTTTGCTGGCTGGCTTTGGATTGATTGTTCGGAGGCTTTATTATTTGAGACAAGCTCATAGTGTTGCTCAGGTTGCCATTAAACTCTTCCTGCCTCAGCCTCCCAGGTGCTAGGATTCCAGATGTGTACCGTTGTGCTTGACTGAATTAATCCACTATTCTTCTAACTGACTATTAGATATCATTACCCTAAGAGTTACCCACGTGCACTTAGACACCATGGAGACATCTTCACTTTTTGTTCCTATAGATGTAAGGGTTACCTGTGTTGTACTGAGAAAATGGGAGGCAGGCAGACTTTGTGGGTAGAATGTCAGATAATCTATTTTTCTTTGGGTTTTAAAAATGCATTCTGTTTTGTGTATATTTTCATTGCAGCCATTTTTCCTTAATTTCCTCTTTAAAGTTACTTGAAGCCCATTCTCACCCACAGTGGTCCCCCGCTAAGCACCACTCTCCCAGCCTGGTGTGGCTTGCTAGCTCGATGTCTGACCAGTCCCCAGGTGTATGATGTAAGTACTGCATTTAGGTCCGTGTTTCTGCTCAACCGGTAGTCTCTTCCTTAGGAAAAACCACCACACTCCAAACTCTAGATGCGTAGATTTGGCTCATCTAATAAGATGATTAGAAGCGGTGTGTGTGTGCATTTGTGTGTGTGTGCATATGTGCATGTATGTACATACGTAAGTACGTATGCATGTATTATGTGTGTTCATTTGTTTGGCCCAATAACAGGGAAATCTTTTAACAGGGTTATATGGCTTCCCAGTGTAGGTAGCTGTGGTTGGGAATTCAAGTGACCGGACTGCAATTCAAGCCCTCGCAGGCTACTGAAAGTGCTCTATACCCTTTTCCTTAATTGTACTATGGGCCTACTAGTGCCACCTGGTGTGAGCATTAAATAAGGTTCATCAAGACACACCACAAACCACAAAGCAGCACACCAAGTATTCCTTTCTAAGTAGTTTATTTATGGGTGTGGTTAGGCCCTCTCTTCCCTTTTTCTGGTGCTAGAAATGGAGTCATCACGCTTAGGAAAAGAATGGTTCTGCCATGGATGTCTCAGACTTAGGGCTGAACTTGAGTCCCCAATGTGGGTTGCAGGGCAGCTAGGTAAAGTGAGCAAGCAGCTGTCTATATTTGAAGCAGTAGAAAGGAAGATAGAGCTTCCCCCTCTCCATTTCTCTCTCACCATCCCAAGGTGATAGTCTTTGCCTGGAAGGAAAAGAGCCTCACAGCTGTCAAAGGCTTGTTTCATTCTCAGCACACTGCGAAAGAACAAATACTGCAGCAATATAGTTGAGGAGAGCATATAATCTCAGGGATAATGCAGGCTGTCCATGGCCCATGATTAGTAATACACAAAACTGAGACCCTAAGACAGGTCCCCAAACAATCTGCAGTTGATTTCATCAGTGATAAGAAAGTAGAAGGCCAACCAAGATCTGAGGGAGGAGGGCCCTCAAACAATGGGGTCAGGAAACATGGTACACATTCAGAAAGGAGAAATAACAGAAAGGGATATGTATGCCATAGCTAGCATAGTTGGGATATAAGATAAGTGCAACCATACCAAAAGACCCAAGATGAAAACAGGGTTCTTAGATGTCGTGCTCTTCCTTGAGAACAAGGATTACAGTTATCAAGTCACCGTGCATCTGTAACTCAGTGCTGCTGTGCAATGGGAGAGACCAACAGAAACTAAGGTTCTTACTTATCCCCCTTTGAGGAAGGCTATCATTGAAAATGTGACAGATATGCTCTCAGTAAGTGCCTGCCATACAAGCATGAGGAATTCACTTTGGATCTCCAGCACTCACATAAAAAGCTGGGCATGATGCTGCAAGTCTATAACCTCAACCCTGGAACTCACTGGCATGATGACCTAATCAATAAGCGGTCTAAGTTTAGTGAGAGAACTTGTCTCAAAAGATAAGGTAGGGAACAGTCAAAGATCAACCCCTGCCCTCCATGTGCAGGTGCACACACACATGCATCACGAATACAGGTGACAGAACTTTGTGCTTGTAAAGCAGCTAGGTTGTCTCTTCGGGAGAGTGGGTTGTGCCATGGAAGAATATAATTCTGCCTCAGTCTTTTTTCTCACATATTCACCTACTGTGAAGAAAACAACATTCATACTCCCTTGTCTTAAAGATATCTGAGCCTCCTAGCATCCCCAGCTCTTCCTCCCATATTCAAGTGAGACTTTTGTGACCCCTGGAATAGACTACTTAAGTTATAAGAAAAAAAGGCCTTTGAGGACGTAGCTCTTTGGAAGAATGCCTGCTAAGTGATTATGAAACCCTGGGTTCCATTCCCAGCACTGGGGCTGAAGAAGGGGAAAAGACTGTGAATGAGGCATTTAAACCCAAAGCTTCAGCCACTTCAAATAAACCTTCTCTGGTCTGAAGCCTATTAATTGCCCCCTTTCTCAGAGGTTAGGGATATTTGGAATAGTCTGACGACAGTATAAGCTCAGTAAGGTTCTTGCAATCACAGAAACCAAGTGTCTTTCAGCACTTTAAGAGACCACTCAGGTTTGCTCTAGGAATAATATTTGGGCTCTGGGCTCCACACACCTATTCAATCTTGAACTACCAAGACAAGAGCCACCCTTGTTGCTGATGCTGTCCATTTGGGCTGAGGTTCTTTGGCCCAGTATCTTAGCTACCTCCAGATATGGCAAGGCCTCCTGTTGTGTGAAAACAGTCTTATCAATTGTATTAGCAATTGATACGTATTATAAATTGAGGAATTCAAAATTGAGAAAGATAGAGGGGCTTCCTCTAGTTAGTGCCAGGTGAGAGTTGCCGACTGGGTGGGTCTCATGGCCATTTGACACCTGTTGTGTGGGTCCCTACTCATCATCTATAGGTTTTTTTTTTTTTTTTGAGACAGGGTTTCTCTGTAGCTTTGGTTCCTGTCCTGGAACTAGCTCTGTAGACCAGGCTAGTCTCGAACTCACAGATATCTGCCTGCTTCTGCCTCCCAAGTGCTGGGATTAAAGGCATGTGCCAGCTATTTTTAATAGGTGAAATTTATTTGGAGAGCTTTGAGGTGTTCATCGTCCATTATTTACATTAACCGTAACTCATTTATGCCTCAAATATACCTTGTACACATAACTTAAACTTAATTTTATATTTATAATAATTTCATACATGAAACAATATTTAAACCATGAGACTTTTGCCATTATGTCATGATGTTATGATAAAACCTGTTGTTTTATACAATTAATAAAAACTGTAAAAAGGTAGAGATAGTACTCAAAAAGCTTGGATTATGGCTCAATTTCGGCTTGGGAGTCTTGTACTAAAGAAGCCTTTGTCAACTAAGCATCACTTAGGAAGACAAGAAGAAAACCATGGGTGTTATCATTGAAGTGGGGAGTTCACATGCCAACTAAGGGGGCACCCATAGTTTTGCACAGTGTGACTTAAAGAGGCTGGATAGAAGAGGTTCTGATGTCAGACCACAGGACACAAGACTTCAGAAGAGTTTGGAAGGGCTGATGGGAAATGATAGAACATTTCAGGTGTCCTGACACACTGCTTGCCATTTGAGAAAGCCCCTTCTAGTATTGGAAAGATAACAGCACAGACAGGAGCAAGGTCATGGTTTCTTTTGCCGCTGGAGAATGCTAAAGTCTGTGTGAACTTGCACTGTCTCCGGACTCTCTCCCCACTATCTGATAATTTCAAGGAGTTATGACCTTGTTAAGCCTGCCTTGTTTATTCTTATCAATTTTGAGCCTTTTTCTGACCCACTAATTTTTTCCACATCTTTTATGTGGATCAAACTAGGCTGGAGGCAACACAAATTCTAGCTCTACTTCTTGTCAGCTGGACAACTTTTTGGCACATTCCATGAGTTCTCACAGCATGGGTTTCCTCCTGTGATGCTGGTGCCCATGCCCTTTATTGGCAGGCGAGTTTATGTGAGGGTTCCAGCAGGTATTTAATAAAGGCTCATTAAAGTGCATTCTCCCTATCAATCAGTCACTTCATCCAGCTGAAGATGTGGAGATAGTAGAGGAAAAAGAAGGAAGAAATCCCACTATGGTTCACTCCCACCCTTGCAGGCTAGGGGAAAAGCTTGCTTACATGTAAACAATCAGCAGAGCCACCCAGAAGACCTGCTCAGTAGGAGAGAAGCAGAACCTATTTGAAGTGTTTATTCACGACCTTCCTAGTAACATCATGTCTGTATGTGTGGGGAAGTTGAGAATGCAGCCAGCCTGCTTTCTTCTCTTAGATAATAACCCCTGAACTATCATACATCTGAAATCTAATCTGCCTGGTTTAGGCAACATTGCTTTGATTGATACCAAGGGCGTAGGTAAGCAAGTTTCATAAAATCCTTAGGTTTTATTTTTTAAGATTTTTTTTAATGTATGTGTATTTGGGTATTTTTAGTATATGTGTATTTGTGTGCCTGGGTATATGTATGTACACATACTAAATGTGTGCAGGTACCCACTGAAGCCAGGGGGTTTTGGATCCCCTAGAACTGGAATCACAGGTAGTTGTGAACTGCCTAATTTGGGTGCTAGGGATTGGACCTGGGTCCTCTGCAAGAGCAACAAATGTTCTTAACTGCTATACTGTAGCACACCCCCCCCCCCCCCCGCCCAAAGCCTTGGTTTTCTGATATGAGGATTTGGGGTTAGGTTGCCCCAGCTTCGGAAAATCTCAGGCTCCTCTTTTATTGGTTGCACCTTTCAGAATCAAGAGCCGCTGAGAGAAGATGACTCTGATTTCATCCTGACGGAGGGTGACCTCACTTTGACCTACGGAGACAGCACTGTGACAGCAAATGGCTCCTCGAGCTCCTACACAGCCTCCACAAGTCTTGAGGGTGGTCGGAGAACAAAAAGCAGCTCGGAGGAAGTGTTTGAACGAGACCTGGGAATGGGAGATCACAAGGTTTCCAGTCGGGGAACCCCCCTTGTGTTTCCACTACAGGAAAATGCATGACTTCACCCTAAGTCCTGAAGGATCAGGGAGGCTCTCATGAGGATGAGGATGAGGATGGCCGAATGCCCCAGTGTGTTTGAGCTGTGACATTGACTGGGTTAAACTAATGCTTCTATTTCATTGGGCCCTGAAACTATCATCACTTAAAACTTAACCCAAAACTCGGATGCTGGAGCTAAAACTTCTCTAAATTAAGACAAATGCAGACCTATTCCCACTTTTTCACATAGTAGTACACTGTTGCAGAGTTCAACAAAGTAATAGCATGCTTTAATGGTTTCTCACTTCACTTCCTGCAGCATCTGACAATGGTGGGGCAGATGTGGGGCAGATACGGGGCTGTAGTGCCAGTCTCGCTGGCCTTAAGGAACATTAAGTTGGGAGGACAAGTTAGACAAAAAGACGGTGAAGAAAGGAAACTGAAATCAGACTCAGTGGTGCTAGATGCTGGTGTTACACCAGCCAGTAGAGCCCCTGGCTCTGAAGACTTACACAGCTGCATCCTCTTGTCAGAGTCCTAGCTGTTCCGTCTGTGTTGCTCCTAGACTGAAGATTAGGAAGCATGTCCATAGGCTGGGGCATTAGCTCAATGACAGAATGCTAGAGTGCTTGCCTATAGTGCACAAGACCCTGGCTTCCATCCCCACACTCAAAAAGTGTGTGTGTGTGTGGTGGGGAGGTTCCAAGAGCATTTCAGTATGGGGAAAAGAAGTCTAGTTCCTTCTCTGGAAATCTTTATAAAAGAGTTACTGAAATGTTTAAAACTAAAGGCAAATCATGTTCTGTTCTTTTTTAATTAATATGAGGACAGGAGGTGTTGAACCTGCTGACGATAGCGCTGCAATGCTCACTTGACTTTGGAGGCTACTATGTGAGCCCACTGCCTGGAGGGTCACTGCTAGACTGAGGTATATCCACCACACGGTTTGAGATAACATGGATACTGTTGTTATCTAGAGAAGAGAAGGCAGGAAGAAACGCAAGAGGCCACAGACTGTGGTTAGAGGAAAGAAATTTCATTGTGAATAATAACCTGCAAAGAAAAGATAGAAATCTTCATTATTATTTTACATAAATTTCATTTTGAAACATCCAAAAGAGGTAATTCCAAAATCACACTCAACGGAATATAGAACTTGATTTGTTATAAATTATATAAATGTATATGTTCAAGTAAAGGCTGAGTTTCCAAAGCCACCTATCTTTAGGACAAAAACTTCAATATTTTTTAATAATTCCTTTCCCATTGCTACTATTTTCAATACCTAGAAGATGAAAATCATTCTGATGCTTTTATTTTGATCTGAACTTTTGTTGCTAAAGGTAAATATCCAAAGCCCTTTAAATGATTTAACATTTCTGCTCTTCCAGGGAAGACAGGGAACTCCAGAAAAAAAAATCAGACTTCTTAAAACTATTAGATGACTGGCATTCTGACCTCTGAGCACGCCTTTCTTTGTGTAGTCTGCTAACTGCAGGAATCAAAGCTGACTCATCTCTGTGTGTGAGAGGTGGTATCGGTAAAGGAATATCCCTGGAACAACCTTCTCGTAGTTTAGGTCTTACTGCCATGCTCTATTCTGACCTTTGAACCTTTTCTTCCAGACAGCCTGATTTGGTTTCCTTTCTTCAGGAATTATCTTTGGCATACTTAACTACGTTCAGATATAGAGGATTATGTCTGGCTCAAGTCTGAAGTAGAAGGTGAGGAGGGCGAGACTTTAGGCAGATCCATCAGGCAAACCGGAGAACTTCTGGACAGGCTATAAGGCTTACTTTGCTGTGGCCAATGACCGTGCCCCAGGATTGTCCAAATCAGACAATCAAAGGTCAAAGGTAGTCCTATTTTTAAAATGTTACTTTAATCAACTGGCTCTTTCTTCATGGGATGCCTTTTCCTCCAATCCCAGATGAAAACTGCCTTCTTCATCTAAAACTGATTTTCTTGGTGGTGAAGTAGTACCAGCATCACATGCTGTCGTGTGTAACTGCTGGAATGCTGCTCTTTTCATCAGTTCTTTACGTTGCTGAATCTGTAACTCCAGTATCTTGAGTTTTTGAAAGTTCACAGTCTTGTCGTGAGGTTACATCTTCATCATTCAGATCTTCTCAGTGTATCTTGTATAACTCGGTTATCAAGTTTTCAATGTGATTTCAATATTCTCTACTGCTTTCTTGTATTATTTTAAGCTGTTCTTAAGGTTTTACAGGGGAGGTCCCACATGTTGGCCCTGCTCAGCTCTCCAGTGTGATCTCCTCTGTCTGAGGTAACAGTTTCTGTATCATCTGCCATGTTTTGTGTTTCCTTTGTGTGTGTGTATGGGGGGGGGGAGAAATTCAGCATTTTCCATTAGAATTTGTTCCTGATGATCAATTTATAATCATCAAGCAGTTTCCTTTTTGTTCCTGGATTCTGTTTTGCCCACTCACTGGGAGCCTGTGTATGCAGAATTTATAATAGCTGCAGTTGGTTTTCCTGTTCATAACAAGTTGATGGTTTCATGCTCTTGTTCTTTTTGTGTTGTGGTTGTACTGAGTAGCTTAGCCTGCAACATTAGTTTGAAAATTCTATACCTCATCTTTCTCATATTTTAGGAGATTCTTATTCTTGCATAATAAACCCCTCTCTCCTGAAGTCTAGACTTCTCTCCTGGGAGATTCTAGTTGTTCCCTGAGTTGCTTAGCAGGCCTGCAGAGGCCCATAGCACTTTCCAGTTTCAGATTATGTGTTTTCACATTTTTCTAAGCTGAAAGGTTCTTCCTGTGAAGTACAAGCAGCTTACCCAGAGTTTAAAACAACCTATACTTAATTATCCGTCTTTTTATTCTTAGATTTTTCGTATAATAAATGAAACTAAAAGTAGTCAATTCTTGATCAACATGTAGAATATTTTAGTCAATATTCTCTTCTGTGCATACTTGGTAAGAAAGGCATTTGGCATTGATAATATATTTGATTGAGATATCTTTATTTCCAAGGTATACTGAGAGATATTTTTGCCTTCTGCCATCAGACCTGGAACTATTCCATTCATCCAGTTTCCAGAGTCAGGGTACCCAAGGAGCCCATTACAGCAATGAAAGTCTTAGAGCACCTGCTTGTCATACAAACATCTCCATCAAGGCCCCAGAGCTGCAGAGTCAATACCGTCTTCTTTAGCAGTCCTATAGGCAGCACAGGCACTAAAGGAAACAGGAAGGAGCTGCCTGCTCTTACTGCACTGTTGACTCCTGCTCTACTCAGTGAGGCCAGCTGTGCTCCATAGAAAGAAGTCTTAAGACTTAGAACTTCCAACATTGAACTGATGCATGCTGCAATATTAGTGGCTACATGAGGAATCAGAAGCAAAGCAATGGAACATAATCCAGAAAATGCTGTCGTCTATAAGTTTAGGAATTCATGTGTCTCTTGAGTACTATGCAAAGAGATATTTTGTTTTTGGTGGAGAGGCTACTGCACCAGCTTAATATGGACATGCTTTGAAATATGGCATTTCAGTTTCAATTTTTTTCTGGATGAGCTATCCTAATTTACCTACTCTTAAAGTAGGTAAAATACTGAAAGAAATCTTAGAGTTTCTTTCCATGTCTTACAGTGCTAGCAGTTTTGGTAACTCCATTTTTAAAAGATGTTTTTATAATGTGGTGGTTTTTCTCCTCACTCCATACAAATTAGTGTCCACAAGCACTAGGCCATCAACCTTAGTAACCTTATTAACATCCCAGTCTTAGCATAATCCTGCTGTATTCCTCTTAAAGTCTCTTATAATCTTCATTATTTTGAAAAGTAGCCCTGATCTTTGCTTGCAAAATGTGGAGACTAACCCTGACTTCCCAACAGTTCTCAAAGATGAAGCTACCTGGGTTGGAGAGATGGCTCAGTGGTCATAAGCACTGATTGCTCTTTCAAAGGTCCTGAGTTCAATTCCCAGCAACCACATGATGGCTCACAACCATCTGCAATGACATTTAGTGCCCTCTTCTGGCCTGCAAGCATACATGTAGGCAAAGAACTGTATACATAATAAATAAATAAAATCTTAAAAAAAAGATGAAGCTACCTATAGAAGTTTTGCATTTAAGTGTTGTCCCCAGGCTGAATGGAAAAAAGTAGGGGTGCCACAAAGCCCTGAAACTGCCTGCTTCAAAGGCAGCTATCTGGAAACGAGACTGGAATTGCTGAGTAATGGTCAGGTTTATCTCAGAAAGTAATCCAAGTCATCTTCCAAACCTGTTCATTCTGAGTTGAGGGAGATGACAGCTCTGAGGACTGGAATATTCTAGATCAGGCATTCTGAACTCAGACTGCTGTTACCTTTGTCTGATCTTGAATTTAAAAAATGCAGGGCCACAGGTTTGGATTAGCTGTAGAGAACTTCCTAGTATGCCAAGGCCCTGGGTTCTATTCCCAGGTACGAAAATAAAAAGGCCAGTTAAAGGCATAATACCCTCAAGATTTGGATTCTGCAGCTTCAGGGTGGGGTCTGGCATGTGTGGTTTGTTTTGAAAGTTCTAGGATGCCTCCTGTATAGAAGGTTGAGCCTTTTGCATGTTTGCAAGGAACCCTTTAAAAGCTTAGTTAAAGGAATGTTTGCTTAATAATTGTTAGTGACAAAACCGAAACTGATTGCTAATACTGACTAGGCCTCTGGAAAACGGTCCTGCTCATTTGGCAGAATTCAGGGTTGTCTTCCACATGAAAACAAAGACTTGAAGGAGAGCTGAGAGTGACTTGAGTATGTGTGTAGAAGAATTTCACACTTGTCATCTTTATTAGCACTTGTGATTGGGCAAGGGAGTTTTTGTCTTTGATCTGCTGAGTAGTTCAACACAAAAGGATTCTGGGAAGCTGTCCTTTCAATTCAGTATGGAATCAATAGTTCCTTTTTGTGGTCAAACTTTGTCTTGTTGGTCCACATGCCTTGTCCACAGAATACGGGTCGGCCCATTTACTGCCAGCAGCATGGGCAAAGGTTGTGGTTACTCTGTTGTCACATGTCAGCAGTGGTACAGCTCTGATAGAAGAGTTTTCATAATGCTCCCATGGGAACAACCTGGAAAGCCTAAGCTTTCCTAGAGAAGGAATTTTGGAACTTAAAAGCATGTGTGTTTCTTCCTACCAACCCTGTAGAAAGGGCATACCAACTCTGTCATCCAGGGTACTTCTTAGAGTGACCATGATGCCCTGGAGCCAAACAAATCATGTTATGATATCAAACGTCTCGTCAAGCAAACAGCAAGGTACACTCTGGGTTGGATCCTCTAGACCTCTAACCTTGTGCTCTAACCTTGTGGTCTAACCTTGTGGTTCCATAGAAAAATAAGATCTCTTTTGATTTAAAAGGGAAAAAAGGTTATCTCATCTGTATGAGAGCAGTTTCATCTAGAGCAAAGACCAGTCCCTTCCAAAACAAAGATCTGCTTCCCATTGCCCTCCACCGTCTCTCCCTTGCCTTGTCTCCAGTACAAGTGAATGTAATCATGTCAGATAGTTAATGTGAACCATTGATTCTCTGGTACAGAAACACCACTGAGATCAGAGGACAATTGAGCAACTCATCAGAGGTGCAGAACATCCTCTTGTAACCTGCCATGTTCCCTCTATGAGTTCGAAGAAAACTCACAGTAGCCCAGAGATGACATGACCATTCATCTAAAATGTCATCTGCAGAGAGGTGCTTGAGAGCCTCACTCCTGCATTTTGATGTTGACTCTTAAGATAGGGCAGGCCCTCTCCTGTGTGTTGAGTTTGAGCTCTTCAGTTGTTTTTTTTTTTTTTAAAGTGACTTTGCTTTGCCAGCATCAGCTGCTGTGTTCTAAGGCAGTAAGTTGAATGAAACTCGTGGCCAAGAGTTTACTTTAGAAGCAACATATCTAACAGCTGAAATGACTTAACCCCCTTTTGAAAACCTAGTTTGACAGTCCATAGAAAAGTATCATAGGAATGAATGTGGTTGCATCAAACAGAAAAGCATTTTCTGACGATTCTTTCAAAATAGGACCAAAAACCAAACTTTATCCTCCTTTCAGTTTTCATACACATTTGTCAGATTAGCAGATATCTCTTATTACTAACTGCTGGCAAATTATAAAGAGCAAAACTAAAGTTTTTTAATGTTCATTTTCTATTCCTAAGCAGGGCATGCTATAGCTGTGGCCCATTTGAAACATGTGGGCAGCAAGCCTTGGGGAACATTAAAAGGAGGGTCTATCTGTTGTGCTGCTTTTCGAGAAGGCCTAAAATAGGTATGAGAACACACATCATCATTAAAAGGGCACAAGAGAATCTCTAAATGTCCCGGTCTACCTTCAACTCTTAGCCAGTGGGACATGTTTCTGACTATATATGCTGTATATGCTGAAGAAACTGAACCGGCAAAAGAAGTGACTAGCATGAGGCACTGAGGGTTTTCTACTGAAAGCACTTTCAGAAAGTGGCCATCCTGGCCTTTGTGGATAGGTCCATGCAAGGGCAGATGGGGGCTCATTATGATCATTCTACTTGCAGGCCGTGGAAGAACAGAGGATCGATGCTTTTCCGTTTTGTGGGTATTCAATCTGTGGATATATGTTAGTGCTGGAAGCGCTTTATTTAAAATATAACTTCACAGTAGGGCCATTTCCTTCTAGCCTTTCTTTTCTAACCTGAATCCACCTGATCCTTCTTTTTTGGCATGTTTTACTATGCCCACTATGATAATGAAATGAGAGACCACAAAGATTCAGTTGCTGGAAAGCAATTTTCAAAGCAGAATAGGGGGATTCAACTTGCAATGATGGGACTTTCTGGTGAACTTTTTCTAGAGGGCTGACAGTGTATTTGGGAGAATTTTATAGAAAATGACATCAAAGTGTTTTAACTGTGAACATTACAGACTAGGAATTATCTGCTACATTTCTGTGCAATTGGGAAAACTGCAGTAGGAACCCTAAAGTGCTCTCTCCTCCTCACCTTTTACTTAATGCTCACCTTTGGATAGCTGTTTAGATTGCTATTTATTGTAAATTTATTGTAAACCTAGCCTTGTGGTTTCCTGTCCTTTACTAATATTTAACATGTTGTTTTTCTCTAAGCTTTTTTTTTTTTTTTTTACAAAATTGAAAATAAAAAGATGCGCTGGCCGAGCTACTGGTGTCTCGTGTTTTTGGAGCTCCTCTGCTGTGTATCCAGTGTGCTCTTATTTCCAGCAGGTTTCTTTTTCCTGCTCACAAGTTACTTTTTTTTTTAAAGAATATTTCTCTCCAGGGGAATTCATTCAAACTATAGTTAGTAAGATATACTTGGACCTGAGCAAATTCAGTCCACAGCCTTGTTTGTAAATGGAATTTTATTGGCATACATTACACTACTTGCTTGGCCTGCGATCTGGAGTTTGTTTATGCTATAGTGACAGAGCTGAGGAGTTGTGATATTCTGTGGCACATAAAGCCTGAATTATTTACTATCTAACCTTTTACTAAGAAGATCTTTGCCGATTCCTAATTTAGATACTTCTAAATTTTCAGCTTTGGAATAGGGTATCGTAGGGCCTAGAGAAATGGCTCAGTGGTTAAGAGCACTTACTACTCTTGCAGAAGATCAAGAATCAGTTCCCAGAACCTACATAGGCCAGTTTATAACCACCTGTAACTCCAATTCCAGGGGATTCAATGCCCCCTTCTGGATTCTGCAAGTATTTCATAAAAGTAGTGCACATAATCTCATACAGGCAAACACATATACATAAACCTTTAGGGGGAAGAGAGAATAGGGTGTCATTTGGACATACTAGTACACATCTGGAACCCAACATTTAGTAGGCAGGTACAAGTTTGAGACCAGCTTTAGCTGCACAGACAGGTTAACACTGGGGTCTGAACCTCCATGCTAACATCTTTTTGGGATTTTTAGACTTAAAAGAAACAGTTTAAATGTGGTCTCAGCCTAGGATTCCTCCTGCCCCGAAGAGTCTCCCAGGCTGTGAGTGCAGAACCCTAAAGAACACATCACCAGGAGTTGGCAACATGAATCTGTGAGACTGAAGGGTATAAACTTGACATTGTAATTTAATAGTTTCTTGTAGAATGACTGCTAAAATTCTTGAATCCAAATGGCATAGAGATGGCTCAGTAGTTAAGAACACTGGCTTCTCTTCCAGAGGACTGGGATTTGATTCTCACATGTCAGTTTACAAAGTTCACAACTATCTGTAACTCCATTTCCAATGGATCTGATTCCCTCTTCTGACCTCCATGGGAACTAGGCATGAACATGGCACACAGACATACATGCAGACAATACACCCATACAGGTAAAATGAAATTTAAAAAGAAAATTCTTGAACTCTATATACAGTTTCCTTCATGGTTCTTATATTCCTTTTATATAGACTATTGAACTCATGCAATTGAGCCATTTCCCAAAATCTGCTTAGCAAAACAAGCCCTGTCATTATAGCATGATGCTTGTGTCGTTTAACTGCATAGTTAAAAAAAAAAACTACTAAGTAGAACAATTTGAAAGCAAAAAAAGTTTCAATTTCTTTTTTTAATATTTATTTATTTATTTATTTATTTATTTATTTATTTATTTATTTATTTATTATGTATACAATATTCTGTCTGTGTGTATGTCTGCAGGCCAGAAGAGGGCACCAGACCTCATTCCAGATGGTTGTGAGCCACCATGTGGTTGCCGGGAATTGAACTCAGGACCTTTGGAAGAGCAGGCAATGCTCTTAACCACTGAGCCATCTCTCCAGCCCCAGTTTCAATTTCTTTAGATCTCCTATCCCCAGGGAAAACTTGTTCTACAGGAGGAGGGCTAATGGAAAGAAACCTAGACACAAAACCACCCAGACCTTTTATTTAATATAAAGTAATTTATTCAAGAAAGGCACAACTGCACTTGGCCCTTATTCACATTGATGACTTTTGTCCAGACATCTGCTGATGCGAAATGGAATCGTGTCACATCTTCTTTGTTGTCAGGATGCCTTGTTGAAATGTCTCAAGCAGAGCCAAGTTCAGCCTGGGAACTAAAACTTTTCCTATTTTATGACCATAAATATCCACATTGCACTGTCACTTCCTTTCAGGAAACTTCATCTCAGCCAATGTGTCCGTCATTACTTAACAGCTTCTTATGTTCCTGACCAGCAGATTTGCACAGCAGTTGGTACCAAATTGGTCCCAGTCTCTGACGGTGTGATAGATTGCCTCCACCTCGCAGCCTCTCCACTGTTGGTACAGCGTGCTGAGCTCACCCGTTTGTGGCCACTGACCTGGAAGGAAAAGAACAAAAGATGTTTGACCTTCATAGAAATTCAGTCTGGCCAGGTGGTGGTGGTGCACGCCTTTAATCCCAGCACTTGGGAGGCAGAGGCAGGCGGATCTCTGTGAGTTTGAGACCAGCCTAGGCTACAAGAGCTAGTTCCAGGACAGGCTCCAAAATAACAGAGAAACCCTGTCTCGAAAAAAAAAAAAAAAAAAAGAAAAATTCACAGTCTGTTGAACCCTGGTGATTTTTAACTACAGTTTTCTTTATCCAAGTTATGTTATCAAGTATTGAAAGTACATAGCAAATCAGTGCCTGTTATTTCTGATTTGTAAAAGACACACGGAGAAAATGTTACTTGAGGTGTTCAGTGAATGGGAAAAGAAGATAATACAGGTCCCTCTGCAAATATTACTGTGTTTTATACAGCTACCAAGGTGGGATACCTGCTGAAAAAAGCCTTCTGGCACTCTGGCCAGGGAAGCAGGTAGACTAACTGCAGAAATTCACCTCTTCTGCTCCTCCAAATCCACTCCCCCAGTTTAATACCCAGCTCTGCAGCAGAACACCTTCTGAAGCCTCCCTTCTCAGGTGCTTCCACCTCCAGCGGCTCCTACAGATCTTCCACCAACTCATTGCTTTATCCCGGCCTCCCAACCACTCCAGCAGGCGCACCCTGGAAACACACAGGTCACCCCTGCTAGGGAAGCAGGTAGGCTAACTGCAGATCTTCACTTCCCTTCTCTATCACTGCCTTCAAGTCCAGTACCCCAGTCTCATCCCTGGCTCTGTAGCACACCACCTATAGGCTCCCTTGTGGAGGAAATTAATAAAACAGTTCATGATATGGAAGTGGAAACAAATCAATAAAAGAAACCCGAATTGAGGGAAATCTGGAAGTGAAAAATTTAGGAGCTTGAACAGGAACCACAGAGGCAAGCTTTACAGGAGATGGAAGAGTCTTAGGTATTGAAGATATGATAGAAAAAAAAATGATAAATAGGTCAGAAAGTGTTAAATCTAAAACTCCTGGCTCAAAAGATCCAGGAAATCTGGGACACTATGAAAAGACCAAATCCAAGAATAATAGGAACAAGGAAGGAAAAGGAACATGGGCCAAAGGCACAGGAAGTATTTTCAACAGGATCTTAGTAAACTTCCCTAACATAAAAAAGTAGGTGTCTATGAAGGTACAAAAAGCATATAGAGCAGATTGGACCAGAAAAGAAAGTCCCCTCGGCACATAATAATCAAAATAGTAAATTTACAGAGCAAAGAAAGAATATTAAAAGCTACAATGGGAAAGACCAAGTAACATATAAAAGCAGACTTGCTAGAATTACACCTGACTTCTCAATGGAGACTCTAAAAGCCAGAAGGGCTTTGAGAGATGTGCTGCAGACTCCAAGAGACAACAGATGTAAGCCCAGATTACTATATGCAGCAAAACTTTCAATTACCATAGATGGAAAAAAACAAGATATTCCATGTTAAAAGTAAATTTAAGCAATATCTATCCAAAATATAGCCCCACAGAAGGGGCTAGAAGGAAAACTCCAACCTAAAGAGATTGACTACACCCAAGAAAACATTGGGAATAAATAATCCCAGACCAGCTAAATGAAGAAATGGGAAACACACACATAGACACACCCCACAACCACCACCAACAACATCAAAATCACAGGAGACAACAATCGTCATTTATATTTTTCATCAGTGGTCTCAATTATTTAATGAAAAGACACAAACAGAAGGATGTCAAAACAGGATCCAAGAAACATACCTCAATATCAAAGATAGACATTACCTCAGAGTAAAGTGTTGAAAAAAGTTATTCCAAGTAAATGCAAGTGAGTGTAGCTATTTTAATATTTAACAAAATAAAATAGGGAAGAACACTACATACTCATTAGAGGAAAAATCTACCAAGAAATACATTTTAATTCTTAGCATCTAGGCACACTAAATACTGCTTAAATCACATATTGACCCTCACACACTGACAGTGGGAGACTTCAATACCCCACTTTTGCCAATAGACAAATCATCAAAATCCCCCAAAAAATCTAAACAGAGAAAAGTTAGAGCTAATAGACATTATAAGCCAAATAAGCCTAACAGATATTTGCGGAACATTTTATTCAAACACAAAAGAATACACCTTCTCAGCACTTCATAGATTTTGGACACAAACAAGTACCAACAGATAACAAGAAAATAAAGACAAGTCCTCTGCTTCTTATCTGACCACATGGATTACAGCTGGATGTCAACAACAACAGAAACAACAGAAAGCTTACAAACTCAAGGAAAACGAACAACTCTATACTGAATGAAAAATGAATCAAGAGAGAAATAAATAAGACTTTCTAAAGTTGAGTGAAAATGAATACACAACATACCCAAACTTAAAGGACACAATGATAGTGATTCTAAAAAGTAAGTTCTTAGCACGAAGTGCCTACATACAAAAATACCAAAGAGATTTCATGCTAACAAATTAACAGCACACCTGAAAGCTCTAGAACAAGACGAAAAGAAAAAAATCACGCCCAAAAGGAGTAGATGGCAAAAAATAATCAAACTCCAGGCTAAAATCAGAAACAAGCAAAAAGACAACACAAATAATCAAGAAACAAATGGTTGATTCTTTGAGAAAAACCACTATGCCTGAAAAAACCCTTATCAAAATTAACTAAAAGGTAGAGAGAAAATATCCAAATTATCAAAATCAAAAAATAAATGGGGGTGGGACAGAACAACAGACACCAAGGAAATCCAGCGAATCATAAGGACATTAAAAACCTGTACTCCACCAAAATGGAAAATATAAAAGAAATGGATAATTTGCTTGATAGGTACCACTTACCCAGGACCAGATAGTTTTAGTGCAGAATTCTACCAGACTTTCAAAGAAGAGTTAATGCCAATACTATTTAAATTATTCCACAAAATAGAAGCAAAAGGAACATTGCCCCATTCATTTTATGAGGCCATAGTTATCCTGATACCCAAACTACATAAAGACCCAACAAAAAGAATTACAGACTAATTCTCCCTATAAACATAGTTGGGAAAATACTTGCAAACCAAATCCAAGAACACATCAAAAAAGATCATACACATGGTCAAGTAGGCTCCTTCCTAGAGATGCAGGAATGGTTCAATATATGAAAATCTACCAGTGTAATCCACCATATAAACTAAAGGAAAAAAAAAACAAACCATGATCTCAGGAGCTGAAAAAGCCTTTGATAAAATCCATTATCCCTTCATGATAAATTCCTGGAGAGATGAGGGATATAATGAGCCTATCTAAAAATAATAAAAACAATTTATAGTAAGGCCATTGCCAACATCAAATTAAATGGAGAGAAACTCAAAGCAGTTGTACTAAAATCAGGAACAAGACAATGTTGATCACTCTCTATATACCTATTTGTAGTATTTAGAGTTTCTGTTGCTGTAAAGAGACACCATGGCCACAGCAACTGTTATAAAGTAGCTCAATATAAAATTAACTCACAAAAATCAGTAGTTCTACTGTATACAATGATAAATGATATAGTCCTCCTATATACAAATGATAAACAGACTGAGAAAGAGATCAAAGAAACAACACCTTTCACAGCAGGCTCAAATAATGCATAGTATCTAATGAAGTAAGTGAAAGGTTTGTATGATAAAACTTCAATATTGAAGAAATAAATTGAATACGATATCAGAAGTTAGAAAGATCTCCGATACCCATGGATCACTAGGATTAATTGTCATCCTACCAAAAATATATGCATTCAATGCAATACTTTTCAAAATTCCAACAGAATTCATAGATCTTGAAAGGACAATTTTCAGCTTCCATATGGAAAAACAGGAAAACTAGGATAGCTAACAATCCTGAATAGCAAAAGAACTGTGAGAGGTATTACTATCTCTGTTTGCAAGCTATACTTTGGAACTATAATAATACAATCACATGATATTGGCACAAAAACAGACACGTTGATTAATAGAATAGAACTGAAGACCCAGACATAAATCCACTGAACTATAAACACCCACAAAAATGCTAAACTGAAAGCTGTAATATATATGTAGAGGACCTGGTGCAGACCCCTGCAGGCCCTGTGTATGCTGCTTTAGTATCTGTGAGCTTTGCTCTTGTTTATTTAAAGGACTTTATTCTCCTAGTCTCCTCCATTCTTTCCACCTCTTCTTCTGCAGCGTTCTCTGAGCTCTGAGGGGAGGGATTTGAATATACCTTCTTCTCTGCAGCTCGTGGAACCTTCTCGAAAATTGACCACATACTCGGAAACAAAGGAAACCTCCAAAGATACAAAAAAAATATCAGTGTCCACCTGTGTCTTATCAGATCACCACGGATTAAAGTTAGAAGGCAACAACAATGCTACCCCCAGAAGGCCGACAAACTCATGGAAACTGAACAGTCAACTACTGAACCACACCTGGGTCAAGGAAGAAATTAAGAAAGAAATTAAAGTCTTCCTTGAATTTAATGAAAAAAAAAAGAGACAACATACTCAAATCTATGGGACACGTTGAAAGCAGTGCTAAGAGGAAAGTTCATAGCAAAAAGTGCCCACTTAAAGAAAATGGAGAAAGCACACATTGGAGACTTAACAGCACACCTGAAAGCTCTAGAAAAAAAGAATCAGACTCACCCAGGAGGAGTAGAAGACTGGAAATAATCAAACTGAGGGCAGAAGTCAACAAAATAGAAACTCAGAAAACAGTCCAAAAAATCAATGAAACAAAAAGTTGGTTCTTGGAGAAAATCAACAAGATCGACAAATCCCTATCCAAACTAATTAAACAACAGAGAGAGAACACGCAAACATATAAGATCAGAAATGAAAATGGGGACATAACCACAGACACAGAGGAAATTCAGAGAATCATTAGATTTTACTACAAAAGCCTGTATGCCACAAAACTGGAAAATGCAAAAGAAATGGACATTTTTT
>NW_026068001.1:2201040-2204220 GCF_014885135.2 Alexandromys fortis
CTTGGACTTTCCACAGGGCAGGGAACCCTGACTGCTCTTGGGACTGGAAAGGGAGGGGGAGAGGAGTGGGGGGAGGGGGAGAGGGGTGGAGGGAAATGGGAGGCTGGGAGGAGGCGGAAATTTTTTTCAATAAAAAATAAATTTAAAAAAAAAGAAAGAAAAAAAGTCTAATTAGAAAATGGGCAAAACATCTGGACCAAAAAGAAGAGGTACAGATAGCAAATGAGCACTTGAAAACATGTTCCACATCACCAGCCACCAGGAAAATGCAAATGGAAACTATAATGAGATGTCACTATGTACTCTTTAAACAGCTGCAGCATGGTGACAATATCAAGTGTGTCAGTTCATGTATAACTGAGGTAATGTAAATGTGATAGCCGCCCTGGAAAATAGTTTGGTGTATTTTTCAGAAAATTAAAACTACACTTGCCCATAATCTAAAAATTGCTTTTTTGGGAATTTACTTCTAAGAATTGAGCACCTTTATCTATAAAAACTTGTACATCCTTCAATAGTCAAAGCAGTTTTAAGCAAAAAGAAAACGCTGGAAATATCACCAGACTTAATTTCAACTTACACTACATTGTGCTGAGGCACGTCCGTGCGCACGCACACACAACACACCAAACAAAACCATGTAGAACAATAGAATATAATATTAAATCCAGAATAAGACTGCACTGCTGTAGTTGCCTGATTTTTGACAAAAACATATCAGATAAAAGAAAGCCTTTTAACCAAATGGTGCTGGGAAACTGATTTGTCTGCATGTAGAAGAATAAAACTTGATCCAGACCTCTTGCCCTGCACAAAAATAACTAAGGTGCATCAAAGGCTTGACTTACAAACCTGAAATTCTGGAACTGCTGAAGGAAAAAGAAGAGGAAACACATCAAGATATAGGTTTACAAAGGACTTTCTGAAAACTGACTCAAATAGCTTAGAAAGTAAAATCAAGAACTGAAAAATGGCCTTACATGAAAGTAGAAACTTCTACATAAGCAAAGAATCCAGTCAAAAGAGAATCCAGTAGGTGTGTCCAAGTTTTCTGCATTGCAACACTATGTTCTCATCTAAAACATCATGCTCAAGAACTGCATAATTGAATTACAATAGAAACTGTAAAATGAAATCTCAGAATAGTTCAAGTAAGTTTATGATGTTGTGTTAGGCTGTATTTATAGCCATCCTCTCACACATGCACAGACTCGGAAAAATCTGTAGTTATACCCTGGACAGAGAATTAATATCTGTAACATATTAAACACGCAGAAAACTACTAAGAAGAAACCAAGCAATCTAATGAATAAATAGGCCAAATAAAGAGACAGTACTCAAAAGAGATGTGTGTATGACTAATAAGAATATAAGAAGGTGCTTAATCTGCTTAGCTATCACAGAGCTACAAACTCAAGGTGCACTAAGATTGCATTTCCACTCAGTCATTAAGGAATCAAGTAACAAACACTAGTAAGTGTGAAGAGGTTGAAGATTGCTGGTGACAATATAAAGTTGTGCCACCACTATGGAAATCAGAGAATGAAAAAGAGAAATAAAAAAGGACATGACTGCTCCTAGGTATGGTAGAGGAAGTTTATTGTAGATAAAAGCATAGCCACATCTAGGAGAATCCAGAGTGAGCATGGCCAGACTGAGCTGGGCCATGTGAGGAGGGGGTGGGAGATAGGAGAAAGGAGCCTCTGACCAAGAAGGGCAGCCTGGTCAAGAAACAGGCGTAACTAAGATGGCTGAGTCATATAGGGGACAGAAGTACTGGGGAGAGGGAAGCCCAGCCCAATCTGGGTTGGGGAGTTCAGGGTAGGGAATGGGGTATGCCAGCTGGTAGACTGTGAGGTGCTGGGAGAACCTGGTGAACACCTTCTGCTTTGATAATGTACCTTATTTAGCCATTTGTCAAGTTTGAGACCTAACAGTCAGTATGGAGGTTCTTCATAAAAAGTAAAACGGAGGTGCTTTTATTAAACTCAGTTGGTCGAGTGTTTGCCTACCACGCAGGAAACCCTGGGTTCCATCTCCAGCATTCCAATCAGACCAAATTAAAAGATGCCCATGTTTAATAGATTACCTTACTCCTGGGTAGCCCAAGGAAAACATGGAGAGAGGAAAACCATGAGAAACCCGGAGGCTACCTGTTCATTCTCTGGGGGGGGGGAGCAGTTTAAATAGCCTGTGGGAGTGGTCCTGGCCTTCCATGGGGAGATGATACCATTTGACGGGCTTTCTTGACCCTCCCTGGGGAGGGGGTCACCATATGGCAGCTTTCTTGGAGGTGGAGTTTGGACTGAGGCAACTCCCAGGGAAGGGGGCTTCTGTCAGGAGCTGGGGTGAAGCCCTGAGGCAAACAATCCAGACTTTTTGTATAAAGGGTATTAGGGAGCTGAGGTGATGCTTCCGACCAAACACTACACTTTTTGTTTGCCTGGGGGATTTACCCCAGCTCCTGAGAGAAGCCCCCTTCCCTAAGAGTTGCCTCAGTCCAGACTCCACCTCTGAGAAAGCCTGCCAATTGGTGACCAGGTATTTGCACCTGGCATTGTGTTTTCAGAAACTTTATTCATTTTGTTTTGAGATATGGAAATCTACTAGCTAAAGTGTAAATATAGGAAAAAATAAAGATGCCAGGAGGCAAAGGGAAGGCGCTTCAGTTGACCAAGACTGAGCCCTCTGTAGCCACAGAGGATGCATTCATTCTCATGTGTCTCTGAGTCTTCACCTCTCAGACCCATGTGAACCCACGCACCAATGACGAGTTACATCTGACATATGACCAAACCCCAGAGATGCTTGCACATTTATACTTAGTGCAGCACTATTCACAATAGCCAACATATGGAATCAACCCCAGTGTCCATCAATGGATCAATGGATAAAGAGACTGTCGTGTACATACAAGATGATTTGATCCAGCCATAAAGAAGATTGGAATTGGACTGGAGAGATGGCTCAGCGGTTAAGACCATGGGTTTCTCTTTCAGAAGACCCAAGTTCAATGCTCACAGCTGTCTATACTCCAGTTCCAGGAGATCTGATACCCTCACAGACATTTCCCTTTTCCTTTTCCTTTCCTTTCCTTTCCTTTCCTTTCCTTTCCTTTCCTTTCCTTTCCTTTCCTTTCCTTTCCTTTCCTTCCCTTCCCTTCCCTTCCCTTCCCTTCCC
>NW_026068001.1:2204624-2256183 GCF_014885135.2 Alexandromys fortis
ATATAAAACAAATGTACATCAAAACTTGAAAGTAGAATGTTAAGTCTTTAGATTACACCAATAATATCCTAGTATTGATGTTAATCTATTTGTTGTAAGACATCCCCTTGGGGGAAAATAGGTGAAGGGTACACTGTACCTGAGTATATTTTTTGTGCAACTTCCTGTGACTCTATAATCATTCAAAGAGGAAAGTCAAGAAAAATTTTCTTACCACTGTTTCTTTGTGTGGTGTGTTCAACATGTCACTTGGATTACTTTAAGGACCCAGAAATTAGCTTGGCAAGAACACAGTCTTGTCAATGACTAACCAAGTATTAAATGTTGCCAAGTCAGATCTCATTTCCTAACAACCACTTATGTTAAGTACTCTCAGCTGAACCCCTGGACCATACAATATTTGCATCCTTTTATTAAACATTTTTATGTCCAAATGTTTTATAACTTTTTGCTTAGTTATTTTTGAGACAGGTTCTCATATATACCAAGTGTAATGGTCTGTCTTGTCCCTTCAAGAAACAAGCCCTGCCCACTTCCTCCCCCATCCACTGAGGCAAGCAGATCTTCCTTCTGCTTCCAGCCTGAGTCCTTTCCTTTTCCATCTCTCTCCCAAAGAGACAGCTTCTGCCTCTCTCCCTTCTCCCCTTCCCCCTCTCTCTCTGCCTCTCTCTCTGCCCCTTTCCCTTTCCCCTCCATAACCCACTAAATAAATAACCACTTTCTCTGCATGGTGTGCCTAATAGGTCTCTGTCTCTCACCTGTCATATGGCTGGCTCCCTGCCTGGGATGGGCTGCCTTCGTGGCCTGCCATGGTCTCATGGCCTGCTGCCCACTGCTGCCACTCAGGGACCTGCAGCATTTTACTTTTACTATAACATTGGTCCTTGTGACTCAGCCAGGCTCTTTCCACCTTTCCTCCTGCCCACAGGTGGGCTGGCTGAGGAAACATGAAACCCTGGGCTCAGGAACCAGGTTTCTTTACAACAGCTCTGTGTTCTATCTGCCTGAATGCTGACCTCTACACACACCAGCAGCTTCAGTGGTGAGTTTCCCCCTTCCAGTCAGCCAACCACAGCCTTCACTGCTATGGTTGAGCCCACCACTAACAGTCATCTCTGGTTGCTTCCCATAGCTAAAAATGTGATTGGGCAACCCAGGGTTAGTCCACCCGTGCTAGCACTGCGCATGCTGAGCACTGTGGTTGCCTTCGAGCCCAGGGTCCCTCAGATTTTCCTTTTTCTTTTGGACTACTTATCAGTGGTCCCTGCTGTGAGAGACCACTCAGAGCAGCCTCTCTCCTCTGGTTTCCAAGTCACCCAGACTGGAGGCAGTCAGGCTTTACTCCCTCCCCCCCCCCACACCAAAATAGAGGAGACATCCTTCTATAGGCCCTGTGGTGTTTGTTCACTGTTTCCATGTTTTCAGCTATGGTATAAACCCTCAAACTATCAGCCACCCACCTGTAAATGCTCTAATGGTGTGCCACCGGCTCTGCTTTTCCTCAAACTATCCCTGCCACCACTACTGCTGATCCCACAGAAACGACAAGATTAGTTGGATCCTTGAGGCAACTGTTTTCAATTCCAGCCTTCGTTCCCTGCCATGGCTTGTTGTGTGGCAGCTCAGCAACAGGGCAGATCGTGCCTCTAGGTCTCTCTTGTTGTTATGTTTAAATTTCCCACGGTTTAAAAAAAAAAAAAACTTTTCCATCCAACATGTGACTGCCGCCATTTTGACTGAGGTTAGGAGATCTTACTGTCATCTTAACTGAGGTCAGGTTACTTCACTGCCATCTTAACTGATACCCAGGTCAGGTGACCAAGTCCTGTCATCTTTACTGAGGTATTCCCTGCCTGGTTCCCGGTGCTGACTCTGTTACAAGTGTGTTTTGTGCAGTGAATGACTTTGGTAGGGCCAAATTCCTGTTCACTCTGTGTGTGTGTGTGTGTTTATGTAACTTAAATACGCCTATGTTTACTGTTAAATGTTATAATTGTCTGTTCATTGTATCTCATTCCAGACTACAAAGCAATAAGTCTCATGTCTTAAATTGGTATGTACTTTTAAGTCTCTTAATCCAACTCTGCTTAACCTGTTGACAGCCAGTACAGTCAAGCTCAGACTCAGCTCTCCAGGCAGATTCTATACTGTAGTTGTTGTTCCTTTTGGAAACTACAGCTCCCAGATTCCTCCTGGATTACAGACACCTGCAAGGCGGGCTCGCACAGGTGCAGGACATTTCTCCCAGATACCCTTGTGCTTCTCGTTAAAAAGCGAGCTTCCACGAGGTCTCGCTCTCTTGCCCTTTACCCTTGTGTATCTTGCACACCTGTCCCTTATCGTGCCCCCCCATTAAAGTGCACCCACGTGGGAGCCGCGTGTCTTTGTCTTCTCCTTCCGTGCGTGTTTTGTCTGTCCTGTGTTTGTCTACACACACACCCGCTTTAAAAGAATAATAGTTATAACTCACATATACCCAGTAAACAGCCCTCAACTGCTCAGAGAACTGGGGAATATGACATTTAAGTATTTAATTATTAAAAGACTTTCCATAACAAAAAGAGACAGGTTGGCTCCTAACAGCAGCACTCTGCTTCCTTCAAAGAAGTCAGAAGACAAATGGGTACAGAACAATGTCCATCTGCAATTTGCTTCAATTGCCAAGCACTGACCACTGGGGAAAACTGCCTTTCATCTAAACTGAAGATCTCCAGACAGTGGACAGAATTGCTGGAATTGACAGCCTAGCTGCTCAGGTCAAGGTAGGCTTGTCTTCCTACAGATGTCTTAGCTCTCAGGATCTTCCGGAGCCTGGCAGGTCCTGCACTAAACAGCAAAAGGCAACTATGACCTTTAGTGGCCATGAAGACCCTGAGGAGTAGCTCTAGGTGCCAACCAAGTAAGTTCTCTGTTGTTTTTAATCAATGACTCAAGTAAAATTTCATCCTTCTCAAAGATCTCTGATGCAATTTGACAGCTGAGAGGTTTTGTCAGTTTAAAAGGACAACCTCACCAAATTTCAGTAAAACACAAATACAAGTTATTAAGGTCTGTACCTGCATGTTATAAAGGTGTGAGGACAAATACAAGTTAATCAAATTTCTCTTTCACGCTGCTTTCCATAGTCTTAATAATACCTTTCATTGTGCAAAAATATCTGTCACAGTCATTCTGACATAAATATCCTATTGCATATGTCTAAATATCCAATGCATATGTCTAAAACTTATATTTTCACAAACCCAAAGAATTCTTGTGAGTTCCAGGGAGCCAAATTGAAGGATCCACCTTAAATTTTTTTCCTAAACTTAATGTTGTCCTCTGTTTCTGCCAATACCTGAAACAGGTGTAAGAGACATCAGACATTTCCATAACACAAACACCAGACAAGAGCAAAGATACCAGATATGCCAGGATGTGGCCGGCACCCAGCTTTCTTAGGTTCCCCCCCTCTGCAAGATGATGCCCACAGATAAGCAGGAAGTAGTCTTGAGGACCCGCTGCCCCAGTGCCTTTAACCTGTTGTGCCTAACCTCCTGCTTTTTTTATATAATAAAAAAGAGAAATGTAATGGTCTGTCCTGTCCTGTCACGTCCACCCTCGACCAGCAAGGAAAAACACAACACCCAGAGCTCTTCTTGCAGCAGTTTTCAGGACTTTATTCACAGCAATCTATCTCCTTCTCCTTCTCTTTCTCTCTCTCTCTGGGCAAACCTCTCCCAGCCCTTAAGTAGGCATGGGCTGCCAACCCTGAACTGCCAGGTGGGCACTGCCCATAGGTTCACACATATGCAGGCAGCTGATAATCATTGCGTGATCATAGCATAGGTCAGGCCTAAGCCATCTCAGGAGTTGATTATACATCTCCATCAGGTGTGACACCACGCTGCTAGCTACAGTTCCCCCTTTTGTTTTGTAAAACAACAGGTAAGAGTAGAGGTCTGATCTGTTAAAAATGAAACATGTACTAGTGTCTGTCCAGGTGTCATCCACTCAGAGAACACTAGACCTGTCTGGTGCCTTTTTACAGAGGTGGGAGTTAGACACCAACCCACATGCAATCAGACTTGCTCTTCTTGAGGTTGATGTATGCTTACCTCAAGTGCAGTGTACAAGCCTCGCATCCTGTGCTCAAATATAGATAACCAAACTTGAGGGGACTGTCCTGCTTCAATGACCATGAAGGCCTGAATGATCATAACTGCATTGCGATGCTGTGAAACCCTTATGTGACAAATGCACCACAGGCATACCAGGGAGGCAAGCACCATTAAGCCTGTTAGGGCTCCTACTCCTACCCACTCCTTCAGATGATCCATGGAGTGATCCAGGAAGATAGTTCTTCTGCCAGGCTGGTATCCATGCGTGTGGAATTTGCAGTCACCATCGTCACCCGCAACTTTTCCAGTTGTTTTTCGAATTCACCAGACCAATTACCTAAAAGATATCTAGACAATTCTTTAAATTTTTCGTATCACACACAGCCCCAGATACTTCCATTCACAGCCAAGCTGAGCCAATTGCCAGAGGACATCTATCTGTGTCATGTCTACAGCCGCAGCTGTGCTTGCGGCAGCAGCAAGGGCAGTCAGAACTGGTAGCAGAGGGGCCAGCACAGAGGAGAGGAAGGGGAGGCAATCTTGCTTTCCCCTCCCTGGCTTTCCTCTGCCTGCTCCTGTCATTCCTGGGGGTTTGACTTTTAGGAGTGGCTTTGCCATGACCCCAGGAGCAGTCAGAAACCACTGCTCCTTCAGCAGTCCCCTAAATAACATACCCCAGCTGCCATACCCCCGTGGCTCATTTATTCCTGTTAGCTGAGTGCATGGAAGACACCTTCTCCCTCGTGCACCTCTTTGGCTTCCCTAGCAGTTTAGCTGATCCTGCTTCTGCTCTGAAAGGGCCCTGCTTAAACCATGTTTTAGGGAATTTGGGCATTGTCAATCTCTCTGGCTACTTCCTGCTGAGTAGGGACGTGGCATTCTCACTGCCATTTTCCAGTCAGGCTTGGACTCGGTTCACAGCGACAGGGGAGAGGTGGAGACTACCTCCCCACCAAGCTGGAAGGTGGAGGTGTGGCTGAGCAGCCCGCCCCAACTAGTCCTGGCTGGTTGCCCCAGGCTGGGACAGAGGTTCAGGCCAGCAGGTCTTATCACGTGCTGCCCTTCTATGCCCTGAGGCAGGTCCCGGGTGTTTGCAGCTTAGCAGACCCTCAGCTGCTTGGCCTTGGAGCCGCCTGGAGCTCCCTGGCCTTGGAGCCGCAGCTGCTCACACACCACTGCAAACTCAGGCGGTCTCGGTAATTCAAATCACATGAATATAACTCCCTTCCTTAGCATACCTTGTTCAGTGGCAAAATCCAGATCTCTACCAAGCTTGTCCCAGGATGACACATTAAGATTGCCAGAGACAGCAAACCAAGGTGCAATTGTGTCACATTTAGCCAAAAACCTCTCCAAAGCGCTCCATAACAGCTCGTTAAGAGCCAGAAAAATCAGGTGTGATGTTGAAGCGCCCATTCTAAACTTCCATTCTTTCTTTTAATTTTACTTTAAACAGTCCACTTTTGTCATGGCCCTCACTTTAAACCATCCACTTTGGTCGTGGCTCTGCTTTCCCGCTCTACCTTTTCTACAGGTGAGAGCATAAAACCTGCATTTATTGCAATTCCTCAATCTTACCAGTGCACCCCCTGACTGCAGCAAGTTCTGGGCTCCACGGAGAGAGGTTTGGAGGTTCCCCATACGCTTGTCCCCATACGGGCCACCACTTGTCACATCCATCCTCGACCAGCAAGGAAAAACGCAACACCCAGAGCTCTTCTTGCAGCAGTTTTCAGGACTTTATTCACAGCAATCTATCTTCTTCTCCTCTTTTTCTCTCTCTCTCTGGGCAAACCTCTCCCAGCCCTTAAGTAGGCATGGGCTGCCAACTCCGAACTGCCAGGTGGGCACTGCCCATAGGTTCACACATATGCAGGCAGCTGATAATCATTGCATGATCATAGCATAGGTCAGGCCTTAGCCATCTCAGGAGTTGATTATACATCTCCATCAGGTGTGACACCACGCAGCTCGCTACACTGTACCTTTAGGAGACAAACCCCGCCCACTGCCTCTCCCATCTGCTGAGGCAAGCAGATCTTTCTTCTGCTTCCAGTCTGACTCCTTTCCTTTTCTGTATCTCTACTGAAAAAGCAGCTTCTGCCTCTCTCCTTTCTCCTCACTTCTCCCCTTTCCCACTCTGTGTGTGTATATTTCTCTTTCTCTCTGCTCTTCTCCCTTCTCCCCTTCCCCCTTTCCCTTTCCCCTCCATAACCCACTAAATGAATACCCACTTTCTCTGCATGGTGTGCCTCATAGGTCTCTGGCTCTCACTTGCTACACAGCTCCCTGTCTGGGACTGGCTGCCTTCGTAGGCCACTGTGGTCCCGGGATCTGCTGCCCACTGAAGCCACTCAGGGAATGGTGCCACTTTACTTTTACCATAACACCAAGCTGGCCTCAAATTAGCTATGGAGCCAAGGATAACCCAGAACTCTAGCTTCTCCTTCTTCCCAAACACTGGGATTACAGGCATGTGCTACCACATACAACTTACTGCTTTTTAAAAGAATGTTTTTAGTTAGCATAGAAAGTACATCTTTAACATTTTGAAAATCTACCTGAAAAGTTGCTTGGTGTGATGTTCCCCAAAATCTATTACACCTAATATACCTTAGATATAGATATTAAGAATTTAGTTAGCTCCATACTCCAATGCTTTTAATTTTTATTTTATATGTATAGGTATTTTTGCTTGCATGTACACTGTGTTTGTAACATGTATTACATATGTAAGCCAGAAGACACGTCAGATCTGCTGGGGCTGGAATTATGGACAGTTGTAAACTGCCATATGGGTTCTGGGAATAAACCTGGGCACTCTAAAAGAAGAGCTAGTGCTCTTAACCACTGGACCATCTCTCTAGCTCCTACACTCCAATGTAAAACTATAATGGGGCTATGTTCCTACAGAGCAGTGAAAGATTAAATTTGGTGTATACTTCTAAAGTAAACACTACTGATCAACAATCTACACTGACCCCAGCAGCTCACCTTCTCCTGTTTTCCAGCCAGCACATGGGAAACAATAAAAAATTCAATGTTAAGCTCATAAATGTCTTGACCTAGAATCTGGGGAGCATGAAAACATTTGGCATACTGTCTGAAATTATTATAGACCCTCTGGTTGTACATAGGTTTAAATTATTAGAAATCTAGTTTGAATGATAACAGCATACAAACCATTAATAAAAGACAGAGCAACTAGTGCAAAAAAAATCAAAGAGGTTTCTATATGTTATTGTTTTGAGAAGTACATGTTCAAGGGTTGGTTTTAATCCATGGCATTGACATATTCAATATTGAATATTCAATAAAATCACAAATTTGGTTTCACTTTCTAAAATAGATTTTTTTCTTTTAAAATCAATCCAACTCCAATGAGCTGGCCTACTCATAGCCTTAGTGCCATCAAGAAGAAACTGCCTTCTGGGTATGCTGCAGTTGCGTGGCCTGGATTGCAGGCTTTTGGCCTTGCTGAAGTTCTCCTGCTGTAGCAGAATAACTCAGGAAGGCAGGCTTAGTGTTTTAACCATATATTTCCAACCTTTGAAGCTAGGAAGGGGAGGGGTAAGAATCAACTTCCTGCTATTTTTAAAGTTTTAGAACAGAAGGCTTAACCAACTGAATTTGGTGCTCCATCTTTCTCTGTGGTCTTCTGTCTCTTTCAGGGCCAGTAAGGAGCCAGTCATGCCAAGTAGATCTCGCCGCCCCCAAAGATGTCCCACTTCTAAGTTTTGGCCTGCCTTTCTTCCTTTCAAATTTTCTGGTCTTGCCTGCAGAGTATGGGTTCTGTGCTGAAGACTGATGTGTCTTTTCCTGCTCCTCTTCACCTACTCATGCCAGGTGAGGAACCATGGAGACTGGCCACCTAAAGCTATTTAACAGATGCTCAAAGTGAGAGCTGGCACTTAACACTTGGACTGAGAGCAGAGATTTCCGGGTATTCAGCAAGTTCCATCCTCAGGGCTATGTTACTACTTCCCAGCTTATTGTCACAGCCTTCCTCCAGGACCACTTCCAGAGCAAATGGGTTGGCAAGTGTGGTAGTCTCCATTTCAATGGACAGGAGTCCTGGTGGAGGCTTCCCTTAACTACTCCATTGAGAACCATACTGAACGGCACTAACAGCTGAGGCTTATCTGATAGCCCAGGTTAAGCTTTCTTAATCTTCCTGCTTGCACTTCAAATCAGTGAAATACTGAGCCAAGGAAAAAGGAAATGACTGATAATGTTGACAATAGAGCCATTAAATTGTTTTGTTGTAAGGGACTTGCTTAGAGGCAATGATAAGATAATTCTCAAAATGCCAACAATGTGGGGGCGTCAGCATATCTTCAGCCTGACTCTGAAACAAAGTATAATTAGAAATGGTTAGTTTGTTGATAGAAACATACACACACACACACACACACACACACACACACACACACACACACACACGGGGGGGGGGGGTAAGAGAGAGAGAGAGAGCTCCCAGAAATGGACATCAAGCAACATAAATGTAGACTTTCATCTAGACTCTCAGTCTGAAAAGTGACAGTGACAAAAGACTGCTGGTTAATGTCTGCACTAGTTCTCCATGGTCTCAGACTTATTTAATTTGAAACAACTTTGAGGTCAAAAAATGGGTTGAGTCAGAAATCAAAGCAGAAAACCATTACCTAGGGAGTGTATGTGGAGGGTGGGGGAAAAGAGGGACCTAGGGTAGCCCCAGAGAATGGCTGAGAAGATCTTGGTCTGTCTATCCCTGCTATCTAGGCATCATGGGAGGAATTAAGAGTTAAACTTCAATTGCTTGACCACTCAAGTCCTGGGATTGACCAAGGCCAAAATTAAATGCCCATTATATCTCCTCCAATGGAGTAGAATGAAATAATAACATTTTTCAATCTTATTATAATCTCTGCTGTTAAGTTGGGAGCATAGACCCCAGTCCCTTGTATCTATCCTAGCCCCCAGGCCTGAGAGTTGTATTGGTCTGGACTCCAAATCCCAGCATGCTAGGTCCTAACATCTGGAGGCCCCACTGGGTAGGGCGGCCCTTTCCTTGTGGCCCTAGGCCAAGTGTCAAAAGCCCCCTAGTCCAAAATCTGCACTCTCCACACCACGCTAACTGCTGCATCTTGGTGACTCTTGGTGAGTCCCTTTTTCTTGCCTATCCTATAGGGTTTGGGGGGAACCCATTTGTACTTATTTTTGTCAATTATTGGACTCTTGTTAAAGCCGTGAGCTCACGCCAAGAGTTTGATTCCAGGAGCGGCCAGACCGGAAAGACCAGGCTTGGCTGAGATGGACTTTGTTTGCTTTAGGGACGCCTAGCATTCAATTTCCATGGCCCCGTTAGGCCTAAGAGCTACTTTAGAGGACATGCTGGAATAGACTTAGACCACTTGGTTGGGTACAGACTTTAAAATGGGCACTTGCAGTTCAAAGCCAGATCCACTGTCTCCCCTGGGACGCCTCTTACAAAATCTTTTTAAATTGAGACTGTCTGATACCATCTGTCCCAAATGGCTAATTTCCCTATGCACTAAGATTTGGCCCCCCTTCTCCCCATTGCCCTTACTCGCCTCAGGGCCACCCCCACATTCCCCTATGGGCCTGAGCCCCTTTGAGCTGATTTATGCTAGGCCTTTTCTCCTTAACCATCACCTTCCAGTCCAAACTCCTCCACTGGCAGGGTGGTACCTACTCTACCTCTCCCTTTTAAGGTCCCTTCTCCATTCACACGCTGACAGTTGTCTACCTGTACCCCCACCAGTGGACCCTAGTGCCCCTAAACCTGCCCCATTCTCCCCAGGGGACAGAGTACTCCTCAAACAGTTAAATCCTAAGTCTCTTGAACCTCGATGGACAGGACCTTACATGGTAATCCTCACCATCCCCTCAGCTGCCAAGCTCTTGGGACACCCATGCTGGTACCATCTCTCCAGGCTCAAGCGAGCACCTTCTCAGGACACTTGGTCTGTCCAGCAGACAGGACCTTCCACTCTCCGGTTTTCCAGGATGCCACAAAGAAGGGCCTGCCTGTTCCTCATCCTGGCACACTCATCTTTGGTAATAACAATATTTTCTTCCTAGACATATGCCTTCTCATCTTCCCCAAGGAACAGATGTCATGCCTCCGGGATGACAGTTCATGGGATGCTTTTCCAGCCACACCTCTTGCTGAGCGTGGACCCACCAACACCTACCTCTCCCCTTCTCCACATTGCCCTATACCCGCAGGAAGTAGCCAGACTTTAGTCAATGCCCCTTTTCCCTAGATAGCCTATAATTATCACTTTGATTTCCTGTTATCCCTATATCTAAAAAGTCTGGAATGTTAACTTGGGAGCATAGACCCCAGCCCCTCGCATCTATCCTAGCCCCCAGGCCTGAGAAGCTGTATTGGTCTGGACTTCAAATCCCAGCATGCCAGGTCCTGGGGGGGGGGTCAGACCACTCCCACAGGGTACTTAAGTGCACTCCCAAAAGAGGAACATGTGGTCCCTTTTCCTTCCTCCTGGTGGTCACGTTCACGGCCTCCAGGTTCCCCTTCGGGGCCACCCGAGAGTGCAGGAATCCCATTAAACCTGGATATTTTTTAATTTGGCTTGTTTTGATTTGGCTTGATTGGGATTTTGCATCGGCAGAGAGCTCATGTTAGGAAAAATTCCTAACACCCACAACTAAAAATTCCCCAAATTTCTAACCTTACTTGAGAACAAATGAATGCACACCAAATGAGTAGTAATAAAACTGACATTGTTACATATAATTATGGTTTAAATTTTTTTAATGTATGTGTACATGCCTACATGAGTTTATGTGTATCACACATGTGAACTAGAGTTATAGTGGATTCAAGCTGCCTGGTTTGTGTGTTAGGAACTGAACCTGGATCCTCTGCAGGAGCCATCTCTTCCTTCAGTCACCAATCCTTAGGTTTTATGTATTTTTGTTTGCTGGGTTCTGAACTCAGAGCCTCACATATGCTAAGCAAATACTCTACCACTGAGTCAAATCTTCAACCAATATGCATCAGTTTTATAACTAAAACTAAAAAACATCAAAAACAATACAAGTGAGAAACAGCTGAGCTTGCCTGTTTGACAGTGTTTTCCTTTTGTTTAAGAGTTTTCAGAAATTATTTCTATTGGCATGGTGGTTGCTTTTTCTTGAACAAATTGCTCTCTCAACTGAAGTAAAGGAATCGAGCAAATATTTTATAATATGTACTCAGATGTTCACCAGCCACCACTAAGGATGAGAAGGCTGAGGGCATAAGTCTGGGAAGTGACCAGAGTTTAGACCTATTCAGGGAGCCATTTGGTTTCCACACCAGTGTGAACTAAAGTTGCCAGGGAAAAAAGCAGCACTTGTGTGCTACATGCTCTGTAAGGCTGCTTAACTGATCAGAACAACTTGTGTTGTGGAGAGCCAGAAATTTATACAGCCAGAGGCAAATTACCTTGCTATCTTTACTTTCCTTAATAGCCATTCACTGGTGTTTGAATGTTAATCCGTAGTGTGATCATTAGGTAACAGTGTTTTAGGATGGACAAAGAGACCTTTAGCTTCCAGCAACTCAGATGCTAAGAATGTTATCAGAGAGCATTTGCGACCTATAGCAGATTTCTCTCCTTTGCTGTAACTTACCTACTCAATATTTCCATCAATGGATCTTGAAAGTGCTTTCATTTATATTTTGTTCTTGTGGTTCTGTTACCATAAAAACTTCATAAAACTGCTATCATACTAGTACTTGTGGTAAGCCTGAATCTATGTTCTGGTACCATGATCACATATATTTAGCTCCAAAAGTTTCCTTTGAGGCAAATGCTATGCTTTGGGACTGGCAGATTTTGGCATCCAATCTGATTAGATTTTATCTAAATGCTAAGTTTTTCTGTTTTCCCATTGGGTTGAAGTTTTCCCTCACAAATAGCACTGCCTTAACAGTAGAAAAAATTCTATTAAAAAATTACTCGTACCTGTGACATTCCTGCTACATTTGATAGTATTTGCAGAACCAATTTTAATGGGTAATATTTAACTTTGTCTATAAAATTTGGCCTGTAATACAATTTCCATTGCGCATATAGTCATCTAGATTGATGATTAAATGAACAAATGGCACTAGTGGTCAAAACTGAATAAAGCTTTTGGATTTCTTAGCCAAACACATTCCGATTAGTTTTTCTATATCTAAAACCTACTGTTTTCGGAAAACATTTATTATCACCTAATGTTCTGGTTAGTTTTTTTCTGTTAACTTCACACAAGCTAGAGTCTGGGAAGAAAGAACTTCAATTAAGAAAGCGCTTCCATCAGATTGCTGTTCTAGTACCTTGACACCCCAGCTGTAAGGTAATACTTCACAGAAAAGGCTTCAAATCTATAAGTAAAAATATGTCACCTCCATGCCTATTTTGGGATGTGATTCTAGGCAGAAGTGACTGTCCTGTTCATCTCGTGGGAGATCTGTTGACCCAGCATGCAACGAGTGCTCAGGTTCTCTTTCCTAGCCTCTACCCTCTGCACTTCAAAATATTTACCACTGGCTAGCATTCTAATTTATTCTCAGCCTCTAGCAGCATGGTCTTTATCATGAGGAAGGCCAGCTGCAGAAATATCAGCTGTCCATGAAAGGGGAAGGGAGCAGAGCTGAAGGGTTCTAATTCTCATGGAAACATCACTGAGCTCTGCAACTTTTTTCCAACTAAAACGGCTTCCTGTTCAGCTTCCAAACAATCCTCCACTTCCCAGTGTTCTTGAACTTTGGCCAGAACTGTTAGTCTCTACGAATCTTACTCTATACTGCACTTAAGCAGAGACACTGTATTCAGTTAGGGTTAGTTCCTTCAGTTCCATTCGGAACCAAGAGGATGGGAAGCCAGAAGACGTGAGAGACTGAGCTTTACTTGGGAGCCACCACATTGGACCAGAAAGTCAGACACACATCTCAAGGTCAGAGAGTGTCTTTAGTTTCATTCCCTCTGGACTGCTCCTGCTGGGAGCAGGCTAAGAAGAGGCATATTTAAAGAATTCTAAATAAGCTGCTTATGTTTTTAGAAAGAATCACTTCCAATTATTTATATTGAATTTGTATTCATGAGAGAAAACCTCAGCCAAAACTAAAAGCAAACTTTTAGAGAATGATAGGAATGCAAGGAGCTGGGAGTTTGCCTAGCTTTGGGCAAGGCCCTGGGTTCCATTCCCAGCACATGGGGAGGGGTGTAGAATGAAGATTCCCAAAGGATGCTCATTAAGTGCCTATTCTGTGCACTGTGTTCCCTGCTAAACATATGTTTCTCCTCATCTCAGCTCCGTATTTCGGGGTGATTAAACAAGCTCACACTATTTTTAAAAACTAGTTTTATTAAACTAGTATCTGTCACACGTATAGAAATCATGGAAGCATGCGGTAAGAAAACGAGTATGAAATCCCACCAGTCTCCATTCTAGAATCGACTAATATACTTCTTGTTATGTTTTATGCAAATTTAAATAAAATATATTGGCATCTTAATACATAAGTAAGACTAAACTATATTTATTGTCCTGTACTTTCCCACTACATTTATTGTTTTGGTGATTTTTCTATGTTTTTTGTTTTTCTGTGACTATATTATATTTTATTGTAGAAATGTATTATCACATATTCACCTAGTTCCTGATGCCACACTGTAGGTAGGACATTTAAATTGTTCTAGGTTTGGTTTTCGCTTATTTGTTTGTTTGCTGTTTTTCATTGCTTGATGACTGAGCCACATCCTCAGTTAATGACTTCTTATACTTAAGAAAGTACCAACCTAGGACCCAGGTCCCAAAGCCTGGGTTCCTGTGTCCTAATGTCAAAACTGACTTCATATAAGTCAATAAATGACTGTTGGTACTTTGGGCTTACACATCACTTTTCAGGAAAAGTTTTCTCCCAGTTCTCACTCACCAGACTTGAAGAGTATTACCATTTCTTAAACAAACACCAAACCCACCATCAGCTGAGGGATCTTGCCAAAGAAGATAGTCCCAGAAGGAACTCAGAGAATGTCTGAATCAAAAATAAGCACAAATCTCACTTACAAGGGATAGTAATGATTTGGACATGGGTACATTTTAGAAAACTGTGTGCTACTGAAGCCCTGTGATTTATATCTACCTATTATTGGTATGAACACACAATCATAACCTATCTATGTGCTTGCATATTCACACAAATATACACACCATCATTACCATCTCAAACCATCATCTTAATGGCCTTCGGCTCAAACACAATACACAGCTTAATTTGCTACTGAAAGGACCAATAAAGATTCTATATAGAAGCAGTGTTTTTAAATGCCTGTTATTCAGTAGTCTGGGTTTAAACCAAGTGTAGACATTTCAGTGATAATTAATACATAATCTTGCATAGAACTTTGGGGTTCAGTTCACTGATTTAAATGTAACGAGTTCCAAAATGGTGGTGGCTGGTCATTTCTTTTGTTTAGAATGATTTCCTGGGAAAGTTTCCTAATTGTTAGGACTTAAACTACAGGACACCTGTCTCTGTCTCTAGCTTCTTTCAATGGCAGCATATATCTTATCAAGAACAAAGACCTAAAAATTTAGGGCCTTGTGGTAGAATGTATGTTCGGCATGCTTAAGGCTCTGGGTCTATCATCAGTATGTGTATGTATGCACAGACACATACATGCACACATAGATGCACACATATAGGGGCAGTATGGAGTCTTGTGTGCTGGCTAGTTTATGCCAACTTGATACAAGCTAGAGTTATCTGAAAGGAAGTTAACCTCAATTGAGAAAAATGCTTCTGTCTGTAAGGCATTTTCTTAATTAGTGATTGATGGGGGAGGGTCCACTTCATTGTGGGTGGTACCATCCCTGGGGTGGTGGTCTTGGGTTCTATAAAGAAACAGGCTGAGCAAACCTCATAGTAACAAACCATATAGAGCAAAACAGTAAGCAGCACCCCTCCATGGCTTCTATACCAACTCCTGCCCCCAGGACATGTCCTGTTTGAGTTTCTGTTCTGACTTCCTTCAGTGATAAACAGAAATGCTAAAGTATAAGCCAAATAAACTGCTTCCTTCCCCAACTTGCTTTAGATTATGGAGTTTCATTGCTGCAATTTCTTGTATCCTACCAAGGATAGAGGGCAAAGGGGGATATACTGAAAGGACAGGACAGCACAGCAATTGGAACAGAACAGGAGTAGATAGTGTTTCTGCAATGATGGACTCAGATGTGAATCTAAAGACAACCAAACATCTGAAGATGTGCAGGTACTAAAAAGCCCCGTGTAGAATTTCCCTTCCCATAATAACACCTTTATCTGCAAAAAACTTTGTATTTTTAAGTTCTTTCACATAAAACACTGTGGCAGAATTTGCTGCTTATTAAGAGCCCTTGAGTTCTCATTCTGATCTTGGCCTCATGCCAGTGGCCTGGCCCAGGAAATGAATCTTTGGTCCAAGCCAAGTGGTTTGCGGTTTGGCTGTATAGTAGTTGCCTTGGGAGCTTTGGAAACCCCAATGCTTGGGTCTGGAGACTCCACCATAAACTGAATGGATCAGATTTCCTGTGTCTGGAGTGAAGCTCAATGATAGAGCACCTGCTTATAACATACGCTGGACTATGGGTTCTATCTGCAACACCAAGATCTACCTCACAAACATCTCAGAGGTGGGGTCCCAGGCATGGGCATTTTCCTAAAAGTTCCTCGGCTGAATATATAGTAATGGCTCTCTCCTGCCCATATGGTTTTCCTTTCTCAGAGTCCAGTTACCTACTGCCAACCACAGTCAAGATATAGAAATAGAAAATTGCAGAAATCATTTATAAGCTTTACTACACTGCTCTGAGTATCAGGATGAACTGTCATGCAGTCCTGCTCTGTTCTATCTGAGATGCAAACCATCCTTTATCTAGAATATTCACACTGATCCACAGTGTATACATCATCTGTCTCAATGACAGTCCAGAAACAATACACTGATAGAACTTTTATTATAATTAATTATTATAATCATTCCATTTTATTATTGCTGTTAATATTTTAATGTGCCTAATTTATAGATTAAATTTTCTCATAGGTATGCATGAATAAGGAAGATCATGGTACATATAAGGTGCAGTATTATCAAAAGGTTTTAGAAACATACTCACCGAAGAAGTCAACTGTAATTTTCACCCAGGACTGAGAAGTGCTGATAAGAGCCACTCAAGAGACTTCCATTCTTTTATGCTAATTATTGGCCTAGGCCAGACCATGTGAGTTAGCTCTAGCCAGTGAGTAGTAGGTCTAGTAAGTAGTGGGTTCTGAGAAAGACTGTTTTATCAGATTACCATCCTAGGAGCCAGGAATACAAGCATTTTAATAAATTCACACATTGATATAAGTGTCCAATGTAGGAAAAGGAGCTCAGTCACCAAAGTCTACAAGAGCCTAAAACTTCTACCCAGATGTGCCTGCAGTCCAGCAGAGAAGCACCATCAACCTTCCAAATAGCAGCAGCAGCATCTCCTCCCACAGTCACTGTCACCCACACAGACTTGCACTCCCGAGAGGACAAAGTCTTTGGGCCCTACCCTCATTTCTAATTCCCGGCCCCAGACATCATTCAGTGTGTCAAAAAAACATTGGGGGAGGAGGTGGAAAAAGGTTTTTAGGAGCTTTTCATGTCTTAAAACCACAGAACGCTTCAGCTTTTGCCCACAGGAGGAGTTTCCTAAAGTCTGGGAACATGGGTTAGGATCCATTATAGTCCGTCTGTAAATACAGATGATAGGATGGTTTTGTTACGATGTGGGAGTCAAAAACAAACAAACAAAAAAAAAGATGTGGAGTCTAATGCTTTGTCTGGCTTTTGGGAACCTAGTCTTCAGCTTTAATACAAGAGGAGGCGCTTAGCCTTACTGCAACTTAAAATGCCATGCTTTGTTGCAATCCTTAGGAGGCCTGCCCCTTTTAAACAGAAACAGAGGCATCTTCGATTAGGGGAGGATTGGAAGGGAGGTGGGGGGAGAGAATGGGAGAAGAGGGAAGGGAAACTGCAACCAGGATGTAAAATAAATAATCTAATTTTAAGAAAAAAATATGAAAAGTCTCCCTGTGCCTTACCGTCCTTCACTGTAGAAATCAGGAAAGAGCACATACTTCCTAGCAATTATAGAAACTGATTTAATTACTGGGAGAAACAAATTCAGTTAGTCAGTTTCCTGAAACCACTTCCTGAACCCTAGGTCTATTAACCAAAAAGAAAAATCCATCTTCATTAACATCTTCAACCTTTGTCCCTCCATCCCATCCTAGGGGAATACTGAATTGCACTATAAAAGAATAAATGGAAACTTAAGTCACTTCTGGCCTCCATCCCTTTTCTTCCTCCCCTGGTCTGCACTGTACAGAAGGCAATTCACAGTGTTTGGGGAAATGCATTCCCATGCCACTGACTAAATTACTATGGTGAGCATCATGCAGAACAAGCTTTCCCTTGGCCCAATGTTACACAGCATCTGCTAACCCAACACTGGACACATACAGAGCCTGTTTGAAGCCATTTTAGCAAACCAATGTACAGGGAATGAACAACAACAACAACAACAACAACAACAACAACAACAACAAAAGAGGTTTACTTGACAAATTGTTAACTGCCCACCCAAGAGCCCACCTATCAAAACGGTGCAAGGGAGCTGGGGGAAAACCCAGCCCAGCCTTCTTAGAGCACTAGAGGAAGTTGACCAAGGAGCTTTTGTGACCTGATACAAACGGGATATGGTCAGATATCCTGCAAACAAACCCTCTAGAGAGAGGGGAAAGGAGAAGAGAGACAGGAAGGGAGAAGGGCATCCACAAGCCAGGGAAAATAATGTCAGTTTTACTTGTTTAAAATAGGCTGGAGTCACACAAATGTGCATAAATTGTCACAAGAGTTGCCTGAAAGTGCTTGTGTGCTGAGTACTCAGGAAGAGAGCTCTGGAGCCTGAGGAGAAGAGAGGCGAAATATCAGGCAGAAAAATTAAGAATAAGTAGGGGAAGAATCCACACTTTTCCGTGACACCTTGTTTTTGGTTTTGGTTTCCCCCTCTGGCAGCAGACACCATGGCAAAAGGCTGCCCCACAGGCCAAACAGCCATCAGTTTCAGAACCATCAGTCTCAAAAGGGTTCTCTAAATCCTATGCTCCACTCTTCCAGTCAGTTAATTCCCAGTCTTAAGTTGCATTAGGATGGTTTAGGCTTCTCTACTGCCTTTGGACCTCTGACGCCTCATAAGCGGGTATGGGAGAGCAGAGAGCACTGGATGCTGCTTGAGCTACATTTACACATCTCTCATCTCTAGGTCCTCCTCTGAGAAGGGAGGTGGCTAAGCAAGTGAACCCATTGAAGCAGGATGTGTTCTGACAGCAACCCTCTAACTCCCCTTTCCCCACTCTAGTTGTTTCTCCCAACACTATTCCTTCCAATCTGCCCTGTCCAGAGCCACCTTACCTGGATCAGCCCTGGGGCAGGGTTTGGGATCAGAATGTTACGTGGCCCAGTTGGCCTTGGTCTCCAGGGATGTCTCCCCTTCCCTGGCGCTATCCACGCCGCCCTCGTCTCTGCTGCGAGGGTAGGCCAGCAGTCGCATGGCGGGGGCGCAGGCGGCTTCCACCTGGCGCACCTGCTCTTGGCTCAGCCGCTCGCGCCAGGCGTACACAGCCTCTCGGGCGTCCCGGGCAGACAAGTGAAAGGGCCGATCCGTGCCATAAGCCGAACCCCTCGTCATGTTGAATGCAAAGGCATCGAGCGTGGCCAGCGTCCGCAGCCCGGAGAAGCGCAGCAGGCGGCGCAGCTGAGCTTGGGGCTGCCACACCAGGTCCTCGTAGCGCAGCTTCAGGTAGCGACGTCTGAGCCAAGTGGGCGCACCGCGTGCGAATAGCAGGTCACGCAGCCAGGCCTCGCAGATCACCTCGAGTGCGCTGGTTAGGAAGAAATCGGCTCGCGGAGCGGAGGGCAGCGCACGAGCCTGGGCTCCGGGACGTGCACCCACGCCGTGCGCCAGAAGCACCCGGTGGAAGCGGTCGCCCCTCTGGCGCGTGCGCAGCACCTGGATGCTCTCGCGCAGCAGCCCGTGCCTAGACTTGAGACGTGAATTGTGCACTGCCCGCGGGTCACGGAAGAGTTGCACCACCTTCAGGTTGAGGCCCGGGTCACGTAGCAGGGGCACCAACACGCCCAGGTCGAGCAGCCGCACGTCCTTAATGACCACCACCGGGTACTTGCGGCACTCGGCCTCCAGGGCGCGGAGCGGGACGGGCGGGCAACTGCTTTCACAGGCTTTGTCCTCGACGAGGCCCACCTCGGCGCGAGCGAGGGGCGCGGCAGGACACAGCGGCGGCGAGCAGATGACCTTGTTGGTGCGCCAGCGGAAGAGCATGGTCGTGGTGAGGTTGGCTGAGTCCGGTGCTCGCGCTGCAGGGTCCCCGGGCTGCGCGTAGAGCCGCAGCACAGAGAAGTCACAGCGGAAGAGGGAGCGCAGCATGTCTCTTAGCGCGCCTTGTAGGCTCTCGGCGTCGCCCGGATACAGCGCCTGCCACAGATGCCACATAGGCTCATACAAGTAGAAAACGTCCGGGTGCTGGTTGAAGAGTTCGCCCAGAAAGGACGAGCCAGTACGCCAGGTGGCATGAACATAGATGTGTTGCTTCTCCTGGGCCACCGCCTCCCCGACGGCGCTAAGGTTGCCTGGGGACCCATGGTATAGACCCACATCTCCTTCGGCCCGGGATCGCACCTCCGCGTTCTGCTCACGCTCTCCAGCCGCCGCCGCCTCCAGGCTCCATACGCCCAAGCTGCGCTGCAGGCCGGGGCAGTTCCTGACGCCCTTGTCCTGCTCGCTGCCACTGTCCAGTACAGAGGGGATGAGCAGTAGCAGAAGCGTGTAGAGCACCAAGAGCAGCGTGAACTTGCAGTACTCTCGGCGCCGCCGCCGCCGGCCCTTCATAGTTCACCGAGCCCCCCTCCCCCCAGCTTCGCCCAGGGCAGAGCAGGCGCCTGGTGGCTGTCCCCTCTGCCTGCAAACTGCAGCTCCTGCCTCTTCGGGTCTCTGCACTGGGTGGAGCAGAGCGGCCAAGCAGTGCGTCCACTAAAGGAAACTTGGGAGGCGGTGGTGCCGGCTTGCTCTGTTGGGCTCAACCTCTAGAGAGCACTCATTGGCCGGTTCAGCAGCTGCCCGCCCTGTCCAGAGTTCCCGCAACTTCTCCCCGCCCTCTTAGCCTCCCGGGTTCGCTCACTGCCTAGCCAGATTTGGACTAGGCTGCCACAGGCCGGGGACACTCTCAGGGGTGCACGGAGCCTTATTCCACCTCTCCCAAACTCCTTCAAAACGAAGTTAAGTCTTCGTTAACCAACTGACTTCAGGCGAGGGACGGTCCTGGACGTGAACCCTACCGAGAGAACACCACTGTTTTATTGTTGGTGGTTAGTTTGTTTTGTATCCTCTGCCTTGCCATCCTGGTCCTAGGCAAATGATGACTCGTCATGATCTACACTCCTTGGCCCCGCAGTGGGTGTTGTGGAGTTCTGAATAGAGCACTCAGTGAAGATAAAAGGTACCGCCTGCACCTTATGTTGGTGGAGGCAGGGAGACATTGCTGGATTCATGCAAGAAATTTGATGGGTACGATCAAGTAGCCTTTGTGAAATTCTAAGTGTTCTGTTGTGCACATTTTACAAGCATTCAATTTACTCACTTGCACTATGATTAATTTCCAGTGCCAGTTATCCTAAAGTTCCAGCCCTTAGGGGTTGATGCTACAGTTTAATCCACATGTATACAAGGATATTTGCAGAACCAGAGTGGCAAAATGGTGAATTTTCCCAAGAAATGGGTGTTTAAAAGAACACATAGAGACGTGTGCCAAATGGCAGATGAAAAGGTAACAGGAAATCCAAGAGGCAGATTAAGCTTAAAATTAAAATTTAAAAGAGAACTGAACAAATGTTGTTTTCCTCGGTTTCAGCTGGGTGGAGAACAGGGCAGGCAGAGTTGTCTCTCACCTACCTTGATAAGGCCTGGAAAGATTAAAAGATTGAAAGCGAATGGACTTCTCTCCACCAAGGGCAAGTGTTCAGAGTGGGAAATGAGAACACCTGTAAATATCTGTCTTCTCTTCACCAAACCTTCCTCATTTGTCAAACCTGACTCAGTAGCTGCTTTCTGTCCACAATTCTCTCATTTCCAGCCTCTTGTGTATGTATAAGTATATATATATACATACGTATATATACACACACATATATAATATATATATATTCTTTATTTCGGAACTATTTACTTTGGTCTCAAATCTTCCTGTTCAGTTAAAAGACTCTGGGTTTCTCTTTTTTAATTTTAAATTTTGTATTTGTATGTGTGCAGGTGCATATGGAAGTCAGGGGACAACCCGGAGGAGTTTGTGGATCCTGGGAACGGAGGACTGAACTCAGGTTGCTAGGATCAGCTCTGGCCAGGCGCCCTCACTGAGTCATGGCACAAGATCTGGGTCATTATTTTAATGACCCTTGTGTGAATAAACTAAATCCCCTTGCCCTTTGTCATTTCATTACTAGTCTAGAAAAGCCACTATCCCCCCAAAACCTGCTTTTGGCTCTGTCTGGACTCACAGGCACCAAAAGTTTCCATAAAGGATATATTGGCATCAAGAGAAATTTAACACCATCAGATAGCCTCTGGAATCCCATATTCATCAAGTCAGTTTCAAAATTCAAGTCACCAGTACTATTTCAAATTCTCTGCTCTTTACCAACTAGGTTACTCCTACACCCCTTTCCCGAAAGTGCCATTATTTTCTACTTTTTTTTGTCAGAAGAAACCATATTGAACCTTTCCCTTTCCCACCAGTAACATTTGTGTAGCCACTCTTATGCATTAATCTCCTTCGTAGCAAGGAAATTATTTTTTAACATAAAATTCATATTTTCTGGTATGGTTTTGCTTTCCTCATTTTCTTTTTAAGCAAATAATGTGGCTCTTGGCTCACTTGGGGAGAAAAATATGTCAAAACAGAATGTAATTAACTTCTGGTGTTTCCTTCCAAAAACTCCAAGCCCAGTAGTGGAAATATTAAAAATACAATGATCGCACACCACAATTATCTCTGAGGTGGGAGGGAGCCTCTGGAGTCATAGCTCAGTTTATACACTGCCTCCTATGCAGGAAACCCAGGTTTTTTCCACCTGGGGAGAGAGGGAATGGGAGGGAGCAGACAGTGTTATTGGACTAGATGATTTACAAGAAGGCACAGATGACGGGTACTGGTAGCTCAAACTACACCTCTTGAGTGCAATGCCTACCAACTGAACTGCTAGTAGAGACAAAGATGTAGTCCTCTTGGTCATCCTCTTGACCTGTCCAGAGCCTAGTTCCAAAGACCTTGTCATAGCCAGAACCTTGGCTGAAAACCCCACAACAGCTTTAGCAGAGTTTTGGAATGAATCGGACTCATTAAGTACATGATGGCCTTGTTACAGTCTGGCCTGGCCATTATAGACATCAAACATGATAGCCATGAGAAGTGGGACTGGAGAAAGTGATTTAGAGATGACCTGGAAACTTCCTCGCTGAGAAATAGTTCTCATAGTATAGGAAGCACTTATACGAGCTCCACCAGAGAAAAGCAATCAGCAGTCCTATTTAGTCCTAAGAACCACAGAGACCAGCAAGGCAAGATATTCAAAAGGAGCAATAGTTGCACTTATATCCTGGGCCATCTGTTTCAAGACAGTCACCTCTAAGAAACAAAACAAAATATGAACGAACAGAATATGAAGTGTGGGGGGATAAAGAGAAGGAGGAGATTATGGAAGGAATTGTAGGGGAGGAGGAAAGGGTAAATATGATCAAGACATGTTGTATAACATTTTCAAAGAATTAATAAAATATTATATGGTAAAACATATAGGAAGAGATTCCAGCCAGTGAAGCAGGTAAGCTAAGTGCAAATCTTCACCTCTCTCTCCATTCCTCTAAGTCTAGTCTGCCAGTCTCATCCCCAGCTCTGTAGCTGACCATGTACTGCTGCTTCTCCTTACTTTCTACCCTCATTCCCAGGGTACTAACCTGATCCTGGTGGACATTCTAATTGACTCCCTCCTGCAGAAACACTCAATGCTCTCAGTTCTGAGCCCATTGTCATTCTTATGTATCATCTCCCAATACCTAGAAACACATTTTTTACCTAGAAACCTCAGCGGCCACACCTCTCAAGATCTGTCTTAGTCCCAGTTCTATTGCTGTGAAGAGACACCATAACCAGGCAATTTATTTGAAAGAAAGCATTTAACTGGGGGCTTGATTACAGTTTCAAAGGGCTATTAGTCCATTATCATCATGGCAGCAAGCAGGCAGGTTCTGGATCAGTAGCTAACAGCTACATCCCTAATTTGTAGACAGAGAGGAACACTGGTCTGGGATGGGCTTTTAAAAACCTCGAAACACTCCCCCAGAAATACACTTCCTCCAACAAGTCCACATATTCTAATCTTTCTAATCCTTTAAAAAAAGTTTCACCTCCTGGTGACTAAGCATTCAAATAGATGAGCCTATGGGGGGGGGGCAGTATTCTTATTCAAACCATCACAGAATTCCAGAATTTCCTATCAGGCAGTACACAGCTACCACAATCTTCTAAGAGCCAAAGAAGGCAACAGAAACGAAAGAACCCACCCAGCAAAGAAAAGACCTTACATCAGTACCTAGAATTACAATCTTGCAAAACACAGGTGCCTAGACTCCAACGTAACAAACACAACCAATAACAGCCAGGATAATATGTATCCACTAGAGTCCAGTAACCCTACCACAGCAGGACCTGAGTATTGCAACATAGCAGGAGCCTTGATGAATATGATGATAGAGATCCATAAAGAGAAAAATAAATTAACCCCCTAAAGAAATATATGAAAGCACAAACAGTGGAAAGATATTACTTAAAAAGTTCAAGACCTGAAAGTAGAAATAGAATCAATAAAGACAACCCAAATTAGTGAAGAAAAAAAAAAAACAAAACTGAGAGGAAACTGGAAATGAAAAATTTAGGAATTTGAATGGGAACCTGAGAGGCAAGCTTCACCAACAGAATACAAGAGAGTGAAGCAAGACTCTCAGGCACTGAAGACAGGATAGAAAAAATGTATACCTTGATCAAAGAAAATGTTAAATCACAACAAAAATCAGGAAATCTGGGACACCATAAAAAGACCAAATCTAAGATTAATAGGAATAGTGGAAAGAAAAGAAACCCAGATCAAAGATCCAGAAAATGTTTTCAAAAAATCATAGAATAAAATTTCCCTAACCTAAAGAAGAAGCCTATCATGATACAAGTATATGGAACACCAAATAAATTGGACCAGAAAATAAAACCCCCTCTATATAATAATCTAAACATTAAGCACACAGAACAAAAAAGATATTAAAAACTGCAAGAGAAAAAGAGCAAACAACATATAAAGGCAGCACTCTTAGAATTACACCCAGCTTCTCAATGGAGACTCTAAAAGCCAGAAGGGCCTGGACAGATGTCCTGCAGATTCTAAGAGACCATAGATGCCATTCCAGAATGCTATACATTGCAAAACTTTCAATCACAATAGATGAAGAAAATAAAATATTGCATGCTAAAATCAAATTTAACCAATATCTATCTAAAATATAGCCTTACAGAAGGTATTAGGTGGATAATACTAACCTGAAGAAGTTAACCACACCCAAGAAAACAAAAAATAAATGATACCTTACCAGTAAATCAAGGGAACACACACACACCACCACCACCACCACCACCAACAACAACAACAACAAAATAATAGGAATCAACAGTCATTGACCATTGATATTGCTCAATATCAGTGGTCTCAATTCCTCAATAAAAACACACAGACTAGCAGAATGAATGCCAAAACAGTATCCATCCTTTTGTTACATCCAGGAAACACACTTTAACAGCAAGATATCACCTCAGGGTAAAAAGATGGAAAAAGATATTCCAAGCAGATGGACCTCATAAGCAATCTTGGGTAGCCATTTTAATATCTGACAAAATAGATTTCAAACCAAAACTAATCAGAAGAGATAGGGAAGGACAATATATACTGGCTAAAGAAAAAAATCCACCAAGAGGACATTGCAATTCTTAACATCTATGAACAAAATACTAGGCTAGGGCATATAACTTCATAAAATATTAAAAACACTGGTGCAGCTTAAATCACAATATTTACCCTCACACACTGATTAGTGGAAGGCATCAATGACCCACTCTTATTAATAGGCCATCCAGACAAAAACTAAACAGAGAAATTCTGGAACTAACTGAAGTTATAAATCAAATGGACCTATCTGATAGTTACAACATTTCACTCAAACATAACAGAATATAACTTCTCAGCACCTCATGGAACTTTTTCCAAAACTGACTTCAAATTATCTCACAAAGTGGGAACAGAAGGAACACTACCAAATTTGTTTTATGAGGCCACAGTTATCCTGATACCAAAACCACATAAAAGCCCAAAATTGAAAGAAAATTATAGACCAATTTCCCTTATTAACATAGTTGTAAAAATTCTCAATAAAATAGCTAAGTTCAAGAACACATCAAAAATATAATTCCCAGAGATTCAGGGGTGGTGCAACATAAGTAAATCAATAAATGTAATTCGCCATATAAGTAAACTGTCTACTCCGCCTATCTAATTTTCTATCCAATAAAATGGGCCAAGGCAGTTTCTTTATTAATAAGAAACCATTCCCACATCATTTCCCCTTTTTCTGTTTAAACAAAAAAGAAAGGCTTTAACTTTAACATAGTAAAATTACATATAACAAAACAGTTATCAAGTAAGAATTACAGTTACAATATTTATATCTATTTTATCTCTTATCATAACTAAGGAAAATTATAACTATTCATTCTTCAACTCCATCAAAGACTCCAGAAGGATATAATAATACTTGAGTAAGAAAACTCTAGAAATGACAGAGACATCTCGCTGCCTGGACAGTCACCCAAAGTTCTTTGGTACCGTTGGGGCATCCATCTTCGGCCTACAGGCCCATGGTATCCAGATACATTTCCATGAAGCAGGAAATTTCAAAGACAGTTCAGTCATTTTCTGCTGTGTCCTGCAGAATGTCTCGCAGACTCTTTCATGAATCAGGAACCCCGAAAGACCATCTCACCTTTAGGCAAGTTCAGCAGTCCTCTCTCTGAGGGTTCTCTGTGTCCAGTTTATGCAACAGTCCAGGCAAGAGCAGTTTCTTGCCCAAATGACTATCCAACTCCATAAGGATCCTCTTCGATGCCCATCTTCCTCTTGAAGTAGCTGGTGCTGCCAGGAGCAGACGTGTCTCCTTGTCATGAAAAGTCCTAAGTTATTAAAATATTTTAAATGCCATATTCTGCAGTCTTTGAAAGATATGAAGAATGCCTATCTAACTGAAATATATCTCTATATATCTAGAAAATCTAATTAACATGACTACAAGCTTAACTATTAGCGATGATTATCCATTAACAACCTATATTTCCTAATTATACATTACATTTTTAAATGAACTACACAATCACAATACCTTAATCAAGATCAAAAATACATATACATATAACAAAATTGACCTTAAAATCCATACCAATGCAAATTATTCATATCTATATCATATCCCCCTTTAAATGTAAAAGAACATTTATAAACAATATTTGGGAACATGGGCGTAGTTTTTTCTCTCCAAACTGCTTCCTGCTGAATAGGGGCGTCGTTAATTAGGTCGTTCATGATATAACCTGTGTGCTAGTTTCATCTCAGTTGGCAATTGAGCGAAGCAATTTTTTGAGGGTGTTCACAGCAACCTTTCAGGAGGGCGTGGTCTATCATACCAAATCGGAATAGATGCAATCCACAGGGTCTCATCCTCTGCAAAAACAAAAGAAGACCCTCTCCAAAGCATCATATCCTTAGACCCAAATTTTGAAATCGTAATACCCTTATATCCATTTTGGTTTAGCTTGGCAGCCCATGTAATGAAATGTCTCTCTGTACTTAGCTCCTTCACAGTCAAAAATTTTAAAGAAAACACAATGTACATAATCCAGACTCTCTGTGAATTTTCCATTTTTACGTGGCTTATTTTTCTTTATTTCTTTTAATCTATAACTATCTGTATTTCTGTATTCTGTCTCTTTAAAGACTTTACCCCCTTTTTTAAGGGTATTAACTTTATTCTTTCTCTATATATTTTTTTTTCTCTCTCAAGCCTACGTACACTCATCCAACATTGTGATCCATTTAGTGGTCTGTCTGAATCTGTTTTATTGTGAATCTGTAATTTTTTCACTATCCAGGAGCATTTCTTAACATGTTAAACAGTTCTTAAAAACTTAAGTTGCACCATGTACAGGTAATACGGTACTGCCTGTGTCCTGCCCAGTCTAAACCTTAACTACGCAGTTTTAAGGTAATTACGGTAGTTCCTGCCTGAGATCAGCACATCAGAGTCATTTGGTGTCCCTGAACCATTCACAGTTTTAGGCATACAGCAAGTCCACATTGGAGCCGCACTCAGCAGTTTAACTCTGAGACTGAGTGTGCAGCACAGAAACTCTTTTTATCCAAGTTACAGCCAAATCTGACATGCAGAGCACTGTGCAGTCTGAAAACGCGTCTCTGTATAGCGGCAGGAATCCGCCATGCTCTTCCGCCTGCCTAAGCTTGATTCTGTCTTCTGCCCAGGTGCAGGCGGGGAGCTCTGAGCCATCTGCACGGTCTCAGAGCACTCTCCTCCGATCCCAAGTGGAACACAAGCATCCAGTCCCATAAAAGCCTTGAAATGCTTTAAAGCCAGAGTTTACGCTGGCAGTACAGCCCTATGAAGCCGTGCTTTAAAATGACGCAGCTTTTTTTTTTTCTGCTGCTGTTGTTGAATCAGGAATCTCTCTACAGCACGCCACCAACAAAACAGTAAAAATTTGTGTTAAACTCTCTCTCCCTTATTTTTAAGCCTTCTCAGGTTTTTAAGTGGATTTAGCCCCACGTTGGGCGCCATCTGTTGAAATAGGAGCGGCGGGGCTGCGTCCCCGGCACCCGGCCGCCCGCATGGCTAGTTTATATCCAGAAATAATTACACGGAAACTGTATTCTTTTAAACACTGTCTGGCCCGGCTAGGTCCAGTTTCTTATTGGCTAGCTCTTACATATTGTTCTAACCCATTTCTAATATTTTGTGTAGCCCATGAGCTGGCTTACCAGAGAGGATCTTAACCTGCGTCTGTCTGGAGTGGGAGCATCATGGCGACTAACTCATTCAGCTTCTTTTTCCCAGAATTCTCTTCTGTCTACTCCGCCTATCTAATTTTCTATCCAATAAAATGGGCCAAGGCAGTTTCTTTATTAATAAGAAACCATTCCCACATCACTGAATGGCTCCCTGCCCAGGACCAGCTGCATTCAGAGACCTGCAGCATGTTCTTGTGGCATGCACATCTGTCTGTCTCTCCTTGTGGGACTTGCTGCCCCTCATGTCCCACTGCAGCCACTTGGGAACTGCAGTGTCCCTGCCTGGAACTGGCTGCTCTCGGGACTCCCTGGCCACTGCCACGACTTACCTGCAGCATTTCTGCTACTGCAGCCACTTTGGGGATCTGCAACATTTTACTTAATCCATTGCAATAGTAACAAACACAGAATGGTATTGACATAGAAACAGACATGTTAATTAGTGGAATCAAATAAATACCCAGACATAAATCTACACACCTATGAACACCTGAATTTTGATAAAGAAATCAGAAATACATACTGAAAAAAAGACAGCATCTCTTCAATCAATGGTGCTGGTCAAACTTAATGACTGAATGTAGAAGAATGTAAATAGATCCATACTTCTTACCCTGCACACAACTCCAAATGGATCAAAGTCATCAACATAAAACTGTACACTGAACCTGATAGACGAACAAGTGGGGAATAGCCTTGAACACATTGGTGCAGGAGACAACTTTCTGAACAGAACATCATTAGTACAGGCACTAAAATCAACAATTAATAAATGAGACCTCACGAAACTGAGAAGCTTCTGTAAGGCAAAGGATACCATCATTCAGACATAGCAGCAGCCTATGGTAAAAGATTTTTACCAACTACACATCTGATAGAAGAATAATATCCAAAATATATAAAGAACAACACAAAGAACCCCATAGCTATCATGAAAACAAACAACCCAATTAAGAATGGGGTGCAGATATAAACAGAGAATCCCCAAAAAAAGAAAAGGAAAAGAAATTCAAATGTCTAAGAAAAGCATAAAGTTTCAACATTGTAGCCATTAGGGAAAGACAAATCAAAGCAACTTAGAGTTGAACAGCTAAGATCAATAAAACAAGTGACAGCTCATTCTGGCAAGGATGTAGAATAAGAGAAACACTCATACATTCCTATTGGGAGTTCAAACTTGTATAGCCACTATGAAAATCAGTGTGGCATTTCTTCAGAAAGATGTGAATCAGTCTACCTCAAGATCCAGCTAAGTCATTCAAGTGTGTACACAAAGAATGCCACAGAGACACTTGCTCAACCATATTCACTGATGCTCTATTCATAATAGTCAGAAAATTAAAACAATCTAGGTGTCCTACAATAGAAGAATGAATAAAGAAAATGTGGTACATTTACATGATGTAGTATTACTCAGCCATTTAAAAAAATCCTAAGTGGATGGAACAAAAAAAGAATCCCTAGTGAGGCATTTTAGACCCAGAAATAGAAATATGGTGTGTATTCGTATATATGTGGATTTTAGCTGTTAAGTCAATGATATCTGTTGGGGGCCAGCCTCGACAAAAATACCGTTCTCCATAGTGGAGGCATGGGAATTTTGAAATATAGTAAAGAATACGAAGACTCGAATGCAAATAATAAAACACAGAAACATATAAGATAATATCAGGAGGAAATTTTTCAATGAGCACTGAAAATTCACCCGTGTTTAATTTCCAAATGGTTAATATACCCCTGACCCCAAAACGCGGGAGTAAAACAAAGGACTGCAGTAACATACAAATTGAAAATTACAGGCTACATTCATTGCTCATGCTTTAGACTCATGCCCTAGACCAAACACTCTGTAGACAAACCACTCCCTGGGTGGAATCCCAAGTTATTTCCATAAAGGGAGCTGAAACTTAGTTTGATCCTTAGACTTTTGTTTTAGGTAGGAACCAACTATTTCCCTATTTCAGGAGCATGAGGTCTAACAACTAGTCACCTGTGTTGACAATAGTCTTGAGAGAGCAGAACTCTGATTTACAACTAGGTGGGACCTTTGAGTTAGAAGCACAATAACCTTGAATGAACTAAAAACACGTCCCAAAACTTTGGCCTCTTTGGGTCTCCACAGATATGCAAGCTCTAATTCAAAGAACCAAGCATATTAGGTATAAAGTAATGGACTATGGCAGGGCAGGGAGATTTTCCTAGGACAGGGAAATAGAATAAATAGTTGTGGCTGGGGGTAGGGGCTGGAACTGAAGGATAAAGAGGGGAGAGGGAAGGAAGAAAGTATGTAGAGAAAGACAGCTAACATTAAGGGCCATTTGAGGAGTAATATGAAAACAATACAGTAAAATCTCCCTAAAATGTATACATATATGAAGGTTATTTAATGGAAATTGCCAAATAATGGGGACAACAGAACCCCAACTGGTCATTTCTTGTCAACAAATGAAGCTTCCAGTCCTGGGATTGGATTACATCTACTTGAGTTGCTTTCTACAAACTGATGGCATGGCTCAATTGCTGAAGTCAACACCTATACAACTCATTGAACACAAAGAAGTAGAGCTGGTGCATGTTCTAGCATCTTTAGTACATGCAAGCAAAAATGAAATGTAAATACCAAGTCAGTAATATACCCTTTGATTTACAAAGGGTGTCATTCCAGCAAGATACGCTAGAACAATGACAGTACAAAGCTGGTGAGAGTAACAAATCAAGATCTGATCTGACTCCATAAGATGGAACCCATATCTAACACTACTTCAGTGACCTACAGCCTGAGACTAGATAACCCAGGCACCTGGGGTAAAACCAAATACTACTTGTACTAAAAAATTGTAACAATAAAATGACACCTAACAACTTTCTGCTATACTCATAGATCAGTGTCTTGTAGGTACAAATATTTTCTGTCCCAGTGGTTGCCCTGGGCCAGTTTCTCTCTACTCACCTGATCCTGCTCACTAGCTCCTGCAGCTGTTAATGAAATAACCATTCTGAGGCTTAATATTAATTACATACTCTTTGGCCTATTAGCTCAGGTTTCTTATTAAGTAACTCTTACATCTTAAATTAAGCCATTTCTATTATTTTATATTTTACCACAAGGCTCATGGTTTGTTGCCTCTTGCTTCTTGGGCAGCTACATGGCATCTCTCTGACTCTACCTTCTTTCCTTCTCTATCTCTGCTTCGATTTTCCACCTTGCTATATTCTTCCCTGACACACACCAAAGCAGCTTCTTTATTATATGGTAATAAAACATATTCACAGCATACAGAAGGGAATCCCACATCAGTGCCTTGCTCAGTCATTATAAAAGATTTCCTCCTGCAGCAGATGGGAACGAATACGAGACTTACAGTCAGTGAATAAGCAGAGAGACCTTGGAAGACTCAGATCTAAAGAGTATATCTCCACCAAATCCTTCTGCTTAGAGATCAGGGAATTCTGTGAAAGAGGAGGCAGAAAGAGCATAAGAGCCAGAAGGGGTAGAGGATTTCAAGAAAACAAGCAGTAGCTGAGAGCTTTATAACATGATCTAGAGAGAGAGAGAGAGAGAGAGAGAGAGAGAGAGAGAGAGAGAGAGAGAGAGACTGACTTGACCTGGTGTGAGCTTTTGAAACCCTAAAGCCCACTTCCAGTGACACACCTCCTCCAAGAGAGCCACACCTCCTAATCGCTCTCAAACAGTTTCACTCACTAGTGACTAAGCATTCAAGTCTATAAACATATAGGGAGCATTCTTATTCAAACCACCACAGTTGGGTTGAAATTCAAGTCTAAAACCTCTCTTGCTTCACTGAGAGGTGATCTTAGAAAATAAAATAGCTTTTCAGAGTTGTTACAAATCAAGGAGAGAGACCTGGGTCCATGCCACTTAGGTATGAAATACAAGCTGACTTGTAGAAAGATGTAACTTTTGGCAAAGCAACTCTTATTGGACAAGACAGTACTAGAAAGAGATGGAACTATGCTGGCATATAGGAAATATTTCTTTTGTTCTTTTTTTTCTCATTAAACTTGTTTTAATGGGTCTCAAAATTCTGTGACAGATTTTTGGTCAAGTTGTTTCCATTAAAAAGTACTGATTTTGAAAACTAATAACTTAAAACTGCCACACACACACACAAAAAAAAAATGGTCCACAAAACATTCTCCTTTCCTTCTGAAGGTTTTACGATGCATTGTTATCATTAACCAGTCTTTCACTATTAAACTTAAATGGCCAATTGAGACAAACAGTTCTGAGACCGTTCTTCCACCACTGATTAAGACTGGGGTGGCAGGTGTTAGGGATAGGAGAATCTGGACCAATTTACTACACTCCTTGACCTTTTCTAAAGAGGGCAGAAATGTTGAGTTCATGCTGAAATCTACACGAACTTTCCAGGGCATTTTGGTTTTTTAACTAGAAACCCAATGAACAAATAACTTCCTGGCTAAAGAATGACTTTGTCTGGCATTTTAAATTATTTTTTTATAGTTCTACAGAGTTTTCTTCCTTATTGTAATACATGTAATTTATTGGGTTAAAAGGAAAACATAAATTTAATGGAACTTACTTTGTTCAGTGTATTCCTTTCAACCCCTTTCTTAGCAAAAAAGAAAAATAATGATTACATGGTATAGGTCAGGATATTTCTGTAATGTTTTCAGTCTTTCACATGTGGAAGAGGTTGGCTTTCTTATATGGTAAGTAACAGACAGGCTCCCCAGCACTGACACAAGTGTGGTGGTTTAAATAGGTATGGCCCACAGAAACTCATTTTTTGACTACTTGGCTTATAGGGAGTGGCACTATTAGGAGATGTGGTCTTGTTGAATGAGGTGTGACCTTGCAGGAGGAAGGGTGTCACTGTGAGTGGGCTTTGAGAACTCGTAACCTCAAGCTACTTCCAGTGTGGTACACAGCTGCCTTCTGCTGCCTGTGGAACAAGATGAAGAACTCTCAGTTCCTCCTCCAACACTATGTCTGCCTGCATGCTGTCATGCCCTACCATGATAATAATGGACTAGACCTCTGAAACTGTAAGCCAGTCCCAATTAAATGTTTTCCTTTATAAGAGTTGGTCATGGTGTCTCTTCACAGCAATAGAAACCCTAAATAAAACAGAAATTGGTACCAGGGACTGGAATATTGCTGGTATAGGCTGGACCATGCTTTTGTTTAGAGGAATATAGACTTTGGGAATATGGATTAGAAAAGCAGCTGAATGCTTTAAGTGGGGCTTAATGGACCATCTTAGTAGGAACATGGAAGAAAGTGGTACTGAGTGTCATTTGAACTAGGTCTGGCTTAGGAGATTTCAGAGAAGAAGAATGTTGATATATGACCTAGAGACCAGTCTTGTGATATTTTAGTGGCTGCTTTTTTTCCCTTGTCTGAAAGGTCTGCCTGGGGCTAAAGTTAAGACTTTTCCATTGGCAGAGGAAATCTCAAAACAGCCTAGTATTGACTCTTGTCATATAGTTATTAGTGCTCACTCTTATGAAGATCTATAATGAAAAGGAGCAAGCTTGACAAGAAAAAATACAAAATGTACAATTTGAGGAGAAAAGGGACACCAGGACATGGAATAGAGCTAAATTCTGTATTGAAAGAGATAAACAGATTAAAGGAAATCCTGATGTTAAATGGAATAAAGTAGGGAGACCTCGGGGGTAAGACCCCAACCAGCTAAACTTTCAACTTGTGAAAAGGAATTAAAGAACAATTAGGTGCAGACATTGTGGTACACACCTTTAATCCCAGCACTCAGGAAAAAGAGGCATACAGATCTCTGAGTTCAAGACCAGCCTGGTCTACAGACAAAGTTACAAGACAGCCAAGCCTAGGCAGTGAAGGAAACCAAGGAAAACAAAAAGCTGGTGAAGATGTAATTGGCAGCTTCAGACCATGGTTCTGCTTTTTGAGTCAAGGGTAGAAGAAAGGGGTTAACAGAATCTCCCTCTGAGACTAAATAAAGCTGCTGAGGCCAGGCATCTGCCAGGGGTGTCCTGGCATGAAGGCCTAGAGAAGCCATTGTGTGAAACTGTGAAGGTGAAACCTGGATTACAATGGAGACCCCAAGACATTAGAGGTACCAGAGTCATGTGATATCTGCCAAGGGTATCTCCTAACAGGGAGTGGATCCAGCCCAAGGGAAAGAAGTGTGTTGCAGTCAACAAAGCTGAAAGGAGGTGGAGCTCTGAAGAGCATTTTGACATCAGATATGGAGACACGGAGTTTGGAGTTTGCCCAACTGGGTTTTGGTATACTTTGGTTCAGTATTTCCTCATTATGTTCTCTTTCCTCCCTTTTGGGACAATAAAGTATATCCTGTGTGATTATATGTTGGATGGATGTGATTTTCTTTTTCATTTTGATTTTATAGGGGTTACCAATTCAGAGATTGTATGAGTCTCAGAAGAGACTTAAAACTTTGAGATTTTAAATGGTGCTGATACTATGATAGACTATGGGGACTTTTGAAGCTGGAGTAAATGCATTTTGCATTATGCCATGCCTATAAAGCCTATGGGATCCAGAAGGTGAAATGTGGTGGTTTGAATAGGTATGGTCTCTATAGACTCATGTGTTTGAATGCTTAGTCTATTCAGAGTGGCACTATTAAGAAGTATAGCCTTGTTGGAGTAGCTGTGGCTTTGTTGGAGGAAGTATGGACTTGTAGTCTCATATGCTCAAGCTATGCCTAGTGTAGTATACAGTTTCCTCCTACCTGCAGATTCAGATGCAGAACTCTCAGCTCCTTCTCCAGCACCATATCTGTCTGGTGTGCTACAATGCTTCCTGCCATGATGATAATGGACTAATCCTTTGAACTGTAAGCCAGCCCCAATTCCTTTATAAGAATTGCCATACTAATAGGGTCTTTTCACAGTAATATAAATCCTAACTAAAACAGATAGACTAGGTCTTTATTTTAGTTTTGGCAGGTTTATGTGATTACTTTTATGGCCTGTCATGGAATCAGTTTTGCTAAGGTCTGGGGGCCTGTTACATAGGTTCTTCTTCAAAATTCATGACTTCACTAACACTGAGCAATCAGTTAAGTTTCCAGTATGAGGCATGGTTTCTGTGTTATTAAGTGTCTTAAGTCCAATTAGAGAGCTATTGGTTACTGTCAATGTACAAATGCCACTGTTGCACCCTTAGGGTTATTGTGACAATATCATATTGATCATTGATATGGTTTCTAGGCATTATAGCTGGGTAGGACTATTGGTTTAGTCCCTCCTTTGGAAGTTTGCATGGCACCTTCTACTAACATGAAAGCTAGTCTTCAGGGAGGTATATTCAGGTCAGTGTTCTAGTTCAGGGACCTCTGGGCCCTGTTTCTGAAGGGCATGGTGTCTTCAGCAATAAGACTTATCTTCTATTTCTAGGGGGACAACCAAGAACAATAATAACAATAGGCTGTAAGTTTTGGGCATCTCTTGGACAGCTTAGGCTAACAGCTCAAAAGAGGACTTCTTAGGGTATTGGGGTTTTGTTAGGGTATCTTTTGACTCTTGGAGGGAACATAATAAATTCAGATGAGAAAATGTCATTGAAATTATGTATGTATATTTATATACAAAATTACGTGCATTTTAGGGATTCTTAGGTAAACAGGTAAGATTTCATATGGCTTTTTGAGACATTCATATTCTTATTTTATTTTTCTACCTTCTTTTTCTGTATTTACTTTCCTTCCCCTTCCTAGAGAGCCCTCCTTTTCATTTCCCCTACACCCATCCGAATTCTGGCAATGCTTCCATTTTACTTTCCATGCTTCTGCAGTTACTTATGGATATGTACTCACATCTGAAGATTTAGAGCTAGGAGCTTCCAATTAGAGAGAACACTCACTCAATATGATCTTCTCTAGTTTCATCCATTTATCTTCATAGTTCTTGATGCATTCTTCTTTATATCTCAATGGTACCCCATTTTTATAACCCATTCTTTAGTTTAAGGACATTTGGGTTGCTTCCACTTCCATGCTACTTTGAATAGAGCAACAGTGAACATGGCTGAGCAAGTATCTATGGAGTAGAATGCTAAATCTTTTGGGTATAACTGAGTCATATAGTAGCTTTATTTCTTGTTTTTTTTTTTTTTTGAGAAGTTTGTGCACTGGCATTCTTTTAGACTCTATACTTTAACATAAAGGCTTTTTAGGAGGCTTCACACGCAGTGTGATATATAAACCTTTGTCTCCTCCCAGTGGCCTCATGTAAATAGCAAAAGACTTTTTATAATGCTTGAACCACTCTATTTCTTCAGCATATGTATGGAACTGTAAAGCATTTGGCAAGATGCCGTCATATTCCCACCTGAGTCTTCTAATTCCAAACAATTGGTCTTTGTGCAGAGTGCAGAATGTTACAGTGCAGAGCCCATTTATTAACAAAGACTAATGCCAAAATTTCATGGTCGGTATCAAATTATCCATCTACCTTTGCTTCATTCACATCAAACTTGTTTTGGTCATATGAAGTTTTCATCTACTCCAGAACTTCCCTGAATCCATCTTTCTTGAAGGCTGGCAGTTGCCCTCAGGACTCTTTTGCTGAACATAATGGGCATACTTATGTCTTGCTCTCCTGCCAACTGCCAGGTGTTTTGTCAAGGGCTCTTTGGGCTTCCAGCTAAGTTGCTCCTATTGTTGAATTTTCCATAGTGCGAGCTCCCCTCATGTTTCCTAAAGGTCTCCATCATTAATGCTTCCCCTCCTAAGACACTATTGTTTATCAACTCACAGTCTCATCTTTACTTTGTGTGATCCATTATCTCACCTTTTTTGAGACAATGTTTTATTAGGTAGCCTAGTGTGATCTTCAACTTGTAACAATCTTCTTCTCAAGATTACAGATATAGGCCACCAGCAAATCATCCATCATCTTTTCTTTTAGAAAATTTTAGATTTATCTATTCTATATGTGTAAATGTTTTGTCTGTCTGTCTGTATGAGTACCATGTATATATGCCTGGTGCTCATAGAGATCAGAAGGCATCAATCAGATCCTCTGGAATTGGAATTTCAAGTTACAGATGGCTATGAGCCATCATGTAGGTGCTGGAAATTGAATGTAGGTCCTCTATAAGAACAATGGGTGCTAAACCACTGAGCCGTCTATCCAGACCCTATCTATCTACTCTTAATTATTCTCTCTGCTTCTATCTTCTACAGCCTGCACACTTGCCTACAGTGGCTTTTAAGTAAACAAGTTGATGGCATAGCTTTAATTGCTGTCCTTACTTCCTAGTGCCTCTTGTAAGGGTTATGATAATGATGTGCCCCTACTGTCACACTTCCCATCATTTCTCCATCCTACATTTTGACTCTCTTGACACACAGTGTAGCCAAAGTATTGTGGCTTCCATAAAAATGTACAAGATGTTTTCATGCTTTTAAATCTGAAATTAAATCTGTAATGAAAACGTACATGGGGGTGGTATGGTATAAGTTCTAAAGAACTAATGTAGGGAACAAAGAAGAATTAGGAAACTTTGTTGAAGAAAATGAGAAGAAAACAGAGGGATCAATTATTGAAAGAAAAGTTTGCCCATTTTTACATACCACTGTTCTGTTTTTATCAGCAAGTAGGCAGATGTGTGTGATCTGATGCTAAATAAGACAGTATTTGACAAAAAAATCCTCATGGAAACCAGGTATGGAAGAAGTTGTAATTTTTTTCCTGATTTTTATAATTGTAATTAGTCACACACATATACATATATATTATGTATTTATTATGTGTATATTTATAGTATATGTGTATATTGTATATGTATATACATACATAGTATATGGGTATATTATAATGTACATATAATTAATGCTACTTTTTGATCAAAACAATTTGTAAATGATTTCAAGATGTTGATAAAGGAGAAAGAAAAATAGAGACAATTTCTCTTTTAGCTACTTAGATATGTTTGAACAATTTCTTCATGTCTTATAAAACGTCCCCATCTGCTGGGTGAAAGAAAGATGTGCAATTCAACTTGATTGTGTGAAAACCTATTTTAAGTCCACCTGATGATCTAGACTCTAGAGGGCAAACTTTTGTTTTTTTAGCAAGAAGATCACAACAGCTCAGCTGCTGAGTAGTTAAAAACACCACTCAAGCCGGGCGGTGGTGGTGCACGCCTTTAATCCCAGCACTCAGGAGGCAGAGGCAGGTGGATCTCTGTGAGTTCGAGACCAGCCTGGTCTACAAGAGCTAGTTCCAGGACAGGCTCCAAAAACCACAGAGAAACCCTGTCTCGAAAAAAAAAAAAAAAAAGACCACTCAAACAAATAGAGTGTTCAGTATTCTGCTTTGTTTGAGGCATGCTTTTTCTTTTTTTTTTTTATATGAAGGTATGATCTTTACTTTGGTATGAATTGTTATTAACATTTTCTTTAATGCTATGTCCCATTATAAAATGAAGTCAATGACTTAATACTAACTTCCCAAGAATATATTTCATGTGATTGGAACAAGTAGTAAAGGAAGACTTTAAATTATTCATATTTGTTGATTATATTATCCTCTACAATAGAGGCTTAAAGACAACCAGTGCTGGAAAACACTTTCAGCAAAGTAAGAGAATGCAAAATCAACAAATGAAAATCAGTAGCTTTTCTATATAACAATAACACATGACGGACGAAATGAAGAAAGCAATTCTCTTCAGAACGTCTTCAAAGTTACCTATGAATAAACATATTCAAAAATGGAAGAATTCTACAATATAAAGTGTAAAACTCTGTAAAAAAAGAAATTGAAAATAAAGTGAGCTGTTCTTAAGAAATGCTGCTGAAAATGTGGGGGAAAGACAATCCTTAAACACTGCCAGTGGGAATAGAATGACTCCAGATACCCTAAATCAATAGAAAAGTTCTGAAAATAAACAAAACTAAATGTTGAAATAGATATGTCTCCGCCACATCACTTCTGTGTATGAACCAGAAAGTCTCTAGGCCAACACACTGCAAGATAACATTCACGTTATTATAGCATTTCCGCCAAGAGTTGAGTTATTGATCAGTCTGGATTTCACAAGCAAATGAATGGATAAAGCAAATATGATTATAGATGGCTACATAGATGATAGATGTATAAACAAGTAGATAGCATGTAGATAGATGATTGATATGTATTCAGGGTAGTTTTGTTCACAATAAAGATGAATACAATTATGTTGTAACAAGGATACAACTTGATATCATTATATTAAATAAAATTATTTGGGCATAGAAGGACAAATATCATGATTTCTCTCTTTTGAGCATCTCATATTTACAAATATAAAAGTCCATTTATGTTTACGAAGAGGCATGCTTTTCTTAATGGAAAATTTACATAAAGTGCCTTTCATAACATTTTAGAAGGAAACTTTCTTGGTGTTACTCATTGTCTCTTTTTTTTAACTCTTTTTTGGAAGAATTAGGAAATAAAATCAGCTACTACCCAAGTGAGGCTTCTAGAATAACTTAGTGATGAGCTTAACAAATTCTCTCCTCAAAAAGCCAGGGTAGGACCAGGGATATATTGCCACCTGTAAAGGGCTCACCTTATAAACACAAGGATCTGAGTTTGGTCTCCAGAATCTATATTTTTAAAAAGTTGGGCATGTCGACATGAACTTGTAATCCCATCATGGGACAGATAGAAATAAGCAGATTGCTGAGGTTCACTGGTCATGTGGCCCAGCCTACTTGGTGTGTTCCAAACCAGTGATAGCCTTTGTCTCAAATAAGAAAAAGGAAGAAAAGAAAGAAAACAAAAAGATGAACAATGTGTGAGGAATGACATCTAGGGGATCCTCTGGCTTACATATGCATGCACATGCATACATATACACATAAACATGCACATACACTCTTACATATGTATGCACATGCGTTCATATACACATAAACAGGCACATACACTCTTACATATGTATGCACATGTGTACATATACACATAAACAGGCAATACACTCTTACATATGTATGCACATGCATACATATACACATAAGCATGCAATACACTCTTGTATATATATGTACTTTCATACATATACACATAAACAGGCACATACACTCATATAATAAAACCAACAAGAAAGTAAAATAAACAAAAAGCCAACTACTTTAGGACTCTAGAAACTGACGAAGAGAGGAAAAACAGTGACAAAAAAGCCAGTTGTCAACAAAGAACTTGTAAGCCTGATGCACTATGCTCAGAAAGCTTCCTCTGCACTCAGGCGGTCCTGGTCCAGATTATAGTGTCACATCTGGAGAATACCATCTCCTGACAGAATTTCCTGTTTGGAGTCTTTCTCTACATGTACAGTGTAGGAGCTGCTCCTACAAAGTCAGCTAGGGTTCCTGGATAGGGGAATCCTTGGGACCAAAGAAAAGTCAGATGAAAGAAACAGAAGACAGGATAGAAACGGGAGGTCTGTCTTGTCATGATGAAGCAGCCAAACAGCCCAGAGTTTATTTCAGAACTTGTTTATATACAAAAGCAGAACAAAGCACAGCACAGATGGTCAGTCAGTATCCAACAGCAAGTCCATTCCTGTGCTTGAGTGAGCAGCCTCCTCTCCAACACGGGCTTGCTGCCTGGAAGCAGCCTTTATTTTCTATCTTAATGTTCCTGAGGTTTGTCGTCAGCAGTACACTTTCTACTAGATAGAGTGGTTTTTTTCTTACAGGCTAAATCAGAAGTCTCTTACAGCCCTCAAGGTTATGGAAAAGAGCAGAGCAGGCAAGCTTAAACTCAAATGACTTCTTTAAATCAGAAATGATTCCAGATGGAAACTGAGTCATGTGGGCTCCCACAGTACAGTATCTTGAATCTTGGGTGTGGAAGTGATAAATTATACATAACATGAAATTTACCACTTTAGGCTTTTTAAAATATTTATTATATATAGTGTTCTACCTGCATGTATGCTTGCATGCCAGAAGAGGGCACCAGATCACATTATAGATGGTTGTGAGCCACCACGTTGGTGGTGGGAATTGAACTCAGGAATTTGAAAGAATGGCCAGTGCTCTTAACCTCTGAGCCATCTGTTGTGTGGAGCAGTGGTGGTAGCTTACCGGTAACATCTCTGTTGTATGAGCTGCGGTGGGCTGCGTTCTCACCCAGCTCCACACGGCTAGCTTTACTCAAAATAATTACACGGAAACTATTCTTTTAAACACTGCCTGGCTTATTAGTTATAACCTCTTATTGGCTAGCTCTTACATATTGATCTAACCCATTTCTAATATTCTGTGTAATACCACAAGGTGGCTTACCAGGAAAGATCTTAACCTGCATCTATCTGGAGTGGGAGAATCATGGAGACTGCCTGACTCGGCTTCTTTCTCCCAGCATTCTGTTCTGTTTACTCCACCTACCTAATTTTCTGTCCTATTAAAGGGCCAAGGCAATTTCTTTATTTAACCAATGAAATCAACACAAAACAGAAGACTCCCACATCAGCCATCTCTCCAGCTCCACTTTAGCCTTTTTAATATATTATTCAGCAACATTAAACATGATGACATTTTTAGTAAGCCATTACCATATCTATCCCCCAAACTTGGGATCTGGTGGTCTTCCCTCATGAGTACTGAATGTGATTATTAGTTTTAATTGTCAACTTGACACAGTATAGAATCACCTGAGATAAAGTCCTCTAAAATGTCTATGAAGTATTGCCTTAATTATGTTAATTGATACGTGAGGACCTGCCCATAGTGGGCAGCATCATACCTTGGGTCCTGGAGAGATTGCTCAATGTCTGTCCTTTCAGAGGACCCAAGTTGATTTCTTTTCACCCACATGGCAATTCACAAACTGTCTGCAGCTGCAGTTCCAGAGGATCCAATGTTTTCTTCAGGTCTCTGTTGGCACATGGTACACAGACATACATGCAGACAAAACACACACACACACACACACACATCTTTAAGAAAAAGAGGGGAGAAAGTGAGTTAATTAATAGAATATATGCATTAAGGTTTTTTTTTTTGCTGACTATGGATGTAAAGTACTAGTTCTTTTAAGTTCCTACCTTGACTTACCTGCTGTGATATACTGTAACCTGGAGATGAATTAAAATAAACCTTTCCTCCTCTAAGTTGCTTTTAAAAAAATTATTCTCCCTCTCTCCCTCCCCTCTTTCACTTTCCCCGTGTATGTATATGTGTGTGTGTGTGTGTGTGTGTGTGTGTATGTGCGTGCAGAGATACACATGCTACCATAGTGTCCAAGTGGAGTTCAGAAGACAACTTGTAGAGTTGGTTCTCTTTTTTCTTCTACCATGTAGGTACTTGGGATTCAATTCAGATCTTCAGGCTTGACATCAGGCACCTTTTCTCACTCAACCATTTTGGTGGCCCCCAACTTGCTTTTGTCTGGATATTTTATCATGGCAAAAGAAACAAAATGAAAACACTGAGTTACAGGCACCTGCAGCCATGCTTGGCTTTTTATGTAGATGCTGAGGATTTGAACTCAGTTCCTCATGATTGCAAAGCAAGTGCTCCTACACACCAAACTGTTTACCTCACCCCTCATTATGGCATTCTTTAAGCAACATTTGTTTTAGTTGGTTCTCCTACATACAAGCAAATAAAAATCAAATTTAAAAAATTATATAATATTAGGTTAGCCATTGCTTTTTTTAATTTTTATTTATTTATTAAAGATTTCTGATTCTTCCTCGCCACTGCCTCCCATTTCCCTCCCCCCCCCCCAATCAAGTCCCCCTCCCTCGTTAGCCCAAAGAGCAATCAAGTTTCCCTGCCCTGTGGGAAGTCCAAGGACCACCCACCTCCATCCAGGCCTAGTAAGGTGAGCATCCAAACTTAGGCATTGCTTTAAGGTACCTTAAGCACCTTTTTCTGAGAGTACTCCTATTCAAATATTCTTATAATCAATAATGTCCCTTATCTATGTTTTGGATATCTACAAATCTTGTATATAAAAGACAGTATTGCTGTGGGAGCTCCTTCAGCCAAAAATCTTTAAGATACCAGCCCACTTGGGCATGGTCTCTTATACTATAAATGTCGAGGTAAATCACGCACTCCCTCTCTTTTCCAGCACTGGATTTGGTTCCTGTTACCCATTCATTCAGAGGACTGTGATCTGTGAGTCTACCCCTAAATAAGTAACCTTTTATTATACTCAATTCTGAGATAGTGTGGGATTTTTTTTTTAATGTTTATCATCATCTGGTGCCCAGTCCTTCTATATATGTGTTGCTTTTATTGGTTAATGAATAAAGCTGCTTTGGCCAATGGCTTAGCAAAATAGAGCTAGGCAGGAAAACTAAACTGAATGCTGAGAGAAAGAAGGCTGAGTCAATGAGACACCATGTTGCTGCCAGAGGAGAAAGACGTGAGCCACCAGCTGGAATCTTGCCAGTAGACCTCATGGTAAGATACAAAATAACAGAAATGGGTTACTTAAAGATGTAAGAGCTTGCTAGCAATACACTTAAGTCATTGGCCAAGCAGTGTTGTAATTAATATGGTTTCTGTGTGATTAACTTTGGCTGACCAGCAGGGAATGAACTAACAGAATTCCCCCAACACAGTATCATTGCTTAATTAGTATGTTGTGCAGTCTAGTTTTATGTCAACTTGATCTAAGCTAGAGTTATTTAAGAGGAGGATGTTTCAGTTGAGGAAATGCTGCCATAAGCTTGGGCTGTAGGCCAGCCTGCAGACCAATTTCTTAATTAGTGATTGATGGGAGAGGGTCCACTCCATGGTGGTGGTACCATCCCTGGGCTGGTGGTTCTGAGTTCTATAAGAAAGCAGGGTTAATAAACTAGGGGAAGCAGGCCAGTAAACAGCACCCCTCCATGGCATCTGCATCAGCTCCTGCCTCCAGGCTCTAGTTCCTGTCCTGACTTCCTTTTATGATGGACTGTGATATGCAAGTGTACCTGCATTTTTCTAATGTCATCTGTTCTGCAGAGATTTATGATGGTTCAAATTTATAGTGTTATGAGTACACATTCAATTGAGAGTTTGCTTTGAGTTTTGAATTTGGATAGTGTCCGGGGCTAGTTATCTGTGGTATTATCCTTTGGGGGATGCTGTATGTCATCAGCAAGCTCATCAGTCTGAGCTCATAGCTAATGGGTGGCCCTGAGGTGCCCTTCTGCAGTAGAAACCTTGCTGCGGACTGACTCTCTTGGAGATTGAAGACCGAGGGAGAACAGGGGTGAAGGCTTCGGCGAATGACAGACAGACACAACTCTAATGAGATTTGAATCTGCTGCAACCTTACTAAAATTCAAGCATCACTTTTAAGAGATTACAGAAGGAAGTTGGTAGACATAAAAGTTTCCATAGAAAAATGATTACAGACAATTGATTATTCTCAGCAAGTCTTGTGGTCAGGGCCAGGTGGGCAGAGCTGTTCTTTGAAATTAGTCTCACACCACTAACTGTGCTTTGTCATGGCCCTAAATCATATCTGCCTTCAAGGTAACCAAGGTAACCCAAGCACCATTCTTCAGGATTCCACCCCCAGGGTTTGTTTCAATATTGAATGGCTGGCTTCATGTTATCAAGAATATCTTGTCTTTCTTTCCTATCTAAAATGTACCAGGGCTTTCTCATTCTGGCTAGCCTCTCCATAAATGGTAATTCATGCCATCCCATACGTTTTCCTTCATAATTTGCCCATCTTCTACCAAATCTCCTATCATGAGCTCTTTCTGTTCTAGGGTATTTGTAAATTCCCCCAGAGAGCGAGCCAGAGTCTTAATCATAATATTAATGGCCTGAATCAAGGGAGGGAACTGACGCATCAGTTCCTCCGTATTCAAGGAGCCGTTGGAAATGTTTTCTGGTTCCTTGAACAGATTAAGTTTTTGTCAAGAGAAAAATAGAACAGAAGAAAGGATAGCAGAGTCAATGCAAGAAACCATCGCCAGGAACAAAGTGAACGAGGTCGTTGAGGCTAATCAGGCACCTCAACTCGAGCAGACTGCCAGGGAGCCATCGGGGGCCAAGCTCCAAGAAGCACGAGCCTCTCATTTTGAGATGGCCACCACCTGAGAGGCATTTTGTCACACAGGCGAGACAGCCGTGGATGTGGCAAAACCTGCCTGTCACTGCTCTTTGGCACACTGACTCTGATATTCTGCCTCTCTAAGAAAACTGGTGCCCACTCTGGCAAATTTGAATGGTAATTCAAATTTAACAGTACCAGGTGAAATGTGGGCATAAAAATGGGATCTAGGGCATGAACAATTATATGTGCTGTTTGATAGGAATTGGGGTATCCGTAGAAGGGAGTTTCTATTTGGTGGGGACAAGGCCATACACAGATCTTTTCCCCTTTCCTTTGCTACCACGTCTTCTATATTCTTCTTTTCTTTCATCCTCTACTACTTCTCTTCCTCCTCCTCTCCTACTGCCCCTCCTTCTTCTGTTCTTCCCTCATGTTATCTTTCTCTTCCCCCTTTCTCCTCCTCCCCATTCTTATTCCATTTTTCTACTCCTCCCCTTCCTCCATTCCTTTTCCTCCCTGCTGTCTCTTCTCATCTCATGTTCCATCATCTGTTATTTCCCTCTTCCACAACTCCTTCCTTTCTCCTTCTTCCCTTACTTTTCTTTCTCATCCTTTTCTCTATCCTTCTTTCCCTCTTTCTCTTCCTTCTCTCTTCCTCCCCTTTTATTTTCTTCCTCCTCTTCTTCTCCCATCCCCTCCATTCCTCTTCCTCCTTCTCCTCCCTTACCTTCTCATCTTCCTCTCCCTTTCTCTTCCCTCTCCTCTTCTTCCCCTTTCTCCGTCCTTCTTTTTCTCTCACCTCGTCTTCCTCTCTCCTCCTCCCTCTTCTCTTCTTGTCTTCTTCTTTTTCTTCCCTCAACTCCCCTCCTCTCTTCCTCTTTCCCCCTCACCTTCTCTTCTACCTCTCCCCCTCCTCTTTCTACTCTCCCTCCTCTCCTTCTCCACCCCTCCATTCATTCCCTATCTTTCTCCTTTCCCTCTTTCTCTTCATTCTCTCTTCCCTCCCTTCTTCCCTTCCTATCCCTCATCTCCTTTTCCTCATCCATATCTTTCTCCATATCCTCATGCGCCTCTCCTCGTGTTTCTCCTCTTTTCCTTCCTTTCCTTTTCTTCATTACCCTTCTCTGTCTCCTCCCACTCTTTTCTTCTTCCTCCATTGTCTTCTCTCCCATCTACTTTTCCTCCTCCTCCTCCCCATCTTGTCTTCCTTCTCCCATTTCTCCTTCACCTCCTCCTCTTCCTGCTCCTCTATCTCCTGTCCTTTTCTTTGTTCCCCTCCTCTTCTTTCCACCTATTTCTCTCCTCCCCTCACTACCTCTCCCTCCTCACCTCCTCCTCTCTAGCCTCCCTTTCACTTTATACCCATTCTTCCTTTTCCTTCTCCTCAGTCCTTCCTCTTTTTCTTCCCATTTCTTTCACTTTTGAAACCAAGGAGTAAACCCAGGGCCTCCTTAGCTACATCTCCAATCTTTATACATTTCTAAACAATTTTATATTTTAAATTATGTGTATGCATATGTTTGGAGTATATCCATTATATTGAACCTTTAGCATTAGGAATGAGGCCATGTCCTCTGTGTTCATGTAATATGTATACATATTACATGATGTAATGTGTGTAATGTAATATGTGTTCATGTAATATATGCTCATGTAATATGTATATGATGTACATGTAACATCATGTAATATGAAAACTTAGTAGAAACCCATAATGTGTAAGTAATAGAAGCACCAACATTCAAGCAATGTTGTCAAATAAGCAACACAAATTCTTTTAGTGAACATTTATTTGTTGTTGAAATACTGATAAAACATTTAATATTTTTATTTATGTTCACAATAATAAGCAGACTGAAATATTAAACCCTGTTATACTTTGACAATTTTCAAGAACAGCTATAATAAAAATAGCAAACACACAAATGCTTACTGCTCCAGGTCATAACAGGGAGTGGTCAGCTGACCCTTACAGGGCTTGGCAACAATACTCAGCAGAAGCCACTTTGTAATTGCTGGCACTAAATAGAGAAGTGGAATTCTCGGCTAGGTATTTAAGGAAATCGTGCAGATACCTAGACACTTGCATAAGACTATGCCTACTAAGGAGGGAATGGGTCAATACAGTCCCAGTTTGAGTAAATAATCGTAGGAGGTGTGGAGCCCCATAAACCTGAGACATTGGAATATGAGGATAAGCCAGGTGGATTTCGGCAAACTGGGGCTTTTCAAACTTGCAGAGTAGCTGGGTGCACAGCATCCTGTTGAAGTACTCTCTTATTCCATATACAAGTTCATCAACAGAATATTCCCTATCATCAGCCTTTCCCTGTGATTTCACAAAAGTGACATACTCCGCGAGAATAGTATCTACATTCTTCTCAGCAGGGAGTTGGAATAACTGCTTATGCTTGTTTATCAGTTCCCAGTCCTCAACAAGACATGGCTTAAGTTCATCAGGCAACTTCAATTCAACTCCCATTCTCACCATCCCTGCCTGACCAGATTGACCAGTGGTGACAGTCCCAGCCACATTCTGGTGAGAAATCTGTGGTACTGTGCTGGTACCACTGCCGACTCTGTTTTTTCGAATATTCTGCATGTTCTTTGGCACTGGCATGATAGGTGCAGATCCTGAAGAAGAGGGTTTCTCCACAGGAAAGCTTTTTTCCCTGGAGTAATGACCTTTCCCCACAGGGAAAGTGTAGCTGCTTTGGGACAACTGACCTCTCTCCCCAGAATGATGTTTCTCAAAACAGATGACTTTCTTTTCCATCTGACCTTTCTCTGCAGAGAGTTCTCTCTCTGCAGGGCGTCTTTTCTCAACAAAATGATTTTTCTCCCCAGCATGCACTTTCTCTGCAGAGCAGACGCTCTGGGAAGATAGGTTTTTCTCTGCAGGACAACTTGTTTGGGGAGGGCATCTTCCCAGTGCAGATAGATGTTTCTCTGCAAGTTGGCTTTTCTTTGGAGGCCTGTGTCTCCCTGTGGGGCCATCCTTCCCTGCAGAGGGTCCTCTCCCTGCCGAGTTACCCCTCTCAACTGAGTGACCAACCTCTGCAGGGCAGATTTTCTTTGGAGCCTGACCACTTCCTGTGGGGAAATATTTTGCTGCAAAGGATCCTCTCTCTGCATAATTGACCCTTTCATCTGCATGACCCTCTTTTCCGGGAGAGGGTCCTCTCTTTGCAGGGGTACCGCTCTCAGATGAATGACCTTCTTTGGCCCAGTAGGTTTTGATGGGCTGACCACTCCCTGCAGGGCGATCTTCACCTGCAAAGGGTCTTCCTGCTGCTGAGCTTCCCCTTTCATCTGAGCGACCCTTCTCTGCAGGGCAGCTTTTCTTCTGAGGCTGACCTCTCCATGCAGGGTGATCTTCACCTGCGGAGGGTCCTCTTGCAGCAACGTTACCCCACTCAAATGAGTAACCCTTCTCTGCAGGATAACTTTTTCTGAGGTGACGCCTCCTTGTGCTGCGATCTTTCCCAGGAAATGGTCCTCTCTTTACAGAGTTATCCTTCTCAGATGAAGGACTCTCCTTTGCAGGGAGGCTTTTGATAGAGCGAGCAATACCTGAAGGGCAATCTTCACGTGTAGAAGGTCCTCTCTCCTGAGAGTTGCCCCACTCAAATGAGTAACCCTCCTCTGCAGGATAACTTTTTCTGAGGCAAAGCCTCCTTGTGCGGTGATCTTTTCCAGGAGATAGTCCTTTCTTTGCAAAGTTACCCTTTTTGGATAAATGACTCTCCTGGGCAGGGCAGCTTTTGAAGGGGCGATCTCTCACTGCAGCGCTAGTCTTCTCTGGTGAGCGACCCTTCCCTGCCAGGTGACTTTTTTCAGATGGCCGAACTCTCCCTATGGGGTGACCTTTCTTCTCTGTGGTGGAGAGTCTTCTCTTCACAGAATGGTCTCTCTGTATCTGGTGATCGCTCCCTGCAGAAATAAATTTTTTGACTGAGGGGTCTTTCTCTTAAGGGTGATGGTTCTCAGTAGAGCGACCTCTCCCATCAAAGTAACCTTTCTCAGTAGAAGCACTCTTCTTAGTAGAAAGTCCTTTCTTTGCAGGTCGACCTCTCATGATAGGGCGGCCTCTCTCAGCCAATCCACATTCCTCTGTAGGGTGACATTTTTCTGTAAGACGGCTTTCNCATTCCTCTGTAGGGTGACATTTTTCTGTAAGACGGCTTTCCTTGATAAGGCGACCTCTCTGTGTGGGAAGATCTTTTTTAACAGAGAGATGCTTCTCAGATGAATGTCTTTTCTTAGAGAAGTGACGCTCCTTCCTAGGGAGGCGCCTGTCAGAGGGGGACTTTCCGGCAGAGGAAAATTTCCCTATAGTACGACGTTTTCCAAGAGAATGGTGTTTCCTGGCAGAGGAACTCTTCTCTGTAGCACGATGTTTCTCGGCCAACAAAGGTTTCTCAGCCAAGGTGCTCTTAACTGTAGTGCAATGATTCTCAGCAGTGGGACTTTTATCTGCAACATGATACTTCTCGGGGGAGGGATTTTTCTCTGTTCTTCGGGTTTTCTCATGGGAGCGACCTCTCTCCACCGAGCGACTTTTTGTGGCAGGGCAACCCTGTGGTCTTCCTGGAAGAGCTGGTTGACGATTCCTTGGCTTGGCTGACTTTTGTTCTGAGGGGCGATTTCTCACCTTTCTGACCTCCCTGTAGCTTGGTGTCTGTTTTCCGAAGTCATCTCCTTCCCCAAAATGTTGGTCACGAACATGAGGTCCTTTCTTTCTGGAACTCATTTAAGTAATACTAACAAATTCCCAGGTTTGCTAGTATTATCTGGGAAAATGGACTGGACACACAACCCAGAAGTCTGTAGTCTGAATTAGTTCTACAGCCAGGACCAAATCTCCCGATTGTTTACCAAATTTAGCTCATTTTTAAGGACGGTAGAGGAGCGACACTCTGCTTGTCTAACCGCCAGCAGAAACTGAGGTTTCTCTGGAAACTATCTGTAAACAAACGTCATCTTAGGGGCGGGCTTACGCCCTTTGGCCAATCGGTAGTCATATGTAAATTATACTATGTTCCATAGCCAAATGATTGGCCCACCCCTCTGATGTCATAGTGGTGACGTGTGGGGCAGGTGAGGGGCGTTTTTTAAAGACCCAGGTTGTAGTTCCGATACCTGTGCTCTCACCTTGACCCTACAAGAAGTAGAAGGGCTTTGACACTGGTGTTTGTGGGTGTTCCTAAGAAATTCCACAAGCCAAAGGCTCATTTAATTTGGTTATCTTGTTTTACAAATTATGCCTCTAAACAAGTGACCTCTTTAAAAATAAAATGATATTAAGAAGCATGCTTACCACTGTCAACATGTGGTGACCTAGAGACTTGTCCACTGGCAGGAGGAGTCAAGAGTTGATATTAACCTTCTTCTCAGCTCAGTCAATGTTACATTATTTATTATAGATTTGACATGACTGACTGCTTTCATCTGTTGTTTAAGTGTATGGAATGAAAACGTTTTAGAGAATTTTTTTAGAGGTTCTGTTAATAAGATTAGTTTTAGAAAACTTTGCAAAGCTAATGATTCTCTCTAGTCAAGGCAGTCATTTTTTCTGGGACTATACATTTTAAATTGGAAATTGAAAAATAATTTCTTTTGGGGACTATAACTTTGAACTAAACTGTCTTCCCATCAGCCTGATATTTACTGGAATATATTTGTTGGAATATATATATATATATATATTTATCAATTTGATGTTAACAAAAACACGTATAGTCATGTTTTCAAATACAAAACATGATCATTTAAGGTAATAGGCCCAATTTTTAAAATTTCAACTTATCAGGGGCTGGAGGGAGGAAGAAAGAGTAGACATTGTATATTGAATGGGGACTTTCCATTCTGCAAGATGAGAAAGTTCTGGAGATCTGCTTCATAACAATGTGAATACACTTAACCCTAAAGAAATGTATGTTTAACAATGGTTAAAATGCTACTTCTATGTTCTTGTGTGGTTTTGCCACACCCAGTAGTAAATGAAAATGGAAAAACAGCATTTGATGTGTGGGGAGTGGTCTTTGTTTCCCAGTGCTTTATTGGAGCCTTTTAAATTTTGGTTAACCTTACAGGTCTTTTGAGTATTTATTATGGTTTTGGGTTCTGTGGTTTTTTTTTTTTTTT
>NW_026068001.1:2260815-2280513 GCF_014885135.2 Alexandromys fortis
CAAAGATTGTGATGCATTCAGAGGATTTTTAGAATTGTTTATGCTATCCTGAGTTTTTATTTCTTTCTTATAAGGTTGGGGATTGTTCTTTTGAGTTCTATATTGTTCTTTTGAGTTCTGTGAAAAGTTTTGCTATAATTTTAATGAACATTTACATTAAAGTCTGTATGTGAGTTCTGTGAGAAATGTTGCTATAATTTTTAATGGACATTTACACTGAATCCGTAAACTGCTTTCAGTGAAATTGTCATTTTTGCTGTGTTTCTTCTGCTTTCGCAAGAAAGTAGGGGATCTTTCAAGATTTAAAATTCTTATCCAACAAGTTTTTCATTTGTACGGCCCGCTCTTGGGTGGGAGTCGTAATGTTTCAGCTTGAGGTTCTTTCCTGCTGCTAGGTGTTGCTTCAGGCTAAATTTCTGAGACTCAGGCCTCTCACTAAATTTATCAAAGGCCAGAGTTATACTTTTAACAAGTGATAAGGGTTAAAAATAAAAAACATTTCCGCCTTCACAGGCAGAGATGACGGGTCAAAAAACTTCTGTCCTGCTTGCTTAAAGTTACTCCAAGATATTTTGTGGTATTCATGGATATTTTAAAAGGTTAATGTCTCATTTATCCTAGGTGTAAAAGAGATACCTTTGGGTTATTTTCAGATTCTGGCTATGATAAAGTAGTTCTGCTGTGGGCAAGGCAGAGCACGTGTCCTTGTGGTATGGTTAAACAACTTTGTATTTAGGCCCAAAAGGGGTACTGCTAAGTTTTGAGGTAGATATCTGCCTAATTTTACATAATGGAGGTCCCTCACTGCTGGGGAGACTCTCACTCAGGTCTTGGGAGGGCGCGGCCCCCTCATGGCTCGCCAAAGACCGTCCTTGCTGAGGTCGCACATGGCCTTAGTTGGTGGGGGAGGAGTTCGACCCAGAATGACGGGGGGAAAAAGAATTTTTAAGGAAAGAGACCACAGCTCCGTGGTCCAGAAGGGTCATAAAAATTTCAAAAAACCCAGTGATGGTCTCAGGGGCACGGCTCCCTGCCTCTCGGGACCACTCCCAGGATCATAATCAGCTAGTTCCTAAAACAGTACTGTGATAATTGCAGCTGGAAAACTAGTTTTTCAGGATTGCAGTCTTCAGTCAGTTCCTGGTGCAGGGTTGCTGAACAGGCTAGCCCTGGATTTTTGATTCTCCTCTTCCTGCTGGGGGAGCTGGAGAAATGGCTCAGTGGTTAAGAGCTTTGCCTGCTCTTCCAAAGGCCCTGAGTTCAATTCCCGGCAACCACGTGGTGGCTCACAACCATCTGGAATGAGGTCTGGTGCCCTCACAAGGCTAGTCCTGAATTTTTGATTTTTCTCTTCCTGCTGGGAGAGTCTGGATTTATCCAGGTTTTTACAAGGATAAGGTAAAATCTCAGAGTTTTGATTTACATTTCTCTGACAGTTAAAGGATGTTATATTCAAACATTTTAGGTGTCTCTCAGTCATTTTTGGGTTCGTTTGTTAAGATTTATCAGTTTAGGTCTATAACAAATATTTTTATTGGATTANGGTCCTGAGTTCCTTGCTCGTGCTCTCTCTCCTTCTGCTCCTGATTTGGAACTTGAGATTTCTGTCCGGTGCTCCAATGCGGGTCTCTGTCTCTGTCTCCTTTCATCGCCTGATGAAGGTGAATATCCAGGAGGATGCCTATATGTTTTAATTAATTAATTAATTAATTTATTAAAGATTTCTGTCTCTTCCCCGCCACCGCCTCCTTGTTGAACCAGCCCTGAATCTTTGGTATGAAGCCTACTTGATCATGATGGATATTTTTTGATGTGTTCTTGGATTTGGTTTGCAAGTATTTTATTAAGAATTTTCGCATCCATGTTTATGAGTGAGATTGGTCTCTAATTCTCTTTCTTGGTTGAGTCTTTGTGCAGTTTTGGTATCAGGGTAATTTTAGCCTCATAAAAAGAGTTTGGCAATGACCCTTCTGCTTATATTATGTGGAGTACTTTGAGGAGTATAGGAATTAGCTCTTCTTGAAAGTTCTGGTAGAATTCTGCACTAAAAGCATTTGGCCCTGGGCTTTTTTTGGTTGAGAGGTTTTTGATGGCAGCTTCTATTTCCTCACAGATTATAGGTCTACTTTAATTGCTCACCTGGTCTAGATTTTAATTTTAGTATATGGTATCTATCTTAAAAATTGTCCATTTCTCTTATATTTTCCAATTTTGTAGAGTACGGGTTTCTGTAATAAGACCTAATGATTCTCTGAATTTCCTTAGTGTCTGTTGTTATGACTCCCTTTTCATTTCTGATTTTTTTAAATTTGGATGTTCTCTCTCCACAAGATATTCTATGACAAAAACAGATTTAAATAATTTGTATCCACAAACCCAGCCTTGTAGAAAGTACTAGAAGGAAAACCTCAACCCAAAGAAGCTAACTACACCCACAATAACACAGACATCTGTAAATACCCCACCAGCATAACCCAAAGAGGAGAACAGAGAAACACTACTACCAAAAACTAACTGGAGTTAACAACCACTGGTTATTAATATCGCTTAATATCAATGGACTCATTTCACCTATAAAAAGGCACAGACTAAGAGAATGGACATGAAAACAGGATCCAGCTTTCTGCTGTTTACAAGAAACACACCTCAACCTCAAAGTCAGATACTACCTCAGAGTAAAGGGTTGGCCAAAAGTTTTCCAATCTAATGGACTTAAGAAACATGCAGGTGTGGCTATCCTAATATCTAACAAAATTAATTTCAAACTAAAATCAATCAGAAGAGATGGAGAAGGACACTTTATACTCATAACAGAAACAATTCATCAAGATGAAGTCTTAATACTGAATATCTATGTCCCTAATACAAGAGCACCCATATATGTAAAAGAAACATTACTAAAACTTAAATTGCACATCAAACCCCACACACTAATAGTAGGAGATTTCAGCACTCCTCTCTTGCCAATGGACAGGTCAACCAGATAGAAACTTAACACAGAAATAAGAGAACTAACGTGTAATGAATCAAATGGACTTAACAGACATCTATAGAACATTCCACCAAAACCAAAAAGAATATACCTTCTTCTCAGCACCTCATGGAACCTTCTCTAAAATTGATCACATACTTGGTAACAAAGAAAACTTCAACAGATACAAAAAATTGTAGTAACCACCTCAATCTTATTGGATCACCATGGAGTAATGTTAGAATTTAACAACAATACTACTCCCAAAAAGCCTACAAACTCTTGGAAACTGAACAGTCAACTACTAAACCACCCCTGGGTCAAGGAAGATATAAAGAAAGAAATTAGTCTTCCTTGAATTCAACAAAAATGAATGCACAACATATCGAAACCTATGGGACACTATGAAAGCAGTATTAAGAGGAAAGTTCATAGCACTAAGTGCCCACTTAAAGAAAACAGAGAAAGCTCACATTAGCTACTTAACAGCACACCTGAAAGCTCTAGAAAAAAAGAAGCAGACTCACCCAGGAGGAGTAGAAGACTGGAAATAATCAAATTGAGGGCTGAAATCAACAAAATAGAAACACAGAAAATAATACAAAGAATCAATGAAACAAAGAGATGGTTCTTTGAGAAAATCAACAAGATTGACAAACCCTTATCCAAACTAATTAAAAAGCTTAATCGCTTCACTTTTTGCTATTGATCTTGATGCAAAATGCACTTTCATATGATTGCTAAAAGCAAAGTGTGACTGTAGCCACATGGGGGCAGCAGACACTTGGCTTTTCTAAGTTTGTTGCTGGAAGAGAGGTTTTGGGCTTTAATTCTCTTTAATCTATGAGCTGTTCTGAACTGTCAGACTGGGAGCAGAGACTTCCATTAGAATATTAACACCCAAAATCTCATTTGATAATCAGAAACTGCTAAAACCTTGAAATTTTTTGGGCATGGTTGTGCAAGCCTGTAATCACAGTGCCTGGGAACCTATGCAGGAGGATTATGAGTTCAAGGCCAGACTATTTTATATAGCAAGACCCTGTCTCAAATAAATTAATTGAATAAGTAAATATATAAATCTATTATATATACATAAATGAATAATAAATAAATGAATACATAAATAAGTAGAATTTTCCTTTTCATTTGTAATGGTTGCCTTCTTCTTAGAGGCCACTAAGTGTATAGGACTGTTGCTTAGCAACTAGGATATTCTTGGACAATCATAGTCCTTATTATTTGGAGCATAATAAATGTTTATTGTGTTGGGCATCCTCAGATGGCAACTAGTTCAACTCAATGCACTGTCTCTAATCTTACAGCATCTCATCCAGAGGAAGAACTGCATTTCTTGAGCAGTGCACTGTTTGCCAGATCTGCATGTTTGATGTGGTTCTCCATTCATGACTTTAAGGAGTGACCACTCCCTGGCATCCCATAGCACTTTGTAAGTTGTTGACTCTGGGAGAAGTAAAGTTGACACAGTCACTTTTGTCTGCCATCACAGTGCTGTAGGTGGAGGTTTGAGTTTAGACAGTCAAGGGGACAGTGGTGAAGCTTGGATACCTGTGCATAGTAAGTATTCCATCATCCATCCTTCTCCCTAGCAGCCCAAATATCAGGGCCCTTGTGGATGGAGGGAGGGAGGTACTTGCGTCCTTACTAGCAGTTGCCTAACTAGTTTTTTCACTAGCACCTTCACCATTTGTTTTAATGTGTTTTAGAGGCTGCTGGTAATGGAATCCAGGGTCTCACACATGCCAGTCAAACAGCCTACTACTGAATTATACCCCAGACCTATTTGGGTGTTTTGTGAATGCCCACTTTTTCTTAGTTGTTTTGTTACTTGTGTTTATTTAGTATTTGTATGCATAGGAAGGGTGCTTCCTGTCTATGCCTGTAGATGGTTTACGCCCAGGGTACCCTTTTTTTTTTCTATTTTATTCCTCCTCCCAATCTAATTCCTGTGGTCTTACCATTTAGTGTTAGGCATGGCCTGTGACAAATACTCCCACCCAATATAGATCTACTTATGATGGGCTGCTTGCTACACTTACTCTGACCGTCAGTACAGTACAAGGACCACACATCTTCCTCTTCCTCTTCAATAGGACTGTGACTGTGTTCCTACACTGAAGCCCTTGTATGAGAGGAGATATACTAGATATACTAGATATACTAGATATACTAGAGACAGCTTCAGCTATCAGACTATCTCAGCTTTTTTTCCTACTTGCAAAAATAGTCTATGTAACAGGAATTTGGGCTATGAGAGCTGGAGCTCAACTCTAAAGAAAAGATCTGAAAGGTTTACACTTGACACCCATCAAAGGATTGGACTTATGGGCAGAGAATTTCCTGCACCTGGATTCTTTTCCCTTTTTAAATGGGAGTTCTTTCAGATGCCATTTTTCTAAAGTAGAAACCCTTGTTATGAAGACAGCTGGGGTTCAGAGCCTCCTTCCTCTAGGAAAGTGTCAGGAGCCATTTCCCCCTATCATTACAGGAACCATCACCCTGGGGAGTCTGCAGAGAACCCCACACCCAATTAACTGTTAATCTTAGCAGAACCCGCCTCACATTCCAGCTATCCAGGGAACCAGGTGTGGCAACTTGTGACTTCTGGCCTAACCGTCCGAAAGTAACCTAGCTACGTGACCGGAACCACGCGGCGAGATCCTGTACCCTGCCCCCCATTCCTTACCATATATAAACTGTAACCCGTCCCTAATAAACGGAGGCTTTGACAAAACTGCTTGGCCACCTTCTTCTGTCTTAGCTCATTCCCTTCCAGGTAGCGCCCCTCCGAGACCCTGGAATAACTGATTGCCGGGTGGGTTACAACCCCTAGACTGTGTAGCCCACCCAAACGCAATCGACAGGGAAGGACAGTTAGCTTGCCTCATACTTATTTCCATCTGTGCTAGCTTTTGTCTCGTGACTGTTTCTAAGTTGCCACTGGAGAATGTTGTCCCACTCCATTTGGCTATGTCTAATTTTCCTTTTTATCCATTTTCCTTTTTATCAATTTCTGTTTCCTAATCTCTTTTAAAATGTGGAGAAAACTAAAGGCAGCAGGTTTATGAACCCAAGTGCCTGATAGCTGAGCTATAAAAGCACCTGAAGGTCAGAGCCCTGCTTCACTGGGCTCTGTCTCTTGAGTGTAGCAGAGCTTCCTGCAGAAAGCTTTATAAAACAAGTAAAGGCATTGGTACATTTATCACTGAATGAGATGTTTTTCTTCTCTTCCTTTCCCAAGTTAAAGGCTTTAATTTATTTTTTAATCCCTCTTAGAAAATTATTTTTAAAATAAGCAGTCAGTTTCTACCTCCCACACAAGGAACATTCAAGAATACCAATCAACTATAGTTTGCAAGTAGGACTTGCTGGAGCAGGAAGTTTTAGTGCGAATGAAATGCCACCAATATTTCAGGCACTATCAGGTCCAATGGGGAAATAGCCAAACTCTAGGCATGTAGCTCTGTGATTCCTCATGTCATCACCAGCCAATATTGTGATATAAAGATGAATGGCTTCCAGAAGTTTCTTTGTGTACTAACGTTGCTCTTCTCCAATTCCCACTGCATCCCTGAAAGACAAGCAAGAGAATTTGAGAATTTCTTTCTTCACTTTTCTCTCCCTCTCTCCCTCCCTCCCTCTCTCTCCCTCCCCTTAGAGGTGGAGAGTTGAAACACAGAGAAAAGGTTAAGAAAATTGCCTAACATCATTTAAAAGAGAACATTCAAGTCAGGACTCAGTCTGGCACTTATTCCACAAAGCTGTGCTTTCTATCACTTAAGGAGATCTGAGTTTTAGTGAATTCATGGCATATGGGCTGTAATAATCAAAGTGACTGGCATTTTCTGTAATTTGTGATTGTTATGCCCAGTCTGTGAGGACCCAAAAAGACCACAAGGGAGACCAACTCACCGAAATGCAAAAGCAAGGCTTATTGTGTGCACAATACAAGCTGGCAGGGACCTTGTCAGAACAACTGGTGCAGTATTAGCAAGAGGAGGTATCCTGCCCTTCTAGAGGGCATTATTTAAAGGCAAAATGCAGAAAAGTTGCATTAGCAGGGTGTGTGCTGACAGGTGATCCTATCTATAATGGTTGGAATGTTAGGAATTTCCTTTGGATGTTTTGTACCAGGGTGGTGCCTGGGTAGTCTCAGTTTGTGGTCTTTATTGGAACCAGGTATTGCCTCAGGGTAAACTACTGAGACTCAGGCCTCTATTGAGCTTGTGATGGCTGGGTCCTACAGTGATCTGGTGGGGAATAGGCCATTTATACTTCTGAATAGCTTCACAATGCTTAACTGTGGAGTAAAGGAACTTGACATAAGTAAATATGGGTGTGGGGATTGTTATTGTAAAAATAAAATGGTGCAGTTCTGTGAGGGACCTGTGGTCCAGGAGGGGCAGTGTGTCCCAGGCAGGGAGCTGCTGCACAGTGGGTGAGAGGCAGAGACCTATTAGGCATGTCATGCAGAGTGAGGTTGAATATTTATTTAGTGGGTTATGGAGGGGGAAGGGAAAGGAGGAAGGGGAGAAGTTAGAAGAGCAGTAAAGCAGAAAGAGAGAGAGAGAGAGAAACAGGGAGAGAGAGCAAAAAAAGGAGGGGGAAAGGGATGATGTGGGGATAAGGGAGAGAGGCAGAAGCTGCCTCTGGGAGAGAGACAGAAAAGGGAGCACAGGGAGGGGTTGGAAGAGGGTGAGGCTTGTCTCTTAAAGAAACAGGGTACCCAGGTGACAGACCAGGCCAGCAGATCATAACAGGGATAGTGTTTTTTTTTTCATTTATTTATTCTGCCATCTCTACTCAAATTCTCTCTCTCTCTCTCCCTTCCAGCTCCATCTGTACTCCAAACTGTTGCTTTTGTATCTTCCCTGGCATTTTAAAAAGGAGTAGCAAGATTATATTCTAAAAGTTAGCATATGGGGGCAGGAAAAGATATTATTGGCTGACTTCTCCATGAGTAGAGAAATCCATAGTCCATTATTGTTCATCCCTAGTGGTTGGCAGTTGGTGGACACTCATCTGAAAACAAAGAAAACTTTCTTTCAGTCTAGGTTTATGTTTTTCAATTCCACGAAGACTTGTTGATTCAGCCATCCAGTGAAATTTTGTGAATTTAGAAATTTCAAAATGACTGACCATTGTCTTCTGTCTTTAATGGGGCCTTCTTGAAATTACCTAGTACGAGAAAGAAGGAAACACAAAACACACAAAAAACCTGCTTAGGAGTTTATTAGAGGGGGAGGTATACAGGCCTGGGGAATCAGTGTGCAGAGATAGAGACAGAGAGAAAGACACACAGAGAGAGGTGGGGGAGGAAAGATGGAAGTTGCCTCTTCAAGAGGGAGATGGAAAAGGAAGAGTCAGGCTGCAAGCAGGAAGGAAGATCTGCCTGCCTCAGTGGACAGGAGAGGGAGTGGCATGGTTTGTCATTCACATCTTTTTTTTATAATAAAAAGGTGGGAGGTTAGTCACTACAGGTTATAGGAATTGAGGCAGCAGATTCTTAAGACTACTTTCTGTTCATTTATGGGCATTGTCTTTGGGGAGAGGGACCTGAGAAAGCTGGGTGCTGGTCACATCCTGGCATAGCTAGTCTGTTTGTTCCTGTCCAGTGTTTGTGGAATGGAAACATCTGGTGTCTCTTACACATGTTTAAGGTATTGGCAGAACAGATAATGTTAAGTTTAAAAAATTAGGACCAGGTAATTGAGTGGGGTGTATCTAACCTGGTTAAGGTAAATCCTTCAATTAAGCTCCCTGGAACTCACAAGAATTCTTTGGGTTTGTGGAAACAGAAGTTTTAGACATATACATTGTATAAACAGTAGCATATTTATGTCAGAATGCCTGTGACAAATATTTTTGCACAATGAAAATTATTTTTAAGAGTATGGAAGGTAGAGTGAGAGAGAAATTTGGTAGCATGCACTTGTCCTCAGCTTTATACTTTGCAGATACACACCTTAATAACTTGAATTTGTAATTTACTGAAATTTGTTTGGTGAGGCTGTCCTTTTAAACTGACAAAATCTCTCAGCTGTCAAACTGCATCAGAGATTTTTGAGAAGGATAAAATTTTATTTGAGTTACTGATTAAAAAACAACAGAGAACTTACTTGGTTGGCACTTAGAGCTACTCCTCAGGATCTTCCATGGTAGCTGAAGGTCATATTTGCCTTCTGCTGTTTAGCGCAGGACCTGCCAGGCTTCAGAAGATTCTGTGGGCTAAGAAATTTGTAGGAAGACAAGCCTACCTTGAATTGAGCAGCTAGGCTGTCGATTCCAGCAATTCTGTCCATGTCTGCAGATCTTCGGTTTAGATGAAAGGCAATTTTTCCCAGTGGTCAGTTCTTGGCAGTTGAAGCAAAGTGCAGATTGATGTTGTTTTGTGCCCATTTGTCTTCTGTCTTCTTTGGAGGAAATAGAGTGCTGCTGCTAGGAGCAAACCTGTCTCTTTTTCTTATAAAAAGTTTTTAATAATTAAATGCCATATCCCTCAGATCTCTGAACAGTTGAGGGCTGTTCATTAAGTGTAACTACAGTATAGAATCTGCCTGGAGAGCTGGGTCTGAGCTTGACTGTACTGGCTCTTAACAGGTAAGATTTATACTCACAAAAAGACAGAAAGAAGAAAAAAACTGCTTGCAATAGAAGGTTAATGACAGAACTGACAATAGTAGAGAATGAAGGTGTAAGTCACAAACAATCCCACACCAGTTTGGAATTATGATTAATAGAATGGTTATTTATTTAAAGGGAAAAAACTTACAGATCACTGTCCCAGACAACAACACTCTGTGGAATCAGGAAAGGAGTCTAGTAGCCAGAAGCGGAGCCGGAAGCAAGAGAGTGAGCACATGGCTACCTCTGCTTTTTAAAGCAAATGAGACCACGCCCAAATGGGCTGGTATCTTAAAGTCTATTGGCTGAAGGAGTGGAAGAAGCTCCTGCAGCAAGAGAACAGCTTAATATATTTTAAATTAGGGTTGGATTAAATATACCATATTGTTGTAAGAGACTTAAAAGTACGTAACAATTTAAAATATGAGACTTATTGCTTTGTATTCTGGAATGAGATACAATGAACAGGCAATTATAACATTTAACAGTAAACATAGATGCATTTAAGTTACATGTATGAACACACATACACAGAGCGAACAGGAATTGGGTTAAGTGGAAGCTCTTGGTGGGCCCTACCAAAGGCATGCCACTGTGCAAAACACACTGCAACAGAGTCAACAAGAGGAATTTAGGGACAAAATCATTAGTAAACTGGGGGACCAGGCAGGGTATACTTTAGTAAAGATGGTAGCACTTGGTAACCTGACCTGGCTTTCAGTTAAGATGGTAGTGATGTCACCTGGCTTCAGTTAAGATGGTGGTAAGATAACCTGACCTATGTTAAAATGGCAGCAGTCACATGTTGTGTAGAAGGAACTGCGGGCCCCTTCCTGCTGCCCGGCTCCTGGCCACCAGCTAGCTTTACCCAAAATAACAACACACAAATTGTATTCATTTAAACACTGCCTGGCCCATTAGTTCTAGGCTCTTACTGGCTAACTCTCATATCTTGCTTATCCCATTTCTAATAATCTGTGCAGCACCAGAAGGGAAAGATTCAGCATGTCTGACCTGGCAGCTTGCTCCATCACGTCTGACCTGGAGAGAAGCAGCATGGTGTCTGAGCTCACTTTCCTTCTTCCTAGCATTCTGTTCTGTCTACTCCACCCACCTAAGGGCTGGCCTATCAAATGGGTCAAGGCAGTTTCTTTATTAACCAATGAAATCAACAGATTGACATATGACCTTCCCACATCATTTCCCCCTTTTCTGTTTAAACAAAAAAGAAGGCTTTAACTTTAACATAGCAAAATTACATATAACAAAACAGTTATCAAGTAAGCATTACAGTTACAATATTTACATCTATTTTATCTTCTATCATAACAATGGAAAACTATAACTATCTATCTATTTTTCAACTCCACCAAAAACTCCAGAAGTATATAATATTACCTAAGCAAACAAGAAATAAGCAACTTCCAAACTCTAGAAATGACAGAGACATCTCGCTGCCTGGACAGTCATCCCAAAGTTCCTCTGTATGGTTGGGGCATTCATCTTCGGCCTACAGGCCCATAGTATCCAGCAGACATTTCAATGAAGCAAGAAATTTCAAAGGCAGTTCAGTCACTATCTTCTGTGTCCTGCACAATATCTTGCAGACTCTTTCATGAATCAGGAACCCCAAAAGATCATCTCACCTTTAGGCAAGTTCAGCAGTCAGTCCTCTCTCTGTGGGTTCTCTGTGTCCAGTTTAGGCAATAGTCCAGGCAAGAGCAGTTTCTTGCCCAAATGGCCAACCAACTCCATAAGGATCCTCTTCAATGCCCATCTTCCTCTTGAAGTAGATTGGTGCTGCCAGGAGCAGACGTGTCTCATTGTCATGAAAAGTTCTAAGTTATTAAAACATTAAATGCCATATTCTGTAGTCTTTGAAAGACATGAAGAATGCCTATCTAACTGAAATATATCTATGCACATCTAGAAAATCTAACTAACATGACTACAAGCTTGATTATTATTAATGATTATCCATTAACAACCTATATACATTACATTTTTACATGAACTACACAATCACAATACCTTAATATCAGAAATACATATACATATAACAAAATTGACCTTAAATTTATATCAATAGAGTAAAATTTATACCAATGTAAATTATTCATATCTATATAATTTTCCCCCCTTTAAATGTAAAAGAACATTTATAAACAATATTTGGGAACATGGGTGCAGTTTTTTCTCTCCAAACTGCTTCCTGCTGAATAGGGGCGCTGTTAATCAGAACTTTCATGGTGTAACCTGTGTGCTAGGTTCCTCTCAGTTGGCAGTTGAGCTAAGTAATTTTTTGAGGGTGTTCACAGCAACCTTTCAGGAGTATGTGGTCTATCATACCATATTGGGATAGGAGCAATCCACAGGATCTCATCCTCTGTGAAAACAAAAGAAGAATCTCTTTTCCAAAGTATCATATCCTTAGATCCAAATTCTGAAGTCAAGGTATTTTTAAAATATCTATCTTGAATTAGTTCAGCAGCATTTATAAACAAATATCTTTTAGCAGCTGTTGTTCCTTCCTCAGCATTCAAACAATTCAAAGAGAGCATAATAGCATACAGTATCAAGATTGTCTGTGTATTTTCCATCTTTGTGCAGCTTTATTTTAACCTCTATTTCTTTTATTTTTACTTTTACTTTTTGAGACAGGTTCTCTATTTTGTCCTGGAATAACTCTGTAGACCAGGCTATCCTTGAACTCTCAGAGATCTGTCTGTCTTGCCTCCCAGGCATTGGGATTAAAGGTATATCCTGCCACACCTTGAAGTCACAGAGGTCAATCTACCTTTGTCCCTTGAAGTCACAGAGGTCAATCTACCTCTGTCTCCCAGGCATTGGGATTAAAAGTGTGTACCCCTACATCCAACTACTCTCTTTCTTTACTTCTTTTACTTTAGGAACTTTAACTTTTAGCCTGCACATATTTTTAACACACTGTAAATCATTTAGAGGTTTTCTTCATCTTTGAGTCTCTCTTTACTGTATATCTCTCTTATTCTGACCACAGAAGTCTTTAATTTACCAAACAATATTAGTAGTACTAAAGCCATGGCTTTGGTGGCTGAATCCAGTCCATTCCTTAGCTTTCCAGCCTCATGGCTGAGATACCAGCTGTAGCCATGTTTATCGCCACAACTCTATGGCGTTTCAAGGTCCCTGACAGCAAGCAAGCTGCAGCATTCTGCTCACAGACCTCACTCAGTCAGACTGCCTGCTTGAAAGAGTCAGAGTTTGTCCTGGCAGGATGGCCCAGAAAGCCAGCACTTTAAAACACCACAGCGTTTATTCTGCTATGGCTGAAAACCAAAAAGCATGCATTCAGCTTTTCATCAACACTATGTAAGTGTTTTGTGGCAGAACCTCTTAAAAGAGCTGCAGGGTTTTACAGCTAAAGCTGAATCAAGAAGCCTCTCTTAGATGACAGCACTTGCTTGCCTCTAGCAAGCAGAGCAGACCTGAGAAATTGCTGCTACCAAGAAGACATGCTTTACTCTATTCTTTCCCAAACTTTCTCAGGTTTTCTGTGGATTCAGTTATCCACATCTGGGGGCCATTTGTAGAAGGAGCTGCAGGCCCCTTCCTGCTGCCCGGCTCCTAGCCACTGGCTAGCTTTACCCAAAATAACAATACACAAATTGTATTCATTTAAACATTGCCTGGCCCATCAGTTCTAGGCTCTTACTGGCTAACTCTCATATCTTGCTTATCCCATTTCTAATAATCTGTGTAGCACCAGAAGGTGGTGTCTTACCGGGAAAGATTCAGCATATCTGACCTGGCGGCTTGCTCCATCGCGTCTGACCTGGAGAGGAGCACCATGGCGCCTGAGCTCACTTCCCTTCTTCCCAGCATTCTGTTCTGTCTACTCCACCCACCTAAGGGCTGGCCTATCAAATGGGCCAAGTCAGTTTCTTTATTAACCAATGAAATCAATAGATTGACATATGACCTTCCTACATCAATGTTGTATGGAAAAGCCACAATTTTTGAGCTGCATGGATTTTAAGTTTAATAATAAGAGAGACCTAGAGGCATGTTCTGCCCTGTGGCTGAGCTGCCATGCTACAAGCTGCATAGGGGAGCAAAAAGCCACCTCTTGAATCCAACCCATCTTGTTGGCAGCAGTAGCTGTGGCAGAGACATTTTGAAGAAACTCCTTCCATTTGCCTGTGCACTGACAGTAGTTAGAAAGCTCCCATGAAAGTTTAGCCAGCAGGACATGGGCAGAGTGAGGGTAGGAGCTGAAGAATTAGGGCATTAAGGCCTGGGGTTTTAGGGCCTCTAAAAGGCATCCATCCCAGAGGAGATGGGCATGGATGGCTTGCTCCATAGCTGAAACTGTGAAAACCTGTGAAATGGCGACACACCACAAGGCCTCCAAGTGGCCTTTACCAAAACAAAAACAAGCAACACAGCAGCAAAAAAAAAAAGAAAAGAAAAGGAAAAAAAGAGAAAGAAAAACTGAGGGACCCTGGGCCCCCAGTCAAATGCACCATAAGAGTGTGCAGTGCCAGCATGGCAGGACTGACCTTGGGTCAGTCCCGTCACGATTTTAGCTAAGGGAAGCAATCCAGAGATAAATGTTAGTGAAGGGCTCAATCGTAGCAGAATGAGGGAAACTCACCAATTGAAGCCAGTGTTGTGCACTCAAGCATATGGAACATGTTTACTATTGTGGAGAAATACCTGGTTCCAGATCTCAACCTCAGGAGAGGGGCTCGGGGTGGAAGAGCCTCTCTAGTCTTATGGCACCAATGTAATGGTAAAAGTAAAATTGCGTCGGGATCTCCAGTGGCTGCAGTGGCAGAAGTGCTTCAGGCCTCTAAGTGGTGGCAGCAGGCCATGTGGCGGCAGACAGCAAGCAGCAGGTCTTGAGAGCAGCCAGTTCCAGGCAGGGATGGCACAGTTCCCTGAGTGACTGCAGCAGGCTATGAGGTGAGACAGACAGATGGGCATGCCATGAGACCATGCTGCAGGTTTCCAAAGGCTGGTCCTGGGCTGGGAACCATGGGATAGGCAAGAGACAGATGGATAGGCATGCCATGCAGAATGAGGTTGGATATTTATTTAGTGGGTTATGGAGGGGGGAAGGAGAAGCGGAGAAGAGGAGAGAGAGAGAGAGAGAGAGAGAGAGAGAGAGAGAGAGAGAGAGAGAGAGACCAGAAGAGAAGAGAGAGACAGAAAAGGGAGTCAGGCTATAAGCAGGAAGGAAGATCTGCTTGCTTTAGCAGACAGGGGAGGGAGGGAGTGTAGCTTGTCTCTTAAAGGGACAGAACAGATCATTACACTTCTAACATAATCTTGAATGTAGTAGTGGTAGAGAGAATATCCTATTGGTCTCATTGGCTGAGAAAGATGCCACTAAATATCTGTCATGGCCATTTAATTCTCAGTGAAAGTTCCCAAAGTAAATTGAAATTCCCTCAGAGTCAAACTTCTCCAAAAAAATCTCTGATTGCAATAGACAATGGTGATTTATTTTTCAGAGCCTTAAATTGAGTTTCTCAAAAGTACCTTTAAAATTTGATTTCTCCATACATTTTGTTCTTTCTTTCTAATATTACATGTGTACAATTCTTGCTTGTTCACAGGAACTCTTTAAAATGGATCCCTGAATATTTCTGTGAAATGAATTCTTTTCTAAGGCAGACTGCCATAGGAGTTATTTAGAGCCCACATCATTGTGCTACAGAGCTGAGTGATGTACTTTCCCAAGCATAAGGCTTCAAGTTGGTCAGGCATTTTCAGTTCAGGCAAAGTTGGGGGATTCTAGAGCCCTAGGGTTTTCTTTTGTACTGCATCCTCCAGAAACATCAGAAGTTTTAGAACGGATGAATGTTCAACATACTGAAACTTTTTGTATGACCCTGAGTTCACTGACATTCAGAAAAACTCTTTCTCACTTTTACTCTGTGTTCAAGTTTTATCCCTGTGATACTGTGGGGTTCAGGGTATCCTGGCCACAAATAATGGGGCCCAGGCCATGTGGGGCTCAGGGCAGCCTGGCCACACACAGGGCCCAGGCTACACAGCTGCCATAGCAGCCAGTACCAGGTTCCAGGAAAGTCCATTAACTGGCACCACCCTGGAACAGACCATCCAAAGGAAATTCCTAACATTCCAACCATTGTAGATAGGATCACCTGCCAGCACACACTCATTGCTTTTCACCAGAACACTCCTAGACAAATGTCAGCCAATCAGGGGTCCTGAACCTTAGAAAGCCCTTATTCCTACCTTTGCTACTATGAAAACCCAACTCCAACTGAGCTCAGGGATCTCCAATCACTTCTACACTGGGCACATGGAGAGTCCAAGTTTTGCAAACTTGTGTAAGAATAAAGGCTCTTTGCTTTTAGGACTTGTTCTCCTAGTTGGTTTCTGGGGGTGGGGCTGAGTGATCTCAGCATAACAATATCTGAGTTAAAATATTTGGAATTCCTATATCAATGGACTAATGAGGGAAAATCTGGTTTCAAAGATCTTAGTTCAAATCGAAATATTGGAGAAGTGAGGCAATAAGTCTCCTGGTTTTGGAATTCATTACAGACGTGCAGAACATGGAACAGAGAAAGAAAAATATTCTCCCAGAAGCTGAGCTGAGGAAGGTACAGAATATTCAGGCTATACAGCTATACAGATCAAGGTGCTTGACAGGATTCCCATGATAATTCATAATAATTCACTGAGGTTAACTAGTTGGGACACGAGAAAGTGATAATCACATGATTCTTAAGTGTATATGATTGAGCTTTTGCAGGTAAGGCTCCTGGACCATATACAGACCAATGCCTCAGGTTAGTTTGAAAGCTACTTCATGTGTTGTGTTTCTAAGTTGAAGGAAAGAGAGAAATAACCTCTGCTAGATTCCACACCAATCAGGGGCATTATATAAGGAAATGAGATTTTCTGTTTCTGTTGCCACAAGAGAATGACTTAGGAGAAAGAGAAGAGGTCCATAATTGGACTTTGACTTTTTTGAATGTATCATTTAATGCATTCAAATCTTATAGGGGGTTCCCAGATTTGCATCCCATTTACTGGTTTTGAGAATAATTTTAAATTTTGTATGATGGATTCAAATTCCATGGCTCTGTGTGGAGGCAGGGTGGGAGAGGATGCAGAAGGGAAAACAATGACCCATGGTGAAAAGCCATTGGCATGTCAACATCAGAATCTGTACCAACTAAAATAGTTTCTTTTTGAATCTCAAATTACCTTGGGAAAATGTCTGATTTTTCTCCATAAGCATTTCAAAACTTTTAAGCTTCTGTAATGACTGCTTGATTTAATTTCAAATGCATTACCTCCTACATATAGAACATAAGAGCAGAGATTGACTTTGTAAGTAGTGTTGATTAAATGAGGCCTAGTAACTTGCTTCAACAAGTAAATGACAAAACCAAGACTAGGTTGTCACAAGGTAGGTTTTGTCTTGTGAACAATTGTGACTTAGCCATTTGGCTACTCGGTAGTAGTATTAAGTTTTGAGGTCTTAATTTAGCAAACTTACCAAGCGACTTTTCTTTAGGGGTTCTATTGTATTTTGTTCCTTTTCTTCCAAAAAGATTCAATTTTATGTTATTTGCATGTCATATACAATGAAGCATATATGAAATTAAAGAAATCCCTTGTGTTTTAGGTTTGGAAGTCATATTTTCATTTAATAGCTATGTTTATAAATGTTATTGAAGAGTTTTTTTTTTAAAGTCAGCTTAGTTTTATTATTAGAAACTTCTATTCAAAATAGCAGTCCAAAAGTACATTTTTATGTTGGCATAGACTTAGAATACATTGAAACCAGGTAGAGGCATGTTTCTGAACATAACTTCAAGAGGCATTGTTGATTTCATTTTAACGTGCTTCTCTTTGGGCAAACAGTACAGTTAAGTTACCACATTATTTGCCCTTAAATAGATACCATTGAGAATGCTGTTTTTTTTGTTATTGTTGTTGTTGTTATAAATCATAATTTAATGCATAATCATTTCTTAGAGAGCTTGACATACTAACAACACACCTTAACATATACTGTTAACTTAGCTCAGATTCTTTTTTTTTTTTTTTAGCAAGAAGTTTATTTAAACAATAAGACGCTTGACTTGAAGGGAAAACTATCTAGGATCATTTTGTTCAAGAGTAATTTATTCCTACTTAAAGACAGATTGCCCTACATGTAACAGCTACGTATAAAAAAGTTATAAAATTGTCCTTGGTTTTACAATGACAAATGAAAAACATTAAAATTCTCCAATCCAACAAGGCATGCAAGGATTTTGTGGTTTTGTTCTTTTGTTAAAACATTGAGAGCAAAATAACTCCCTGGAATATAAAGATAAGAGCTGATGAGCGAGCATGCCACTGATGGAGCAGGGGGTATGTTCACAGAGCCAGTACTTTCCCCCAGACCACCTCCACATGCTGTCAGTCAAAACAGAACATTGGCCATTTAGTTTAAAAAAGAAAGAAAGAAAAAAGCTTGTGCACATACACCAGCTACTTTATGTACAATAAAGAAATGGGGACAGGGAAATGAAAGAATAGAGAAAACTATACTGTAGTAACCAGGATGTGGTGGGACCAAATTGCGGCTTTCTAATTGCGAATGTATTCCTGGTCTATAACAAAATTCTGGAGTAAAGTAGCAGGTTCCCTTTTTAGTAGACACCTCCCCATCTGCTGCTGGAACACATCAATCGTATCTTCATCCTCCATTTCCAACTGTGCAGGTTTGTCTGTTTCATTGATTGGCTGCCCATCAAACCGGAATCTGATCTGCCTCATTGACAAACCCTGTCGTTCACAATAGGCGTTCATTAGTTTACTAAGTGGTGTATGCCTCTTAATTTTAAACTGCACAGAGCCATCCTGCCCCGCCACATTCAAATTAATATGGTCGTTGTTCTCGGTCTTGACCCCTTCCTTTGGTTTCTCGTTGGCCATGGCGAACGCTGGAGTCTTCTCAGTTGCCGCTTCACAAAAGAGGCACCAGGTCCGCACTGAAGGAGCACACAGGCCCCACCAGGAGCGGACTGCAGACAAGGCAGAGGGCGCGCACACGCAGTGCGCTCTTAGCTCAGATTCTTAAGAGTAATGATTTTTCTCTATAGCATTTGAAAGATAGCTAATTCATGTTCTATGATTCTTTCTCCACTTAAGTCAACTTTTGGCCCAGAATTTCTTCTTAGCATTTTTCTTTTTTCTCTACTTTAAAATAGAGTTTTCTCTCATCCAATACATCCTAATTACAGTTTCCCCCTCCCTCTACTCCTCCCAGTTTCTCCACACCACCTCTCTCCCTTAGATTCATTCCTCCTCTCTTTCCCTTCAGAAAAAAGCAGGCCTCCAAGAGATAACAACCAACCACATGATGGGAACCCAACTGGAGGAAAAGAGTCCCCAACAGGCAAAAGAGTCAGAGACACATTGATTCCCACTGTCAAGAGTCCCACAAAACACCAAGCTAACAGCCATAATATACACAGAGGACCTGGTGCATACCCATACAGGCTTTGTGCTTACTGCTTCAGTCTCTGTGAGTCCTGCTTAGCTGATTCAATGAGGCATGTTTTTCTGATACCTTCTATCCCCTCTGACTCTTATAATCTTTTCTCCCTCTTCTGTGGGGGTTCCCCCGAGCTCCGAGGGAAGGGGCCCAATGGAGACCTCTAACTTAGACTTTCTCTCTGCATGTGTGGCTGTGGTTCTCTGTAACCACTCCCATCTGCTGCTGGAGGAAGCCCCTTCAATGACAACTGGACTGACAACAATCTATGAGTATAGCAGAATATCATTAGGAATCATTTTATTGTTTTTTTTTTCCCAGTTGTATTAGGTTCTACCCTAGGTTCCTAGATTATCCAGTCTCCAGTTCCTGGCCATTCAGGCAGTTTGGGGCACAGGTTCCCTCTTATGGTATGGGCCTCAAGTTAAACCAGGCATTGATTGGCCACTCCCACCATTAGTCACCATTGCCCCAGCACATCTTGCAAGCAGGACAGATTGTAGGTTGAGGGTTTTGTGAATGAGTTGGTGTCCAGGTTTTCCTTCCTTCCTTCCTTCCTCTTCCT
>NW_026068001.1:2280532-2304387 GCF_014885135.2 Alexandromys fortis
TTTTTTTTGAGACAGGGCTTCTCTGTGTAGCTCTGACTGTCCTGGAACTCACTATGTAGACCAGGCTGGCCTCGAACTCACAGAGACCCACCTGCCTCCTGAGTGCTGGGATTAAAGGCATGTGCCATCACTGCCTGGCTTCCAGTTTCTTTTTCTGTAGCCTGCAGTGTAACTTCCTATACCAAAGAGAATAAAATATAGGGGAGAAGTCTCCATGTGGGCACCAATTTTACCTATGTTTAATGAATGTTGTTCTTGGCAATGGGGTCCACTGTCAGTTTTAAGAAAGTGACCTTCTGTCCTAGAATCAACTCGTGTTGTTTAGTGATCTCCTTGGCCAACAGCTCACTGAATGCAACACAGTTCACCATTGGAACCCTGCCTACAAAAGACTTCATGTCCTCCACTACCTAGAAGTTCTCAGTAGGGTCATCATCATATATTCCTGGAACTTTCTACTGAACCGCTCCAAAATGCTCCCCAATTCCAGCTTTCTCTCTTCACATGTTCTTCAACTTGATCCATCCCACTCCAACCCCTACCTATGCCCAAGTCCACCTGAAAAATCTATTCTATTTCCTCTCCCCAGGGAGATCCATGCTTTCCCCTAGAGCCCTCCACTTTACCTAACCTCTCTGGGTATGTGGATTGTAACTTGATTATTATAATTTACTTAACAGTTAATACCAACTTATAAGTGAATATATACCATATTTGTCTTTCTTGGTTTGGTTACCTCACTCAGGATGATTTTTATCTTGTTCTATCTATTTGCCTGCAAATTTCATGATGTCATTTTTTTTAAACAGGTGAGTAATACTAAATTGTGTAAATGTACCACATTTTCTTTATCTGTTCTTTGGTTGAGGGACATCTAGGTTTTTTCCATTTTCTGGCTATTACAAATAAATGTGCAAAGAACATAAGTTGCCTTCAATGCATGGGCACAGGAGACCACTTCCTAAATATAACCTGAGTAGCACAAACACTGAGAGAAACAATTAATAAATGGAACCTCCTAAAACTGAGAAGCTTCTGTAAAGCAAAGGACATGATCAACAAGACAAAATGGCAGCTTACAGAATGGGAAAACCCCACATCAGACAGAGGACTAATCTCCAATATATACAAAGAACTAAAGAAATTGACCATCAAAAGAACAAATAATCCAGTTTAAAAAATGGAGTACAGACCTAGACAGAAAACTTTCAACAGATGAATCTAAAGTGGTTGGAAGACACTTAAAGCAACGTTCAGCATCCTTAGCCATCAGAGAAACACAAATCAAAATGACTCTTAGATTCCATCTTACACCTGTGAGAATGGCCAAGATCAAAAACACTGATGACAACTTATGCTGGAGAGGTTGTGGGGTAAAGGGAACATTTTTACTTATTTATTTAATTATTTAATTATTTATTAAATATTTCTGTCTCTTCCCCACAGCCGCCTCCCCTTTCCCTCCCCCTCCCCCAATCAAGTCCCCCTCCCTCGTTAGCCCAAAGAGCAATCAGGGTTCCCTGCCCTGTGGGAAGTCCAAGGACCACCCACCTCCATCCAGGTCTAGTAAGGTGAGCATTCAAACTGCCTAGGCTCCCACAAAGCCAATAGGTGCAGTAGGATCAAAAACCCATTGCCATTGTTCTTGAGGTCTCAGTAGTCCTCATTGTCCGCTATGCTCAGCGAGACCGGTTTTAATCCAGGCTTTTTCAGACCCAGGCCATCAATACCACTCTTGGGAATATACCCAAGAGAGGCCTTATCATACAAGCTCTACTATGTTCATAGCAGCATTGTTTGTAATAGTCAGAACCTGGAAACAACCTAGATGCCCTTCAATTGAAGAATGGATGAAGAAAGTATGGAATATATACATATTAGAGTACTACTCAGCAGTAAAAAACAAGGATTTCTTGAAGTTTGCAGGCAAATGGATGGAAATAGAAAACACTATCCTGAGTGAGGTAAGCCAGACCCAAAAAGAGGAACATGGGATGTACTCACTCATATTTGGTTTCTAGCCATAAATAAAGGGAACATTTTTGCATTGCTTGTGGGAGTACAAGCTGTTTCAGCCCTTTTGGATGTCAGTATGGTTATTTCTCAGAAAATTAGAAGACAACCTTTCTCAAGACCCAGCAATACCACTTTTGGGTATATACTCAAAGTGTGCTCAATCGTGCCACAAGGACATGTGCTCAACTGTGTTCATCGCAGCATTGTTTGTCATAACCAGAACCTGGAAACAACCTAAATGCCCCTTGACTGAAGAATGGATAAGGAAAATGTGGTATGTTTACACAATGGATTACTACACAGCAGAAAAATATAATGACATCTTGAAATTTGCAGGCAAATGAATGGAGCTAGAAAAAAATCATATTGAATGAGGTAAACCAGACCTAGAAAAAGAAATATCATGTGTACTCACTCATAAGTGGTTTTTAGACACAAGTCAAAAAAAAAACCAGCCTACAATTCACAATCCCAGAGAACCTAGATGACAATAGGGCCCTAAGAGGGATATGCATGGATCTAATCTACGTGGGAAGTAGAAAAAGACAAGATCTTCTGAATAAATTGGGATCGTGGGGACCATGGGAGAGAGTAGAAGGGGAGGGGAGAGGAAGAGAGGGGAACAGGGGAAAATGTATAAATCAATAAAATCAATAAAAAGGGAAAAAAAGAGCTCAAAGACCACAAAAATGTCTTATCATTCTAGCTAAGACTTCAAGCACTATATGGAATATGTATAGAGAAATTGGACAACCTTGTTTTGTTCTTAATTTTAGTGTAATTTCTTTGAGTTTCTTTCCATTTAATTTAATGTTGGCTATAGGCTTGCTGTATACTGCCTTTATTATGTTGATATATGTTCTTTGTATTCCTAATGTCCCCAAGACTTTTATCATGAGGGGCTGTTGAATTTTTGTCAAAGGCTTTTTCAGCATCTAACAAAATGATCATATGGGGTATTTTAGGTAATTTATGTAGTGGATTAAATTTACTGGACATTCCTGTATCTCTAAGATGAAGCATACCTGATCATGGAGAATAATTTTTTTGATGTGTTTTTGAAATCAGTTTGTAAGTAATTTATTGAATAGTTTTGCATCTATGTTCATGAGAGAAATTGGCCTGTAATTTTTTTCTTTGTTGAGTCTTTCTGTTGTTTGGGTATCAAGGTAACTGTGGACTCATAAATGAATTTGGCAATGCTCCTTCTGTTTCTATTTTGTGAACTAATTTAAGGACTATTGGCATTAACTTTTTTTTGAAAGTCTGGATGATTTCTATGCTAAAATCATCTGGCCTTGACTGCTTCTATTTCACTGAGGGTTATAGGTTCATTAAATTGTTTATCTGATGGTATGGTCCTTCTGTCTTATGTGTTGCTTTTATTGGTTAACGAATAAAGAACTGGCTTGGCCTATAGCATGGGAGAAAGAAGGGTAGAGTAAGAGAGAAGCCATGGAGCCACCAGAGACAGGTGTGCTGAAACTTTGCTTGTAGGCCACGACCTAGAAGCACAGATTACTTGAAATTGGTTACATTAAGATGTAAGAGTTAGCCAATAAGATGTTAGAGCTAATAGGCCAAGCAGTGTTTTAAATAATATGATTTCTGTGTGATTATTTCAGTTCTAAGCTAGCTGGGTGGCCGGAAACCAACAAACAGCACCCTACTCCAACCATCTGATCTTGATTTAACTTTGGTAAGTGACATCTATCAAGCAAGTTACCCATTTCTTTATATTTTCCAATTTTGTGGAGTACAGATTTTTAAGGTATTCCCTTGTCTTTTTGCTTCCCAGAATTTCCTTAGTGTCTGTGTTATGTCCTCATTTTCATTTATGTTTTAATTAATTTGGATAATCTCTCTCTGTCTCTTAGTTTTATTTTCTTAATAACCAACTCTTTGTTTCATTGATAATTTGTATTATTCTCTTTGTTTCTATTTTATTGATTTTGCCCCTCATTTTTATACTTTCTGCCATCTATTCTGATTCAGTGCATTTGCTGCTTTTTGTTCTAGAGCTTTCAGGTGTGCTGATATGTTTCCACTATGAGATCTCCCCAATTTTTTCACATGAGGCACTTAGTGCTCCAAACTTTCCTCTTAGCACCATTTTCTTTGTGTCCTGTGAGTTTGGGAATACCTTGGATGTTTCTTTATTGAATCCATTTGACAATAAAAATTAAATACCACAAATTCCCATAAATCTCATCCTTGTATAATCATCTCATCTACAAGTATAGTTAGAACCTGTGGATTCAACAATATGCTTGGGCTGTTAGCAGAAGGGAGATTATCCTGTGTGGGCCTGACTTAATAAATCCAGCCCATTCAAAACAGAATGTTGCTTGTCACCATATCCTGGCCCACAATTTCATCAGAAGCGCCCCCTGCTCCACCAGAGGTCAAACCGGCAGCTAGAACCCCACATGACCCCCTTGCCTACAGGCCATCATCACTCCTTCAGTGACTGTCTAGGGTACCCCCAACTGCCCCTGAGTGGCCAAATGCGGACTTTAGTGAGGAGGAGTGGCCCTATGGGACTTTGGGCTCGAGACACTTCCCAAAGCAACTGCTGAGCAGAAGCAAGTCAGAGCATAGCTGGCTACTGAAGCAATGCTCTGCCCACCTGAGAGGCCTACGCAGCAGCCACAGTGACAGTACTGAAATCCCCCCTCCCCTTGTTTATACTGTACACCCAGGTGTCCGATGTCCAATTCTGGGGTATACAGGGGAGGGGGAGGAGTTCCCCCTCACTATGTATAAAGCATTTGACTATGGACACAAGGATGACTGATTATTCCTGAATGTCCCACACTTTTATTACAAAAAGACCTGTTGGAGACTTTGACTTCTACTGTTCTCCAGAGCTATAAAGAAAAACAGGCTGCTCTCTGCCTTCGCCATGCCCACCTCGCTGAAAAAGGCTTTGCAGCCACTGCTGGCTAAATCCTCCTCCCAGCTGCCTTGGTCACAGCCCAAGCCTGGGAACTCTGCTTACAGCCACCTGCCCCCGCAGGTAATGACTGACTGAAGGGAGGAGGGGCCCGCGAGGTGCCAGAGCCCAATTCCAAACAGCCTTCCTGAGCTGCTTGCAAGTTTCACAGAGAATAACTGTCCCCAGCTCCCAGACCGCAGCTGTGGGAAGCTTGGGGTACAGCAATGTCCAAGCAGAGCCGGTTTTGGTGGTGCATGCTGGTAAGAAGGCAGGGCAGAAATGATGAATGAGCTGAGCAGCCTACTTAAAGGGACATCGGCCAGATGGCAGAAAAGCTTTTTCTTACCAGGACTAAGATCAAAGAAGAAATCTTCCCGAGGTTTGGCCTGCCCAAGGTATTCGGAATTGATGGTAAAACTGCCTTGTTGCCCAGAAAAGTCAGGGCATAGGTAAGACTGGGGAAAATTACATTGTACATACAGACCCCAGAGTTCAGGACAGGAAAAAAGGGTGCGAAACACCCCATCTCAGATTGGACTAACCCCCTATGAGATCCAATATGGGGGACTTCCCACCTTGGTTTCCTAGGTTTCCTCATGACCCATTTGCTCACAAACCCCATCTGCAGGCGCGGTTAAAGGCTCTCCATATCTCTGAGCCCAGGCATAGAGACCCCTGGCCACCCTGACACCTGGAAATCTCACATTCGTTCCAGAATTGATGCCTGGGGTATATCCGGAGGGACATGAGAAAAGCTACAGCACCCCACAGCCAGAACAGCAGCTGCCCGCTCATACCTGCAATCCATGCCTCCTCAAGCCCTTGCTTTGATACCCCTGCCCTTACCCCTGATTTCTGTCAACTAATGGCAGAGCTAGCCTCCTGGGATATCCGAGATACATATCCCCCACAGCTGCCCCTGGAGGCTGACAAAAGATTTTCCCCTGGAGGAAATATTTGGACACGGGGGTTCAGACATCTCCCCCACTTGTCTCCCAGGGGTGAGAAGCGGGACTGTCTCCATGGGTGTCGGGAAGGACTTGGGACATAAAATGGTATTTATCTGACCAGACCCTCCCTAAAGGGGCCCTAGCTATCCCTGCTGCTGCCCGCTGGACTAAGCTACTCTCCCTGCTTCTCTGCTGGCACCTCCCAACACCAGCCCGGGCACCCGGAAATCTCACACCCGCTCCAGGTTGGCGATTCAGTGTACGTTCGGAGACAGCGGTCTCAGAATCTTAAACTTCGCTGGAAGGGACCCTACACCTACTGCCCTCAAAGTGGACGATATTGCAGCCTGGATCCATGCATCTCACGTCAAACCTACACCTCCACAGGATGACCCAGGACCTTCCAAATAAAAGTTTCAGCGTACCCAAAATCCTCTCAAGGAGGCCTGATTCTGCCAGGCTTGCTGATCTTTGCCCTGATCCTCAGGACTTAACCTGGACCCTGACTAACTTTGAGAGTGGACAAGGCTTAAGGCTAGCCACTGGAGTTCATCCCCTGAATACCTGGTTCCCCCAGCTAACTTTTGACCTGTATATTTTAGCAAAAGCCTCTTGGGAAGATACTGAGCAAACCCCTAAAAACTTTTATCCTGTATACAAATATTCTAAATGATATATTTGTCCGGGGAAAAAAACAATATGGGGGGGCTAAAATATTTTATTATGCTACCTGGGGATATAAAACCAATGTCAATGTCTCCTGATTGAGGGTTAACAAAAAAAAATTAGTCTCTTTCATCTATACCACACCAGAAAAAAAATCTAAAATCACAATCACTTTCACTAAGAAAAAAAAAAAGCTAACTAATTAACAGGCAATACTTGGGATTTATAATTATATAATCCAAAAAAAACCCATAGGGATTCTATTCATCCTATAAATTATTATAATATCTCCAATAACCATAATACTAGGGCCCAACTTGGTATTACCTGACCAGGGCCAGCTAGCCCCTGCTGAGGTAGCCCCCCTTGCCAGGGCCCTGGGCTCCACTCCTAGTCCTAAAAACCCTTCTACAACTCCTGCTTCACTGCTGGCAAGCTCTAATACAGGCCAGTGACTGTTCAATCTGACACAATCTTATTGGCTATGCTTGTCAGCAGGACCTCCCTAGTATAAGAAAATAGTCTCATCTGACAGTTTATTGATCTATGATGGGTCTATAACACTGGTTTGTTAATTTCTGTATACAGATCCAATTGGTCCTCCAAAATTACTAATATCTCAAGATTGAGATATTTAACCAAATAAGAGGAGGGAATGTAAGACTTTAAGACAATCCTAAAGCCATTTTTGACAATTCTGAATCCTCTCAGCCTCTATGCCATAATGCTTCCCCTCCTCCCCTAGGAACCAAGGACCTAACAGCTACACTCACACGTACTCAATTCCTGAACAATTGCCCATATACGTATGCTTTGGTTCAATCCCCTGGAAAACAGGGTCAAAATGACCTCTTACCTCATCTGATCTGGCAACAGCTCTCCAGTCAGTTATTAATAATAGCCTTTTCAAATAAGCCAACCAGAATAGTCAAAGAACAACCCCCTTGTTTCTATGGCCCCTTTAAAAATAAACTGTACCCACCCGCTATTCGAGGTCCCTCGGCTTCCTGAATGCTGGAGGACCCTGTCATGACAGAATTAATACCTCATGCTTTTACATCGGCTATAATATATGGTCTCTGGGGATGACTCCTTCTCGATATTTGGACGCTAGAGTCCAACAGTGGGTTCCCTGGAACTAGAGTTGTGGACTGCCACATATGTGCTGAGAAATGAACTTGGGTCCTCTGTGAAATCCACCAGTGCTCTTAAACCATCAGCCTTCTCTCTAGCCCCAGAAGTGATGTGGTATCCCCCTCTGTATGCTGTGAATACCACTGGTTAATAAATAATCTGCCTGGGCCTATTGCAGTGCAAAATAGGGCAAGGCAGGAATTCCAAGCAGATAGAGGAAGAGAGAGTAGGCAGAGTCAGAGAGATGCTATGTAGCCACTGGAGGAGAAAGATGCCCATATGCTTGCACCAGTAAACCACAAGCCTTGTTGTAAAATATAAAATAATAGAAATGGGTTAATTTAAGATGTAAGAGCTAGCTAGAAATATACTTAGGCTATTGGTCAAACAATATTGCAATTAATATAGTTTCTGTGTGATTATTTTGAGCCTGGGTAGTCAGGAAACAAAGGAGTAGCCTCTGCCAACACAGAAGAGCAGGATTTTAACTAGTTTTGAAACTTGATTTTAATGGCGTTTGGAACATGTCACCCCCAAATATGCCACTCTGGCATATTGATTATTTAAAGCTAAAAATAAAATCAAGAAACAGCTAATGTAAGAAAAGCACTTCACTTATCTTAACTGCCTAAAATAACGTATAATTTTCTCTTACAATAAAGGAAATGTACATTTATAAAAGAAATTTCCATTAGTAAAAATATCTGTTCAAGAAAGAAAGAGCTACAATGATGCAACTTTCATTGCCTGATATTTTCATCTACATATAAGATAATTTAATTCACCATGCATTTCATCTTCCTTCTTTCCCATACCTCAGACCATTTTTGTTGCTATAATAAAATAGCCAATTCTGAGTAATGCACAAAAAAGAGATTTCTTTAGATCCATAATTCTGGGTATATAAGTACATAGTGTTGGCATTTGCTTAACTCGGTGAGCATTATGTGGTAGATGGCATCCTAATGTGTGTATATGATCACATGGTGAAAAAAGCCAAAGAGGAAGCTGAGACAGCAGAACTTGCCTTACAAACAACTCATTTCACAGGAAACTAGCCCTATAAGTGAGACATTGATGCTCTAACTATACTGCCATTAGACCCATGTCTTAAAGGTTTCATTGTCTATCAATATTAACATTTTGAAGGCCAAACTTTCAACACTCAATAAATTTCTGGAAGACATGTTCAAACCACTATCTCCACAATAGCAACCTGTTCCTTAGTATGATTTTTGTATGTCCAGTTACTCAATTATCACATTCCCACTTATTTATTTAGTCTCTCTCTCTCTCTCTCTCTCTCTCTCTCTCTCTCTCTCTCTCTCTCTCTCTCTCTCTCTGTGCATGCACACACGCGCCTGCATATGTGTAAGGTATATGGGCAAACACATGCCACAGCACACATGCGGAAGTCAGAGGATGAAACAGAACACATCAGATGGAGGAAACACCAATTAAATAATCATATACTAACTCCAAATAAAGTATACTAAGGTGTTCTTTATTAAAAGAGAACTCATGGATCACAACGAGGAAACAGAAATGGAATCCAACATCCAGGTTGCAGGCGAGGAGAGAGAATGAGAGGGCCATTCTATAGGCTTTTTGGTACTCAAGGCCATGCCCCACCTGGTTCAGCCTATCAAAGGCCATTGCTTGAAGGAGGTCCCCATCACCTTCCCCCTTTGTCAAAATAAGAGAGTTCCAAACCCAATGCAAAAATATATACAACAAGAATAATATCAAGTATAAAAATTAGAGTTACAACCATTATAGACTATATTAAGCAAGAAACATATGCTAAGCCGGGCGGTGGTGGCGCACGCCTTTAATCCCAGCACTCGGGAGGCAGAGCCAAGTGGATCTCTGTGAGTTTGAGACCAGCCTGGTCTACAAGAGCTAGTTCCGGGACAGGCTCCAAAACCATAGAGAAACCCTGTCTCGAAAAACCAAAAAAAAAAAAAAAAAAAGAAACATATGCTAAATGTCTCAATAATTATTCTATCTTAAGGAGTCTAAGTCTTGTATTAGAATGGCTAGGATAAATCATAAGAGGAAAGTAACTATGACTATCTAATCTTCAACCCCATCAAAGGCCTGAGAAGGGAGATAATATTACTTGAGTAAGCAGGAAGTACAATCAAGCAGCTTCCAAAATGTGCAGTAGATGACAGAGACAACTGGTGAGCTGGGCAATTACCCAAAGTCTCATTTGCAGCGTTGGAACAACCAACTTGGCTAAGACCTAGAGTAACTGACAGACCAATTTCAAATGTAGGAAAAAATTTAAAACCACCTTATGCTGTATTGGCAAGGTTTGTCAATCTTTTTTGTTGTGTCCTGCTTGTCCAGTCCAGACACCATGCATTTTGTCAGTGGTTGAGACATGGGCAGTTCCTTGTCCGAAGGCCAATTTTGCCAAGAAGAAAACCAGCTCCAAGTGAAATGTCTTTGGAGCTCAATATTCTCTTGGGAATAGATCAGTGCTGCCAGGAGCATTTTAATATGCAAAGGTATAGTGTATTTACTGTCTTTATTAGCTATACTTATTGCCCTTCCCCACTGGTTCTCTTCCTATTTCTTTATAGTCTTTCTTCTTCCTTCCTTCCTTCCTTCCTTCCTTCCTTCCTTCCTTCCTTCCTTCCTTCCTTCCTTCCGTCCTTCCTTTTGTATTCTATATGTGATAAAAAAAAAAAACATGTGATATCAGCATTTCAAAGTCTGGTTTATTTCAAGTTAACTTGAAGATACCCAGGTCTATTGATTTCCCTGAAATGACATTATTTTGTTTTTAATGGCTGAATAGTACACCATTGTGTATATGTAGTGATTTTCTTTACCTATTCATTCACCAATGGGCATCGTTCTCTGCAGTTTCAGTTACTCAAGGCTAACTATGTTCTAAAAGTACTAAATGGAAAGTTTTAGAAATAAACAGTTCACAAGTTTTAGTTGTATACCAGTCTGAGTATCATGGCAAAATTCCAGACTATCTGGCTCCCTGAAATTAAAACTGAAATTAATCATCCCTTTGTCTAATGCATCCACATCCTCATAATATCTATGCCTATCCATTAGTCATTTAGTTGCTGTCTGGGTGATTAGAACAACTATTGTGGAAACACAGTGCTCATTTTCACACCATCTGCTTTTCATTTTATTATTTTGTGTATATGTGGTACGTGTTTGTATATGTGTGTGTGTATGTGTGTGTGTGTACACACACCCTTGTGTGGATAGCTGTGGCCAACAATCCTTTGGGATATATGTTTCTCCATCGTCCAACACTTGAGTTAGAGGTACATGAAGCCATGCACTTTTTTTTTTTTTTACGAGTACTGGGGGTTCAAACTCAGATCTTTAGGCTTCCACAGAAAGCAAATGCTCTTATCCACTGTGCCATCTTACCGGCCTGAAATATGTATTTTATTTAGTCATGATCCCTGGAGTGGATGTGACAAAGAAGACCTGTAATGTACTTCTTCTAAGGGAAGTGGAAAGTATTCTAAGGTTAAGGAAAGAAGAGAATCATATCCTGAGGTTGCTAAGCTCTATGAAGAGTATTTGTTAATGTCTTACTATGACTAATTTAGAAATTAAATCTTACCACAGGTATGTAGTTATGTTTGGGAAATAATGTAGTATATGTAAAGTTTTGTTCTACTCATGGTTTCAAGTATCTGCTGGAATCTTGGAATGTACGTCTACAGATAAGTAGTATGCTGGCTAGTTTTATGTCAAGTTGATACAAGTTAGAGTCATCAGAGAGGAGAGAGCCTCAACTGAGAAAATGCCTCCTTCTCACAAGCAAGCCTGTCTTAATTAGTGATTAGTGAGGAAGGCCCATCCCATTGTAGGCAATACTATCCCTGGTCTGGTGGTCCTGGGTTCTATAAGGAAGCAGACTGAGTAAGCCATTAGGAGCATGCTAGTAAGCATGCTCCATGGCTTCTTGTAGTGATAGGAGTGGCGAGGCTGCGTCCCTGGCACCCGGCCGCCCGCATGGCTAGCTTATGCCCCGAAATAATTACACGGAAACTGTATTCTTTTAAACACTGCCTGGCCCGTAAGTTCCAGTTTCTTATTGGCTAGTTCTTACATATCAATCTAACCCATTTCTAATATTCTGTGTAGCCCACGAGGTGGCTTACCAGAGAAGAACTTAACCTGCGTCTGTCTGGAGTGGGAGAATCATGGTGACTCCTTGACTAAGCTTCTTTTCCCCAGCACTCTGTTCTGTTTACTCCACCCACCTAAGGGTTGGCTTATCAAGGGGCTTAGGCAGTTTCTTTATTAATAAGAAATCACTCCCACATCAGCTTCTGCATCAGCTCCTGCATCAAGGCTCCTGCCCTGTTTGAGTTCCTGTCCTGACTTCCTTCAATGATGAACTATGACATGGGAGTGTAAGCCAAATAAATCCTTTCCTCCCCAACTTGCTTTTGGTCATGATGTTTCATTGCAGCAATAGAAATCCTGAGACAAGGAGGAACACAAAAATTTTGAAGGGCTGACAGCATAATTTAGAACATGAATTTTTCAAACAGCAGGTGGTAAGGAAGAACCATTCTTAAAGTAAATTCAGTGGGTGGCAACTTAACAAGTTTTCAATTGAAAAGGACAGAATAAAATAGAATAGAACTGAAGAGAAAAATGTCAGAATATGTCACAAATAGAGAGATCAAAAGGAATTTGTGAATTTCTGAAAAAAATGATCTGACTATTTTTTTTAAAAAAAACAACAACAACCATGTATTGGGGCTGGAGAGATGGCTTAATAGTTTAAGAGCATGTATCACCTTTGCAAGGACTTGGGTTAGGTTCCTAACATCTACATGGCAGCTTACAACCCATCCACATCTCCAGTTCCAAGTAGTACAATCCCAATGCCCTCCTCTAGCCTCTGAAGGAACTAGGCAAGGCATGTAGTGCACAGATTTATGCAGACAAAACAACTCATGCACATAAAATAAATAAAAGAAAGTACAATGATGAATATGATCCCAATACATTGCAAATATATATGGAATTATAAAAATCAATATTAAACAAATACATACATATGTGTTGAGCTGCAGTGCAGAATACATACCTCTTAAAGTTATTTCTGAACTAGAAGTTGCTGGCTAACACTTGTAATCCTAGCATTTGAGAAGGCAGAGGCAAGAAGATCTTGGCAAATTTGATGCTGGTCTGGTTTACATAGTGAATTTTAGGCCAGCCAAGATTAAATAGCAAGACCCTGTGTCAAAAAGGAAGAACTGGCTATCAACTGTAAATACCTTCTTGGTTATGGGTGGGACCACATGTTCACTTCTCCCTCTCAGTGTGCTGGGACCTTATCTGGCTTAATCCTGTATAAGTCTGTGTGTGCTGCCACAGGCTCTGTGAGTTCACATGTGTACCAGTCTGGGTCAAAATATATCATATGAAAATATTTAATAAAGAAGATGAAGAAAGTGAGACATAGGACTATAGAAAGAGTAGGCAAGTAGAAAGAATATACATATTTAAATTTTGATTTCTGAAGATGTTTGTCTTGATTATGACCTTTTCACTTTCAGTTTAAATCTCAGAGTCTGCTATGGATTGAATTCTATTCCTCCATTTTCATTCATATATTGAAGCCTAAATCATCTCCTGTCCTTCTGTATATTACTGTATTGAAAATACTAGCCTTTAATGAGGTGAACAAATTCAAATGAAGACACTAGGTTGAAGCCTATTTCAATTTGATTGATGCTGGAGGGAATTAAGAGCCCAAAAGACACAGCAAGGTTTTCACAGAAGAAAGCCCAGGTGACCCAGTGGACAAGTGCAAGGCAAGGAGAGTGGCCTCAGGAGAAATCAGCTATGCCGGCAGTTTGACCTTGCACTTCCAGCTCCAGCAGTCTGTTTCTACAGCCTGCACCCATGGTATGCTGTTTCAGCAGCCTGCGCTAACATTAACTTGAATCCACATCACAATGGCAATGCCAGCTTTGATACAGTTTAACTCAAAGCAGTTGCACCATCATGGGAATCCTACATGTTTCATTTGTTAAGCCACTCCCTCCTTGCTGTTTCTTCTTCAACCTCTACCCCTGAACCCTCAAATCCCTAACTGATTTTTCATTCTTAGGATTATATTAAGCACGCTATGTAGACAGAATCATGTGGTACATGACCTTTGGATATCGGCTCTGTGTGTGTGTGTGTGTGATATACATGTGTGCATATACAAGTGCCTGTGTGCCTGTGAACACGTGGAAAGGCCGGGGGGTGATAGGTATCCTTCTCTATCACTCTGCTTTATTCCTTTGAGAACGAGCTTAGAATTTGCAATTTCTCAGGGAGAAGGCTACTGGCCTTAGCAAGCCCCAGAAATCCTCTGGGCTCAAACCCCTGCAGTGTTTGGGCAACAGGTGCATGTGACTGTGCCTGACTGTTCATGTGGGTGCTCAGGCTTTGAACTCAGGTCTTATTGCTTTTTGATCAGTTTAATTTCCTTGAAATCTGTCTGAGAATGTCAGCAGAGCTCCCCCAATGACTTTCCCTGAGACCATCAATAAAGGAAGGCAAAGGTTTACTCATTTGCTTCTTTTTTGTCACAGAGAGAAAGCTATACCTCAGCTTCATACCCCGCAGACACCAAGTGAAGAGAAAAGCAAGCACAGAGACAACAGATCTCATTTGTCACAACCTCCTTCTACCCCATCCATACTCCCTAGAGTTGCAAGTTCTTCCTTTTTCTGGGCCTCCTTGATATTAGCAGAGGGACAAACATTGAAGTAACACACCTCATTCTACTTATTCAGCTTCTTTTTTTAAAATATTTATTTATTTATTATGTATACAGTGTTCTGTCTGTGTGTATGTCTGCAGGCCAGAAGAGGGCACCAGACCTTATTACAGATGGTTGTGAGCCACCATGTGGTTGCCGGGAATTGAACTCAGGACCTTTGGAAGAACAGGCAATGCTCTTAACCACTGAGCCATCTCTCCAGCCCCCTTATTCAGCTTCTTTAATGTTGGGAGGAACAAAAGCTCAGCTCTCTTCTGGACTCTCAGATATGTGTAGGATCATAGGAACACCCTGTTTCACACTCAATCTTATTAATGTGTTGATGTGGAGGTGCAGCTCCAGATTGAGCCCTGATGACAGCCAAGCCTGAGGGGCAGTGGATAGCAGAATGCTGTCTATATTAACCTGTCATGGACTCATTTCATCTTGTTGATAGCAGGTGGGGGTGGCAACTTAATTTCTTATTGAAAAGCTTAATAACCCTTGGGATGGGAAGAAGTCAGAGTGTGGGCTTGGCACAGTTCTCGCTGCCTCCTTAAGTCTTATTGCTGTTTGGTGTGCTCATATCACTGGTGGACCCTACTGACATTCCTTTGGAAAAATCAAAGTACTGCCTACTTCTATTTGGAAGAGAATAAATAGAAGCTCAGCTTTCAGCTCAGCCTTACCAGCACAGGGAATCACAGCACCACTTGCTCTAGGTGGTACTAAACAGTCCAATAGGAGGAGTGGTGTACATTTCCCTTTGGTGTTTGGTCAGAGCAGAGTGGCTATTGCCCACAAAGATTTCTATTGTTATGCCATCCTTTTTCTGGTTCTTTGGTTGAAGTTGTCAGGCTTTCCTTGGAGATTGCTTGTTTTCAAAATCTGCTTGGTAGTTCTGACTTGGTGGATATGGCAGTGTCTTAGAAACCCTAAGACCTGGGGCTGGAGAGATGGCTCAGTGGTTAAGAGCATTGCCTGCTCTTCCAGAGGTCCTGAGTTCAATTCCCAGCAACCACATGGTGGCTCACAACCATCTATAATGAGGTCTGGTGCCCTCTTCTGGCCTGCAGATATACACACAGACAGAATATTGTTGTTGAAATAGGAGCGGCAGGGCTGCGTCCCGGCACCCGGCCGCCCGCATGGCTAGCTTATGCCCGAAATAATTACACGGAAACTGTATTCTTTCAAACACTGCCTGGCCCGGCTAGTTCTAGCTTCTTATTGGCTAGCTCTTACATATTGTTCTAACCCATTTCTAATATTCTGTGTAGCCCACGAGCTGGCTTACCAGGGAGGATCTTAACCTGCGTCTGTCTGGAGTGGGAGAATCATGGCGACTCCTCGACTCAGCTTCTTTTTCCCAGCATTCTCTTCTGTCTACTCCGCCTACCTAATTTTCTGTTCTATGAGGGCCGAGGCAGTTTCTTTATTATTACAAGACCCACCTCCATCATATTGTATACGTAATAAATAAATATTTAAAAAAAAAGAAACCCTAAGACCTAAGAGACCTAAAACCCTAAGAGACACTATGACCACAGCAACCTTTATAAAGGAAAACATTTAATTGAGACTGGCTTCAGAGGTTTCGTCCATTGTCATCATGGTGGGAAGCATGGCAGTATGCAGGCATACATGGTGCTGCAGAGGTAGCTTAGAGTTCTACATCCATATCTGAAAACAACAGGAAGAAACATTGAGACATGATGGAGGTGGGTCTTGTAATAATAAAGAAACTGCCTCGGCCCTCATAGGACAGAAAATTAGGTAGGCGGAGTAGACAGAGGAGAATGCTGGGAAAAAGAAGCTGAGTCGAGGAGTCGCCATGATTCTCCCACTCCAGACAGACGCAGGTTAAGATCCTCTCTGGTAAGGCAGCTCGTGGGCTACACAGAATATTAGAAATGGGTTAGAACAATATGTAAGAGCTAGCCAATAAGAAGCTAGAACTAGCCGGGCCAGGCAGTGTTTGAAAGAATACAGTTTCCGTGTAATTATTTCGGGCAAGCGGCCGGGTGCCGGGACGCAGCCCTGCCGCTCCTAATTTCAACAGAGACATACTGGCCAGGCTTGAGCATCTGAAACCTCAAAGCCCACCATTAGCAATACATTTCCTCCAACAAGTCACACCTGTAAGACTTTAAGACGATTCTGAAGCCATTTCTGACAACTCTGAATCCTCTCAGCCTCTGTGCCATAGTGCTTCCCCTCCTCCCCTGGGAATCAAGGACCTAACAGCTACACATGCACGTATTCAGTTCCTGAACAATTACCCACATATGTATACTTTGATTCAGTCCCCTGGGAAATGGGGTCAAAATGACCTCTTACCTCATCTGATCTGGCAACAGCTCTCCAGTCAATTATTGGTAATAGCCCTTTCAAATAAGTCAATCAGAATAGTCAAAGAACAACCCCCTTGCTTCTGTGGCCCCTTTAAAAGTAGACTGTACCAGCTATTCGAGGTCTCTCAGCTTCCTGAATGCTGAGGGACCCTGTCATGACAGAATTAATAAAATCCTTATGCTTTTTCATCAGCTGTGGTGTGTGAGGTGGTCTCTGGGGGTGACTCCTCTTCGGTGTTTGGATGCTAGAGTCCAACATTTGGTTCCCTGACCAGGAATCGAGTTGCTAACAGACACACTCTAGGCCCAGTTGGAGGTATAAATAAATGAGCTCATTTTTATGTCTGTCTGTGTATTGTGTTTCTGTTTCTGTGTAATTGTGAATCAGTAATCTGAAAAATTGTACTTGCGCAGGGTCTGTATTGAAACAGGACTAAGGGAGGAGGCAGATGTGTCCTGAGATCCCTTGCCCTAGCCCTGAAAGACGTTTCATGGGCATTTATGGGGGGGGAGGGGCGACCAGGTCACCCTAATCTCCAGGGGAGACATGATACTCCATCTGTACTTTTGGATCTGCTGCCACACAGCTTCTGATTTTGAGTCTATGTCTGTCTTTTTGCTCCTGTGTATTTTCAGTTCTACACAAGAGCACCAGCTTCTGGTTTTGAGTTTATGTCTGTCTCTTTGTATTTTTGTTTTTGTATGTCAGTTTGTCTTTGTTAAAATCCACCTGCAGGAATTCAGAACCTGGCACTGGGCCCCCTGGCCATCATCAGCTCCCCTGATCCCAAAAGCAGCCCCGCTGCTGGAGGAGGCGGTGGCTGCCCCTCCCCAAGCCTTTTGTCTTCTCTCTTTCCTGTATAGGAGCAAAAGAAACCCAGAATCCAGGCACCTCTGGTTCTTCCTGATATCCAGCCGAGCATGACAGACTTCTCCCTCCTCCTCCCCCGGAGGAAGCACTTCGTTCCTGAGGAGCCCCACTGGTTGGGCCCTAGCCCTGAAAACTTCGGTACTCAGCATCTACACTGGGACAGGGGAAGGATGAGAATGACTTCCCAACCATTTTCCCCTTCGCTCAGTAGCAGGCCAATTGCAATACTGCCTTTTTCTGCTTCTAATCTTTACTTACAACCCTTCCTTTTCTCGGGACCCTCAGGCCGTGACCAGGCTTATAGACTCTGTTCTGGTTTTTCATCAGCCCATTGGGATGATTGCCAGCAGCTCTTACAGGTGCTCCTAACCACAGAGGAAAAAAGAATGTTCCAGGAGCTGACAACCGGCCAACCCAATCACCGGACAAGATAGAGGATGGGACTTCAGTACTCCAGCTGGTAGGGAGCAGCTCCGTCTTTATTGCCAGAGTCCAATTGGTGGGTCTAAAAAAGAGGGGGGGGGTTGCAAAGCACCCCACTAATTTGCTAATTTGGCTAAGGTAAGAGCAATAGTACAAAGGTCTGATAGTACTCCTACAGAATTTTTAGAAAGACTATTGGAGGGGTACAAGATGTAAACCCATTTTAATCCCATGGCAGCAGATCGCCAAGCCAATGTAGTGATGTCTTTTATAAGCCAGTCAGCATCAGACATTCGTAGCAAGTTGCAGAAAATGGAGGAACTGCAGAGATGCTCCCTCCAGGACTTTGTAAAGGAAAAAAAAAATAGACAGATAGGGAGGCAACAGAAGATGACAGCTGCAGAGACTGTGCACCTCAGACAGAGCAGCCCCTGAGTAGCCGAATGAGGACTTCAGTGAGGAGGAGTGGCCCTACGGGACTTTGGGCTCAAGACACTTCCCAAAGCAGCTGCTGAGCAGAAGCAAGTTGGAGCATAGCTGGCTACTGAAGTGGCACTCTGCCCACCTGAGAGGCCTACGCAGCAGCCACAGTGACAGTACTGAAATTCCCCCACTTGCTTACACTGTGCAAGCAGGTGTTCGATTCTGGGGTGTATGGGAAAAGGGGGAGGAGTTCCCCCTTGCTATGTCTAAAGCATATGACTATGGACACAAGGATGGCTGATTATTCCTAGTGTCCCACGCTTTTATTAGAAAAAGACCTGATGGAGACTTTGACTTCCCCTACTGTTCTCCAGGACTGTAAAAAAAAAAAAAAAATAGCAGGTTGCTCTCTGTCTTCGCCATGCCCACCTTGCTGAGGAAGGCTTTGCAGCCACTGCTGGCTGAATCCTCCTCCCAGCTGCCTTGGTCACAACCCAAGCCTGGGAACTCTGCTTACAGCCACCTGCCCCCGCAGGTAATGACTGACTGAAGGGAGGAGGGGCCCGCGAGGTGCCAGAGCCCAATTCCAAACAGCCTTCCTGAGCTGCTTGCAAGTTTCACAGAGAACAACTGCCCCCAGCTCCCAGACCGCAGCTGTGGGAAGCTTGGGGTACAGCAATGTCCAAGCAGAGCCGGTTTTGGTGGTGCATGCTGGTAAGAAGGCAGGGCAGAAATGATGAATGAGCTGAGCAGCCTACTTAAAGGGACATCGGCCAGATGGCAGAAAAGCTTTTTCTTACCAGGACTAAGATCAAAGAAGAAATCTTCCCGAGGTTTGGCCTGCCCAAGGTATTCGGAATTGATGGTAAAACTGCCTTGTTGCCCAGAAAAGTCAGGGCATAGGTAAGACTGGGGAAAATTACATTGTACATACAGACCCCAGAGTTCAGGACAGGAAAAAAGGGTGCGAAACACCCCATCTCAGATTGGACTAACCCCCTATGAGATCCAATATGGGGGACTTCCCACCTTGGTTTCCTAGGTTTCCTCATGACCTATTTGCTCACAAACCCCATCTGCAGGCGTGGTTGAAGGCTCTCCAGATCACCGAGCCCAGGAATAGAGACCCCTGGCCACCCTGACACCTGGAAATCTCACATTCGGTCCAGAATTGACGCCTGGGGTATATCCGGAGGGACATGAAAACAGCTATATCTCCCCCACTTGTCTCCCAGGGCTGAGCAGCAGGACTGTCTCCATGGATGTCGGGAAGGACTTGGGGCATGAAATGGTATTTATGTAACCAGCGTCTGCTGCTGCAGGCCAGACTAGACCCTCCCTAAAGGGGCCCTAGCTATCCCTGCTGCTACTCTTCCTGCTTCTCTGCCGGCACCCCTGAACACCAGCCCGGGCACCCGGAAATCTCACACCCGCTCCAGGTTGGCGATTCTGTGTATGTTCGGAGACACCAGTCCCAGAACCTTGAACCTCGCTGAACGGGACCCTACACCTACTGCCCTCAAAATGGACGGTATTACAGCCTGCCTGCGTCTCACGAGAAGCATGCACCTCCATAGGATGACCCAGGACCTTCCAAATGAAAGCTTCAGTGTACCCAAAATCCTGTCAAGGAGGCCTGATTCTGCCAGGCTTGCTGATCTTTGCCCTGATCCTCAAGACTTAACCTGGACCCTGACTAACTTTGAGACTGGGCAAGCCTTAAGGCTAGCCACTGGAGTTCATCCCCTGGATATTTGGTTCCCCCAGCTAACTTTTTTTTAATTTTTATTTATTTATTAAAGATTTCTGATTCTTCCCCGCCACTGCCTCCCATTTCCCTCCCCCTCCCCCAATCAAGTCCCCCTCCCTCGTTAGCCCAAAGAGCAATCAAGTTTCCCTGCCCTGTGGGAAGTCCAAGGACCACCCACCTCCATCCAGGCCTAGTAAGGTGAGCATCCAAACTGCCTAGGCTCCCACAAAGCCAGTCCCCAGATAACTTTTGACCTGTGTGTTTTAGTAAAAAACTCTTGGGAGGATACTGAGCAAACCCCTGGAAACTTTTATCCTGTATGCAAATATTCTGAATGATATATTTGTCCAGGGGGGAAAGCAAACTCTGCAGTATGGGGGGGGCTAAAATATTTTATTGTGCTTCCTGGGGATGTAAAACCAATGTTAATGTCTTTTGGTTGAGGGTTAACAAAAAGGACTTAGTCTCTTTCACCCATACCACACCAGGAAAATCTGAAATCACAGTCACTTTCACTGAGAAGAAAAAAAAAAGAGCTAACTGGTTAACAGGCAATACTTGGGGTTTACGGTTATATGATCCAGAAAAAAGAGACATAGGGATTCTGTTCACCCTGTGAGTTTTAACACCTCCAATGACCATAGTACTAGGGCCCAACCCGGTATTACCTGACCAGGGCCAGCTAGCCCCTGCCGAGGTAGCCCCCCTTGCCAGGGCCCTGGGCTCCACTCCTAGTCCTAAAAACCCTTCTACAACTCCTGCTTCACTGCTGGCAAGCTCTAATACAGGCCAGCAACTGTTTGATCTGATAGTGGGAGCCTTTTCTTTACTAAACAGTACTGACCCCAGCTTGACACAATCTTGCTGGCTATGCTTGTCAGCAGGACCTCCCTAATATGAGGGAATAGCCTCATCTGGCAGTTTCACAATATTACCTCTCATATGTCCTGTAATTGGGGACAACAAAAACCTAACTCTCCCAAGTCCCAGGACGAAAGGACCTGGTACCCTCTATTGATCTATGATGGGCCTACAACACTGGTTTGCTAATTTCTGTGTACAGATCCAATTAGTACCCCAAATTTACTAATATCTCAAGATTGAGATATTTGACCAAATAAGAGGAGGGAATATAAGACTTTAAGACAATTCTGAAGCCATTTTTGACAATTCTGAATCCTCTCAGCCTCTGTGCCATAGTGCTTCCCCTCCTCCCCTGGGAACCAAGGACCTAACAGCTACACATGCACGCATTCAGTTCCTGAACAATTACCCATATACGTATGCTTTGGTTCAGTCCCCTGGGAAATGGGGTCAAAATGACCTCTTACCTCATCTGGATCTGGCATCAGCTCTCCAGTCAATTATTGGTAATAGCCCTTTCAAATAAGTCAATTAGAATAGTCAAAGAACAACCCCCTTGCTTCTGTGGCCCCTTTAAAAGTAGATTGTACCAGCTATTCGAGGTCTCTCAGCTTCCTGAATGCTGAGGGACCCTGTCATGACAGAATTAATAAAATCCTCATGCTTTTGCATCGGCTGTGGTGTGTGAGGTGGTCTCTGGGGGCGACTCCTCTTCGGTGTTTGGATGCTAGAGTCCAACACACCTACTCAAACGAGGCTACACCTTCTAAAGTGCCACTTCTTATGGGCCTATAGGGGCCATTTTTATTCAAACCACCACATTCTACTCCCTGACCCCATAGGCTTGTAGCCATATCATAATGTAACATGCATTTAGTTCAAAACAAAAGTCCCCATAGTCAACCACTGTTTCAACAATGCTTAAAATTCCAAAGTTTAAAATCTCTTCTGAGATTCATGCAATCTCTTAACTATAATCCCATATAAAATCAAAAGCAGATCACATACTTTCAACACACAATGGCGTAGGATATACACTGAACACCGTGAAGAAATAAAGCAGTTCAGAAGGGCTCAGGCCCATAGGGGAACTTGGGATGGCCCTGAGGCAAGGGCCAAGATAACCTTAGTTCAATGGAGAGCTTGGTAGGTTGTTGTTTGATGAGTCCCATTGTCCAGATGTTGAGAGCGTCTGACACAAGCTCCATGACCCTGAGCCACCACATCTGCTGTTTCCCTGGAGACTGGAAATGCTTCTATCCATCCTGTAAATGTGTCCACAAGTGTTAAGAGATAACAGAGTTTTTTATGAGTAGGCATATGGGTGAAATTAACCTGCCAATCTTTGTCTGGTTGGTGTCCATGAAGCTGGGGTATGTGGAGAGCTCCTTGTGGGTTGGCCTGGGCACACGTCTGGCAGGAGTGAACCTGTAAAATAGAATCTTGGAGATGGACAGGGTTAAAAGGGGCTCCAAGAAGTGGAACAAAGCTTTGGGTAAGCTTTCATCCTAAGCTGGGCTAAGGATATCGCCACCCAGTAAATGTGCTGGGCAAGCTGTTATCACTAAGAAAGAATGAGAGAAAAATTGTCCTACAAGAATGTTGTTAAAGACCTGGAAAAATCCAGACCCTGCCCCCCAGCAGGAAGAGAAGAATCAAAAATCTAGGATTAGCCGGTTCAGTGACCGTGTTTCAGGAACTAGCTGAAGATAAAGTTAGATTGTATTTTTGAGAATAATCTTGAGAAACAGGGAGTTTCCCCCTTGTGATTATCATTGTACTGTGCTTTAGAAGTAGCTGATTATGACCTTGAGAGTGGTCCTGAGAGGCAGGGAGTTGCCCCTGAAAGACCCCTATTGCTGGGGAGACTCTCACTCAAGTCTTGGGATAACATACCCCCCCCCCCCAGTAACTCATGAGACCGTCCTTGCTGCAATCACACGAGACAAACCAGTGCACTGGGGCCGAGACTCATAACCCATGCAGGGGAAGAGTTCGACCCCATAGAAAGGGTTTTTACAGGAAGAAACCACAGCACAATAATAGGGGCAGGGAGGGTGTCACAGAAAGTCACAAGGGGACAACTCCCTGCCTCTCAAGATCACTCAAGGTCATAATCAGCTAGTTCCTAAAATCACAAGGGGGGAACTCCCTGTTTCTCAAGATTACAATCTAACTTTATCTTCAGCTAGTTCCTGAAACACAGTCACTGAACCGGCTAATCCTAGATTATTGATTCTTCTCTTCCTGCTTGGATTTTTGGCTATTTTCTTCCTGCTGGGGAGGTCTGGATTTATCCAGGTCTTTCACCCCCTTGTGACCATCACTGGATTTTCAGAATTTTCTATGACCCTTTTGGATTACTGGGCTGTGGTTTCTTCCCTTAAAAACTCCTTTTCCGGGGCTGGAGAGATGGCTCAGTGGTTAAGAGCACTGCCTGCTCTTCCAAAGGTCCTGAGTTCAATTCCCAGCAACCACATGGTGGCTCACAACCATCTGTAATGAGGTCTGGTGCCCTCTTCTGGCCTGCAGACATACACACAAACAGAATATTGTATACATAATAAATAAATAAATAAATATTAAAAAAAACCTCCTTTTCCCGGCTACTCGGGGTGGAACTCTTCCCCTGCGTGGGTTATGAGTCTCGGCCCCAGTGCACTGGTCCCCGTCTTATCTCATCATTAAAGCCTCGTGTGA